>NC_052572.1:49222281-49542281 GCF_016699485.2 Gallus gallus
TATTTTTCTTCTTCCCATTTTCCAGTGAGGACACTATAGTTGTTATAAGTCATACTGAAAATCCACTTAATAGGTGTGTTGGTTACTAGCATTTACGTATTTGATTGTTAAGTCAGTGGCAGTATGGAATTTAGTTGGTTTTATCATTTACTGTGTAATTATTGTTTGAAAATTCAATAAAATGTTGATGCAAAAATAGTAATATTAAAGAAAATGTGATTGATGTTGAACACCATATATATGTAGGCTGAGTAATTATGCAGCAGTGCTGGTTATCTGATTTACTAGGACAGACAGCTTGTGGAGTTAATCTTAGATCTATGAAACGTAAGATTAAGAAAACAACTCAATTGTTGTAACTGTTTATGCATTTCATTCTAACAAAAAAGAGCCTGCACTAAGGAAGTCACGATTCAGCTCCAACATTGTACCTGAAAAGAAATAGTAACTTCAGTAACAGAGCAATCCAGCAATTTTGCTACTTTGCAGAGGAGAAATGAACAATTCAGCATAGAGATGAGAACATCTTTCTTCTTTTTTTCTTCTTCTTTTCAGCAACACTGTCACATGTAAAGTGACAGATGATCTTTGAAGGGTAATTGTGATTTGCACTGAAGTTGGAGTAGTTAAGCTAATTTTTATACTTAAAGTGTCTTTTTATTTTTTCTTACACAAACGTTCCAGTAATAACTATTGTACACTTACAGTGTGCAATTGTAAAAGCACTATTAGCATTGTCTTTTGTAAGCACAAATTCAGCTTTTCCTTTGGTCACCATGGAGAGGCTCATTGTAGTAGTACAAAATCAGTTCTATTATGTGAAGTATGAGGGATGAAAGTAAAACAGAATACGAGCTGCATAGCATGGCCTGGATTATAGTGAACTGGTTATTTATAGGTCTTGCTTCTGCTGCTATTGCATGTGGCATCAGATCTATGTAGGTTGCTCCAAAAGTAATGTCTTCTATTTATTTCCATGGAAACTACAATGGATCCAAAGAGCACAATAACACCATTTGAGAGAGCAAATACTCAACTGCAAAACACTGTTTTTCAACACAGTCACCACTATTAGCTATGCATTTTCATCAGTAATGAACAAGAGCCTGCATGCCACACGCATAGATGTCTGCATAAGCAGAAATGAGACACTGTCTCTGTTGCCACTTCTGAAACTCACCATCCACTGCCTCACTGTGCTCACATCCACTGCTTGGTCTCCATAAACGTCCAGCAAGTGCTGGTGAATGTCAGTGGGTGCCATTTTCTCCACATGGAGGAATTCAATTCTATGCCTTTTCTTCATATGCACTTCCATGTCAGACTCCATTTTGTCAGGCTGCCCTTTTGCTGCCATGTGTCACACAGCAATAAGATTTAATGGAATATTGATGGGAATGTTCAGCTTCTACTGCCATACCACCAATATCTATCTCTGATATACTAGGCCAACATTATAAAATAGGAAGCATTACTTCCAGAAGAGTACCTCGTATATATGATCTTTCTCCTACTGACTGATAATGATGTGCATATCAATGAATTTGAATTCCAATATTAGGCATAAAAGCCTGCTTAAGCAATGAAAATATATTCCTGATCAGGAAGGTAATTTACTGCAAACTTTTCTCTGCATGGTGTATTTTCTCTTTACTGAGCTGATCACCACATGCTTGCATGTGGGTGATGATCAGACATATATTAACCTCTGATGACATCTAGCAAATGAGTGTGCATGGGGTAAATCTGAATACACTGTAATGCTGTGAGCACACATAAAAGTGAAGGGGAGCCCAGTCTGGCATTTTTCAAGACACGAATGTCAGGTTATTTCCTTATAGGTTTTTGCCTTATTCCTGCATTACCCCACTGCATTTATCCCACTTACAAATTGGCTTTACATTTTAAGTCTTTGTTGCTTCTGTGTTTTCAGAAACAGGAACAATAGGCAGCATGCATGAAATCTTAATGGTCTTTGAAATACTAAGTTCGTAGAGCACAAAATTATTAAAACACCTCAAGGTAAACATGATTTTAATATTTCAAACTATTATATTTGATTCTAGCTTGCATACTGACAAAAAGCATCAGAAACATGATTTGTCCATGTTGTAGCCCAGTGAAAGCTTGTATTTTTGGAAAGAGATATGGAAGAAGGCAAGAGATTTGGGTAAGAAGAAAATTTAGGAGGCACGAAAGTGTAAATTAGAAAAATAAAAAGGGAACATTACTTGACAGAGAATAGCAAAAATTTATATAAAAAAGGCTTAATCTTTATTGTAAAGAAAAGCAGAAACAGTGAAATAGTGAGCGATGAGTAGAAAATTTAATGAAAACCTGAAAAGTAGCAGATGAAAGCATAAAATCTTACATAGAAAAAACATGAAATGTTGCAAGAATATAAAAGCATACATGAAAGTCAGAAAGAAAATAAAAACTACATAATGTTTTAATTTTACTACTTTCTCTAGAAACCATTAGAGCTATAACAGCTCTTCTGAGAGTAACAAGGGCACTGATTATTCCAGAGTTAACTAAAACCTTTTACTGGTCAAATTAGGGATCTGGAAAAAGTGATTAGAAGATTTTAGGTTTTTCTCATCCTACTAGAAAGACTCTGTTTCTGAAGCTCTCCATGTTCAGCAATAGCCCCTAGAATATTTTATTAGAAAATCAGCAGAAGTTTGGAAGAGTTACAAGTCTGGCTTCCCTTCAGAAAATACAGACACTTTTTCTCTGTGTTCCTATTACACAGACCTTACATTCCCTATTGCTGAGCCCCTCAAGATTCGAATTCAAAGAAAATATGAGATATAAATTTTAGAAAAATGATTCATCAGATTAATATTGTGAAACAATATTAATGTTCTGTAGAAGGTGATAGTTCAGTAAGGGGACTTCACAGAGCCAAAGAATTTCTGTTGTGAACTACTCACTTTCATTATAATTAAATATTAAATTTTCAGACAGTCATGCAATGACTTCATTAAACAAAATTGTCCAAACTCCTTTTACTTTCCATTATTTAAATGTATGCCCATATGTATTCAGATTGAGTGGTGCAGACTGTGTAGTGGTCTTGAAACAATATTGTTTTCCAGTGGGTTTTATTTTTTACTGTCATATTCAGCCTTTCTTTTTAATGCATAAAAATAATTTTGGGACCAAAATGAAAGTAAATAGATGCAATGGATGAAAATAATTAACATCAGTAATGGTTTGAGGAGGGGAGCTAACTGAGAAGCCATTGTTTGTTCTAAACATACCTCTTACTCTGTATTCTTTCATATCACTTTGAATTGCAATATCCATTCCCATTGTTGTAATTAAGTTAATAATGCAGTCGTTATTGGAGGAGAGCTGATTTTTGCAGTATTTCATCTGAAATTTTAAGATATTTTAAACAGTAAATGGTAAAGGGAAAAATCTTCAATTGCACATCAGTTATATCTGAAGAACCTGGCAACATATAGCATGAACACTATATATCCCTGTTCCATCAAAATTAAGAGGAAGCTTTTAGGAATGCTACGCAGAGCAGAAGATGAAATTAAAGTTTATGGATTAAAACGTTGTGTTTCTTTATAAAATAACAGAACAATTAGCACCAAGTTTCACACTGATCATTGAACAAGGCCATGTTTATTAAAGCAGTTAAACCAGATAAATAAACAAAAGTTTTGGCCAGAATCTGGACTAAGCTGATATTCATGTTGAAGATTTATTCATAAGATTTGTGAAAAAAATTACATTGAAGCAGGTCAAGGAAGGACAACAAGGCTTGTGAAGGGCTTGAATAATATGTCCTACCAGAAGTGACTGAAGGAACTGGGGCTGTTTAGTGTGGGAAAGAGGCGGCTGAGGGGAGACCTTACTGCTCTCTTCAAATATCTGAAAGGTGATTACAGTGAGAAAGGGGTTGGTCTCTTCTCACTGGTGACAGGTGACAGGATGAGGGGAAATCACCTTAAGTTGCGCAAGAGGAGGATATCAGGAGAAACTTTGTTACAGAAGGGGTTCTTAAGAACTGGAATAGTCTCCTCAAGGATGTTGGTTGAATCACCATTCCTAGATGTGTTTAAAAGGCATCTGGATGTGGTGCTCAGGGACATAATTTAGTGATGGGTTGTTAGAATTAGGGTAGTATCGTTAGGTTGTGGTTGGATTTCATGATCTTGAAGGTCTTTTCCAACCTCATCAATTCTATGATTCTATATGCCAGACAGATGAAAAAGACTGCTTTCATTATTGGTTCAGAAAAAAATGTTTTTTTTTTCTGTTTGAGAAACTTGAAGACAGGTTTCAGGTAATTAATACAAATAAGGAAGTAAAAAGAAATGGGTTCATTCTGTTATGTCTCTAAATCAGTACAATTGCACTAGCCTTATTTTTTCATGGGAAACCTAGTGTTAGTAATGCAGGCAGCCTGCTGAGGCCAAAACAGTAGTTCATAAAATAGGGTTGTGGTAATGATGCCTATGAACCCCATGGAGATAGCTTGAAATTTGTGACAGTTGCTTAATGAAATTAGGACTTCCTTTTTTTTACTTGGAAACCTTTTAATTTCACTAATTGGACTGTATATTACGGTGATATAATATGTGGTTAATACATCTGTGCTATGTCATTTTTAGTTTCAATTTCTATGCTCTTGATATGTTTATTTACTGGGAACAGTTACCCTTTTTGGAAGTGTTATATATTCTCACTAGCTAAAATGGCTCTTGGAAGGTAAAATAATTAAGTATTCTATCATATTGACAACAAGCCTTACCTGATAAAAATCTGAGCATTAACTAAAAGGTGGAGTTTGTTCTACAGGAAAGGTTGGTACGTGTCACTGAGTACCACAAATGATTTTACGAGGAGCTAATTGTTCCATTTGTCTTAACTCAAATAATTAGAAGACTTGGTCAGTAAGCCTGCCGACTGTGCAGTATCTGTGTCCACAGCAAGCTGCAGTATAACAAGAAATGGGATTTACAGCTGATCTTCGTTCCACAAATAAAGTTAGTGCATCAAGATTTGGAAAATGACAGCAGTAATACTCCCCTAGTAAAGCTGGAGCTTAGCCTTGTTATACTTATTAAAAAGCCTATTCATACAAATTAAATCCATTCCATACCCTAGCCTGTGATGACAGCTCCATTTTTTTTCTTGTCTGGTTTGAATTACCTCAAGTCTGTACCCAGAAAGAATTTATCCCTTTCAAGAGACTTCTCCAAGCCTATAATAAATTCACACGGGTCGTCCTATCAATGAAGTGAATTTACATTATTATTTCATTATGAGAAGGAATGAGAAGGAAAGAAAGAGGATTAGATCTCTTGCAGCATTGGCAGTGCCTAATTCAACCTGAACGCGTGATTAAAGCTGGCATTTATGACTTTAACTGTCAAAGAAAACTAATTGTAAACTGAGAGCTGTGGATAATTATGGCCTTTACTATTAAATCATTTTCTTCCTATTTATCACAGGACAAACTACAGACAATACTGCTGTTTACATTTAGCTCTCTGGTTACTTGGAGCCTATTTATGCAAATAAAAATTGATATGGATTCTTAAATTGATGGCTTGATGTAAACTTTGTTCCAGTCATGTAAAAACCATGAAAAAAGTGGCACTTATGCTGCAACATCCATGACACTACATTTCATATTGTCTCACTTATATTTTGGTTTTAGCATCTGTCTCGTTAATTTATTTCACATGAATGCTACTGAAGAAGTTACTTAAAATATCTTCTTACCAGATATATTTTCCTTTGTCTTCTATGATATGTTGCTTGCACAGTTTTGTTATTTCCCAGAGCTGCATATACCATAGTTTATACATTTATTCATTAGAACAAGGCCCTGAGACTCTGAAAGTTCTGATAGTGATAATTGCTTTTGTGCCTTTTGTCGTAAAACAGCTGTGGGAGTAGGGTTTGTTTGTTTGTTTGTTATTATTTTTGTCTTTTTTTTTTTTTTTTTTTAATTGGAATGGATTTCAGGTAGGAGAGATTAGATACGTTGAAAGAAGGAAATTCAAGATGTGCAATTGATAAAAGCCACAATGTTCAAGCCTTTTTTGACCTACTGTTAGCTGAAAACCAGAGTACATACAATTAAACTTTCAAAGGAGATATGAATAAAAAAACAGACACACACACAAATAAAATATGACAAAAATATGTTGGGAATAATTATTATGTATCCCACTAGAAGAGTTATAACCAACTAACAAGAGGCAGAGAGAAATGCTATTATACAACAGTGTATGATTGCTCATTGTCACAGCATACTGTTGAGATAAAATATTACAGAAAAAAAGGTTTACTGGAGGTAATCCTTATACAAGAAATTCTTACATCTCTAGTTACTGGAGCTATCATCGTTGTCAGTGTTTTCTATATTTCGTCCCTACAAATCTGCTGGGTACTGAGAGATAGAAGACTTGCTAAATGAATTTTTGGTGTGACAGTTTAATGTAATATTCATAGTTCTCAGGAGGAAAATAGTGCTAAGGGGCTTAGCGGGACTGATAATGAGACAAAAGCAATAATTTGAGGTGCAATAATTAAGACATCTTGTTGAGCAGTATTAGTCAATGAAATAAAAATTATTAGATGGCAACAAGCAGATCAGAAGAAAAGTGGAAATATAAAAATACCCTTAGGATGCAAGCTACAGTTAAGACAATGACTACTCTGTATTGTGGCTCAGATCCTAACCTAAATATTTTTATGAATCTAATGATTGTTATTTTTTTTTCAGCTAGCTTTGAGGATCTAGCTCTTAGATAACATTCACCCATGTATGAATTCAAAAAAACAACAAACAAACAAACCCTGAAGGACTAATTTTATAGTCTAACAAAACTAGGAAAAACAAATATACAAACAAATAAAAAACTCAAATTGAATAGACTCCTTAGAATACAAATAAAAGTGTTACTTAGCTACTCAGCAAAATATAAAATGATTCAATCCTTCCCCTGTTTAAGCTAATACTACAGTTTCAACAATAGGAAAAAGACCTGTCCTTACTTTTTCTGGGTAATCAGATCAAGAGAAGAAACAGTTCAACAGTCTTCATGAATATATCTTCGCATGTGTTGAATTAGAAAGGTTCAAGTTGAGATCTAAGCTAGTTTATACTCAGTGTGGACTTTTTTGTTCTTTCTGTTTTACTTACAAATTCAGATACATGTGGACTCATTGCTCTAACTGCAAGCACAATTGATTTAGGCCATAACACCAATAATCTGTGTTTGCCTGATGTTATTTGTTTCCTGTGAAATGGCGTGTGCTATTTCTAATTAAGTGGGCTGATGACTGAATCTGTTTAGATGCCAAAATAATTGTCAGAGGTCCCAGATCAGCTTTTAGGTTTTCAAATGGGTATGATACCCAGACCAATTAAATTACTCCACTTCAAATCAGATGCCAATTTGCATCTGGAACAAAAGTTTAAGTTGAAACTGCAGGTTTTGACTGTCAGGTTTGGTACAGACAGGCTGTTTGTCTAGAAAAGTTATATCTTCACCTATAGTTTAGGAAAGTTACATAATTCATTACTTAAATGGTACAAATTTTTACCTACTGTAAGTGGAAATGACGTTTTAGATCAATGAATCAATACAGAGTAGGACTTAAAAGTTTAAAAGATTTCTAGGTAGGTTAAAAAAAGTAATGATGTTGAAGCATTAATGTCAGTCCAAATGGTACACTGGTAAAAATATGGATAAATGACAGTCAATTTGTAAATTAGCACACTAATTAAGGTACTGAAGTGTAAAGCAATCAGTAACAGTAAATGTTACATGAGAGACTGTTTCTTGTTTATTTTTCTTGTGTAGATGAAACAAATTTATTTCAATATCTAAGAATTAATTTGAGCATGTGTATCTAGATTGCCTAGCTTTTGAAATTTAGACCTCTGATCTTATGCCCCAGTGATCATCTAAAAGCAGTAATCACTCTTGGAAGGATGAGATTCATATTTGACAGCAGAACCAGCTTTAGTTACTACTGTTCTTCATTAATTCTTCATTCCTTTATTCTACTCATAGTCTCAGGAGGTGACAGATACTTCCATTTCGTATATCTTCCTTTATAGTCCCTCTCATCTCACATTCCAGCGTCCGTATTAAATTCTACCTTATTCAGCAAAGTTACTAGTAAGGAAATGGTGACTTCAGAGACTGAAAGTCAAATCATGTATTTCTGGAGATGAAAATTTGAATGAGTGAAAGCTGCTGGTGGAAGGTTATATGTACAGCATGAAGTTCACACAGCCCCGTTATTAGTTCAAATAACAGGTGCTCCTAAAGATACCATGATACCTGGTGAAGATCAATTTGTAGCTGTGAGAGGTAGACATAAGTGATGTGTTTTTGTTTGTTTGTTTCTGTAAAATAGAGTTTAAGTTTTGTAGAACCATGTGCGCTGGGGCTACGTAAACTAATCTAAAAGCTAAACATGATTTAATGATTCAGGGTTTGATAATAATTATTTACTTCACACGGCTATGTGAGAAGTAAATTCTCATATATGTATAGAGAAGTCTTGAAACTGTCTATATATTAGTTCTCAACACCTCAATTAAAGTGAATTTCTGAACTATGACAGTTGTGGATTTGGTTAAGCAGTGTTTTTTATTTATATATATATATATTTAATTAATTCATTTGTTTTATTCATTGTTGGTTCTTTTTTGTTGTTGTTGTTGTTCTCCCCCAAAAATATTATTGGTAACAGACTAATGTACACTGCAGGAGAAACAGATTTCTTAAAAAGCAAACTGTTAAGTAGGTTTAAACTTTTATTGTTATATAATAGGTTGACAAAGCTCTTTAGGATCGTAATGGACATTGCAGAGAAATCCATGAATTTCAGATATTCTAAATAAACAATAATTTGAAAACCAAGTGTGTCCTGGGCAGTATAAAAAGAAGCATGACAAGCACCTCAAGAGTGTTGATTCTCCTCCTAAGCAAATTGGAGACCCCATGTAGAGTACTGCATCCAGATCTGAGGTCCCCAGGTCCAGATGAGGGTCACAAAAATGGTCAGAGGACTGGAACATTTCTCCTTTGAAAAGAAGCTGAGTGTGTTGAAGTTGTCCAACCTGGAGAAGAGAAAGTTCTAGGGAGATCTAGGAAGATTCACAGAAGTCCACTTTTCAAATCTGCCCAGGCTCTTCTGGATCACATTCTTTCCTTCTATTGTACCAACTACACCACCCAGCTTGATGTCATCAGCAAAACCTGCTGAGGGTACACTTGATCCGACTATCTATGTAATTGATGAAGATGTTCAAGAGGTACGAGGATGGATCCCTGGCAGATGCTAATCATCATGGGACACCACTAGGACATAGTTCCATTCACCACAACACTCCATCTGAGACCATCAAACAAACTCTTCAAACACCAATTAGTCCAGCCCTCAAATCCATCTCTCTCCAATTTAGCAATAGGAATGTGGTGGGGCACTATCTATCTCAAAGGCCTAGCAGAAGTCCAGGTAGACAACATCCATTGCCCTTTCTTCATCCATTGGTGCAATCACTCAGTTGTTGAAGGTGAGCAGATTGATCTGACCAGACATGACCTGTCCCTGAGGTGGTCTCAGATTTACTTGGCTCTTTTTACTGGCTGGGATTTTTCTTTCCTGACCACTGTCTAGAGGTTCAAGGACATGAGAGGTGCGTGAAGTCTGCCAGTGAAGACAAAAGCAAAGAACTCATTGAGTACCTCAGCCTTCTCTGTGTTTGCTGAAGCCTATTCTCCCTTTTCATTTTTCAGAGGAGGTACACCCTCCATTGCCCATCTTTTGAGACCAACGTATCTAAAGAATTCTTCATTTTGTACTTCTCTTGCCAAGTTCAGTTCCATTTGTGTCTTGGCTTTCCTGATCCTATCTATAGATGTATGGATAGCATCCCTGTATTTTTCCCTGTTTCCACTGCCTGTTCTTTTCTTTCTTATCTCTCAGTTTGACCTGGAGGTCCTTGTTCTGCCATGACAGTCTCCTGTATCCTCTGCTTGATTTCTGATGCTGAGGGATGCAGAGCTCCTGTGCTCTTAGAATGGTGTCCTTAAATAGCTGCCAGGTCTGTTACATTTTTATGTACCTAGGGACAAGTTCCCAGGGATTCTCATCCAATAACTCCTTGACCAGATGGAATTTTGCTTTCCTCAACCTTATGGTCCTGACTCCACTCTTTGCCAGGATCATATTCCCTGAGATCACAAACTCAACCATGGCATGGTTGCTACAGCCCAGATTGTCACCAGTCATAACCTCTTTAATGACCTCCTTTGCTCTGGTAAGTACCAGGTCCTGTAATGCATCACCTCTGGTTGTTCTGTCCAATAACTGGACCAGGAAGTTACTCTTGATGGAACACAGGAGTCTCTCAGATTCCCTGCAATTCATTGTGTTGCTTTCACAGCACATATCTGAATGGTTGAGATTCTGCATCAGGATGAAAGCCTTCTACCATAATGCCTCCTGTAGCTGAAGCAAAAAGACCCTGTCAACCAGCTCCTCTTGATCAGGTGGCTTATAGTAGACCCTAGCTTCCAGATGTTCTTCCTTGGTTTGGTCCCTAATTTTAACCAGCAAGCTCTCCATCTGGTCATGGCTATTTTTCAGAGGCAGTTCTAATGCTCTTATTTCCATGGACGCTACTACAGATATGAAGAGCATAAAAACACTATTTGATAGAACAAATTCTCAGTTACAAAACAGTTTTTAACATAATCAGCACTATTTTCATCAACAATGAACAAGAGCCTGGATATCACACTCACAAAAATTTGGCTGAGTGGAGGTTAACCACTGTCACTGTTGCTACTACTGAAACAAAACACCCATCACCTCAACCACTGCTTGGCCTCCACAAATGTTCATCAAGCATCAAGGAATGTCAATGACTGCAATTTTTACCAGACTGAGGGATTCAGTTCCATATCTTTGCTTCATATTCACTTCCATGTTAGATGCCATTTTTTTCTGACTGCTCTCTGCTGCTATTTGTCACACAACAACAAAACTTAATGGAATATTGGTAGGAATATTCAACCTCTACTGCCATGCTACCAACATTCACCTCTGACATAATGGACCAATGTAATGAAAAAGGAGGTATTACCTTCAGAGTAGCTCTTGTATGAACATGCTTGTAAAGCAATGTCAAAACAGAAAATCAGATCCACTGAAGTTCTGAAGTTTTCAAGATAATATTATACTATGCTGACACAGCTCTACTGATTTCAGAAGCACCTACACATTACACATTTAAGATTTCTGTCAATATGACTTGTACTGTATCAACTTGGTTTAAATATTTGTCAGCTTTTTTTTTTTTTCATCACTCTCTACAGAAACATAAACTGGCAAAGAAGCATAGCATATAGTAGTAAAAACATTTAGTGGAGTCAAGTCTTTATCTGAAAAAAAAGAAAAGGCTACTAACAAATCTTACTAACAGAAGTAGTAGATGTGAATATAATAAATTCTTAAAGCAGTGTTTGTCATAAAGTGAAGAATGAAGTAAAGATCAAAAATAAACATTTATTTTTCTTAAACTGTATAACCTAGAAGTTCAAATCACACTGCACAATTCGGGTCCCCCTGGCATTAATAAAAAAAAATTGATAGAATCATGAAATAGCACGTGTTTCAAGGCACCACAGAGATCACGTAGTTCCAACATCCCTGCTGGGAATAAGTTCACCCCACCTATTAGATCAAGCTTCACAGGCTCCAATCCAGTTTGACCTTGGAATACCTCTGGGGATGGGGCTTCCACAGCTTTTCCAGCCAACGTGTTCAAGTGCCTTACCAACCTCTAAGGAAAAAAATCTTCCTAAAATCTAATCTAAATCTGCCCTCTTTTAGTTTAAAATCTTTTCCCCTTGTCTCATCTCTACAGGACCAAGTAAAAAGCCAGCTTCCCTCCTGTTAAGTACTGAAAGGCCTCAAGGAGATCCCTGAAGCTTTCTCTTCTCCAAAATGAACAAGTCCAGCTTTCTCAGCCTGTGTTCATAGGAGGGGTGCTCCAGTCCTCTGACCATCTTTGTAGCCTACTCAGGATGCAGTCCAAGTGCTCCACATCTTTCTTGTACTCATGATCCCAAATGGAACCTCAAGAGGTCAGAATAGAAGGGAACAAGCAACTCTCTTTTTCGGCTGGCCACTCCTTTTTCAGTGCTCTCCAGGACAGAGATGGCCTTCCAAATTGCTAGTGCACACTCCTGACTCATCTGAAGCTTTCCATTCACCAGAAACACCAATTTTTCTCCACACAGCTGCTCTCAATTATTCATCCAGTCTGTACTCATGTCTGCTATTGCCCCAACAGAACTATAACATCTTGCACTTCAGCATGTTGAACCTCATTCCTTTCATGTAGGCTCATTTCTCAGGCTTGTTCAGGTCCCTGTGGATAGCATAACTTCTTTATGTCTTAGCAACTGTACCATTCATCTTAGTGTCATGAGAAAATTTGATGAGAGTACATTCAATCCCACTGCCTAGATCACTAATAAAGATGTTAGAGAGCAATGGTCCCAAGGTGGATCTCTGAGGAGCACCACCCTTCAGTGACCTCCACCTAGACATAGGAGCCACTCTGGCTGTGATGATCCAACCACTTCCTTATCCACTGAATAATCTACCCTTCAAATCCATATTTCTCCAACTTAAAGAGATAAGGATGTGCTCTGGAACCACATCAAAGCCTTGTGGAAGCCCAGACAAATGTCATCAGTTGTTCTGCCCAGTTATATTGCCAAATTATTGTGAAGGCCACCAGATGATTGGTCAGGCATGACCAAGGGTAACTTGCTGAAGCAACAATAGCTGTCTTGAGTCACCTCCTTGTCTTGCATGTGCCTTAACACAGCTTCCAGAAGGATCTCTTCCATGATTTTTCCCATAACAGAGGTGAGGCTCATTTGCTTGCAGTTCCCGCTATTTTCTCTTTCTTAAGGGATGCTTCCTTATTCCAGTCACTGGGGACTTCATCTGAGAGATGTATTTTTTTAATATAATAGATAATAGCTTGGCAACTACATAGAAAGACAAAAAATAACTAATACTGGAAAGAATAATCTCTAAGAATCATAAGAACAAAGAGAGGCTGTAATCTTTAAACGTACAAGAAATGGTAAAGCAATGTTAGTACAATGCCTTGTAGAGGCAATATGGCAAAGACCTAAGTACAGAAAATCTCTACACTTCACTGTTTAATTAGGAAAAGAGTTAAAATAAAAATGAAGAAGAAAAGTTGTTTTTATTTAGCAATGCTCATTCATGAGAAATAGATAACTCTTAATAAATATACAAATAGACTTTGACTATTTTGAAGACAATTAAAAATTCAACCAAACAGAAAAATGGTCCTGATTTTGGAATGAAATTTAGTAATTTCCAGTGTCTGGTAGAAGTGGTGCCAGAATGCTTACTCTGTTAATCAGCCTACAAGAAGGAATACAGGATTTTTTAATGACTATTAGTTTCTAAAGAAAGCTAAAGTTATGTATTATGAAGGCTGCTGTGGGAATAATACCTCCTATGCTATTATTCTGGCTCACAATATCAGAGGTGGATATTGGTAGCATGGAAGTTGAAGTTGAACATTCCCACCAATATCCATTATGTTTTATTGCCGTGCAACAGATGGCAGCACAGGGGACAGTCTGACAAAATGGCATCTGAAACAGAAGTGTGTATGAAGCACAAATGTATAACTGAATTGTTTCATGTAGAAAAAATGGCACCCAATGACATACATCAATGTTTGCTGAACATTTATGGTGACCACACAATGAATGTGAGCAGACTGAAGCACCGGGCACTGCATTTCAGCAGCAATGCTGTCATAGCAGCTGTGAAACCTCTACTGGTGAAGATTTTTATGAGTATAGCATGCAGGCTCTTTATGATTTCTGGTGAAAATGCATGGTTAATGGTGGTGACTATGTTGGAAAATAGCATTCTGTAGGTGAGAATTTGCTCTGTCAAACACTGTTATTGTGCTCTTTGTATCTGCCGTTGTTTCCGTGGAAATAAAGAAGATGTTACTTTCAGATCAGTCTACATACAGTGGTTCATATGAACTGTGAATAAATAGTTTTTCTGTTCTTCATCCACATTTTATTTATTTTCTTAAAAACAAAATAAAGAAAAACTATATTATAAACAAAGCATTTCCTAGCAAAAGTACCAAATTCTATCAGCAGAAAGACTAGAACAGGTCTGTTGAACAGAAAACAGCAAAATTATTGACAAAAGACTTTGAAACAGTCAAAGAAAATAAGTTACAAATAATTGTTCTGATATAATAGAGTCTAGGAGCATATTTATTTTGGATTGTAGTAGTGGTAATATCATGGAAAACATAGCATGAAATTGAAATACAATACATGTAAGGACAATTAGAGAATCTATAAATTTATGTAATTTAAAGGTCATCAAAAACTATTAAAAGGGAGTGGCTGATGGAGGATAAAGAAAAACTGAATCTTTCTTTATTGTTGATGTAATGATAAAACGTGAAAAGAGTAGGAATCAGAAGCAAGCATAAACAGACATGACTATTTAGTTGAGCAGTTTTGTTAGACAGTTTCCAAATGTGGCAACAGTAATAGGAAACAAAGTGATGGGGTAAGACTGTGGTAAGATTTCAGAGATTTGTTATACCTCAAATTCAGAAAGAGATTGACATTCATGCTTGTAATGAGAATATTATTAATTGTTGTAGCATGATGATTATTCTCCTTAAGAGGAAAGAATTACATGTTTTAAGGCTCTATTTTTACTGCTTAGAAATTGGCATAAAATCTGATGGGTGAAAATCTTTCATCATCTATCTACTATGATTCATATACATTGTTTCATCTGCTCTGTGAGCACTATCTCACTTCTCATTTAGTGAGGCAATACCTAAGATTCAAATATGTTTTTACTCAGTGGAACTCCCTTTGCTAGTTTCTGTAAATGGCACAAGTGGCTGTTTATTCAAATGGACAAAAGCAAATGAGATGGCCATACTACTTTGCAATGTCCCTCTGTCCTCAGGGCAGAGTACCCTTAGACACTTTGAAAAGTAATACGGTAAGAACACACTTTACAATGAGAAATACAGTATTGTAAACTACATTTTCTTTTTAATATTTTTATATTTTTCTTATTTTTAAATTTCTTTTTGTTTTACTTTCTTCTCTTTTCCCCTTTTCTTTTTTTTCTTCTTTCTTTCTTCATTTCTTTTTTTCTTTTTTCTTTTTTTTTTCCTTTTCGTTTCTTTATTTCTTCACTTTAGTTCTTTCAGTCCACTAGAACCATGTCACAGAAACCTTTGTGGTATATATTTTATTTATTTATGATTTTTCATTTCTATTTTTGGCTGGGAAGCCCTTTCTTCAACTGCTTTTCCAGAAACCACAATTTCTCAAGGAAATCAGACACCCTGATGGTTTTATTCTGAGGTAATGCATTGTTGTAAAACTACTTCAGCTAGATTAGTTTATCCTGGAGCATATACTCCAGTATACTGAAGCTTCTTAAATGAACTTTCTCGCTCTGTATGCATGCACCAAGAATATGCCTGATAAAAAAGAACTAGTTATACCAATAATAAAATTTCTTATCCAGATTTAACTGCAATAGAACACCTTAAGAATGTGCCACCAAAACAAACCAAGATTTGAATCTCAACTTATCTGAAATACATTAAAAATTGTGATCAGAAGTGAGCCACAAAGATGACAAGAGGCCTGGACCATCTCTCCTGTGAGGAAAGCCTGAGAGACCTGGCACTGTTCAGCCTTGGAGAAGAGAATGCTGAAAAGGATCTCATTACTGTTTACAAATACCTAAAGTGTGGGACTCAAGTGGATGGGGCCAGGCTCTTTTCAGTGGTGTGCAGTGACAGGACAAGGGGAAATGGGGGAAAAAAATGCTACACAGGAAGTTCCAAACAAACATAAGGAAGAACTTCTTCATTGTGACAGTGACAGTGCACTGGAAGAGAGGTTCTAGAGTCTTCTTTTCTGGATATATTCAAGACCCACCTGGATGCTTTCCTGTGCAACCTGCTGTAGGGAAACTGCTTTAGCAGGATGTTGGGTATAATGATTCCCAAAGGTCCTTCCAACCCCTAACGTTATGTGATTCTGTGATTTTGTGCAATTCTCAAAAAGATAAAAAGTGCCTATGCTTTAGAAATATGTGGACTTCTACTGCAAATTACTGAGGCATTTTCACATTAAAAATAAATGTATTACAGAAAAAATTAGGCGATAAAATATCAAGACCTTGGATCTTGTCAACACATTTGCATTCCTACAAAATTGTCCAATTATGATATTTGAATGTTTTATTTTATAAAATACAGACAACACAGTGAAAACCAGTGAATATCACAGTGACTGAGAATTTAGTCTGTCTTAAAAGTTATGGTCTGAAATCTATTTCACTGCCAGAAACAGGCAAGAGTAACATGAACTCATTCTTAGAGAAAACACTATGGATGTCAAAACAGCTTTAATGACAGCAAGCTTTTGGAGTATTTTCTAATTCCGGTACACTGCAGTTGTTTGTGATGGATGCCCAGTGCTTGTGTAGGGCATAATGCTCCAGCAGTGCCTACCTTCATGGGATTTATAAGCTACTGTAGCTTTCATGTTACCTGTAAAAGGCATCTAATCTTTCAGTTCATAAAACTTCTGCTAGGAGATGTGATAAGAACCAAAACCAAGTTCCAGTGGAGTTTTAGTTGGTTATTACTATTCCTTTACTTTAAAGAAATAACTAGATTTTCAACAAAACAGCCAAGAATGCCTTAAAAGGAAAAGAAAAATGAAACTAGTGTCTCACTTCCTAATTTAAAATATAATTAACAGTGCAGAATTGAGGATACTGTCTACCAATTCCTTGCATGTTTATCCACTATAAACTTCTTCTAAACTATAAACTTCACTGCTTGAAGTTGGGGCTTGGCATACACTGTCACTTTCTATACCACTAATGAATATAATGTATAAACCTTTGTGCAAAACCTTCGGTGCTGCCCGCAATACCCTGTAGGACTGAACAGAATATGAGATTACAGTGAACTGTTTGGAAGTTGTCTTCAGATGTTTTGTAATGCTGTGTTCCCAGTTCCTTCTTAGAAAAAAAGCAACACCACCACACCACCAAAACAAGAGCAAAACATAAAAAAAAAACAAACAAACAAACAAAAAAAAAAGAGGAGAAATTTTAGTGAGTAAAAGTAAAATAATTAAAAACAAGGCATTCATTTATCTATATTCTCCAAAGATACACCGTTCTTGAGTCACTGTAACAAGTCCAGGTAGGCATACACAGTCCCTCAGATATCAGCATTGGAAATTTACACTGTAGAGCAATGGCAAGCCTTTATGAATCAAAGGGTATTTGGTGTACCTGAAAGCAGCCATGGTCTACTCAGGCTCTACTTTCTATGTTCACCCATTTTCTGAAGTAGGGAAAGAAGATAGTATGACAGAAATGCATTTTAATAATTGTGTCTTGAATTGGCAAAGATCAGTGTTTCCAGGTTTACATCAAAAAGAAATGGTTGTCATCCTCTGACAAACATCATTACAATGTATGTTTACAAACTTAACATCCTGTCTCTGCTTTTTTCTCTCTCCCCTAGTTGAGAAGAACTTTTCTTTGATTCCCTTTATTTTTACAGAAAACATGCTCAAAAGCTGGCAATACTGCAAGGAGAATGTTATGAATAGTCTATGACATCCAATATTTTTCCTATATGAAGAGACCAATAATAATGTCCAGAGCTCTCTATTTTCTGAGGTCATTTTTCATGTTATATCTTAATGAGTCCATAACCACTATACAGAGCTACCTGCTCACAGATATGGATTCTGAAAAGAAGATCTTCTCTGAGCTTCATTGTGCTCAGCTTTTATAGTCATTAATCCAAAGTTTAATCCCAATCCTCTTCCTATGAAGGGAACATTATTACTGCTCTAACTGGTGGATACAGAGGTAGGGACACCCAACTTGTTTTCCAAAATAAACTTTTCTCAGATTTTCCCTGAAGCCTAATGAGCAAACTTTCCAAAGCTACTCTTCATGTTCCTCATTTGTTCTTGGAAGATTAAATCTGTCATTCCCGAATAATCTTTAAGAAAATGTTAACAAACCAGTGTGTGGCTCTTTGTAAAACTGAGGAAGTTTTAATTAATACAGTGCTGCCATCGCATAGTGCCAAGAGCTTTGAAAGCACCATGAGGACACTCAGGATTTACATAGGCTAAAATTCACTGTTCCTTTTTTCGTTTCCCAGTATGATACTTCATACAACTTTCACAAGATTTAATGGTCATTTCAAACAGTCTAAAAGCTTTTTAACTTGTTTCTTATCTGCTTGATTTTCATGGTGTACTTGCTTCCCCAGTTAGACTATTGGTATATTTTTTTCTTTTCTTCATTCAAATTCCTTGTCTCAGTGAAAAGAATTATATTCTGAAGATGATTAAATTGTTTTACCATATGACTTATGAATGACTGCAAGCTTTCGAAGTTGCAGAAGGAAATCCACAGAAAGAATTAAATTAATTTGGAATGGCTGGTGACTAAAAATTGCAGTCTCCATACAGGTGCGAAAACATTCTAGTCCTACTGCCACTTTCAAGTTGAAACTATAAACATACTGTTAGCTGTCACACAAGAAAACAGTATCTAAATGAGAACTCTATGAACTTGTACACAACCAATATCCTCCTTACTTCACTCAGTTTATGACTATAGTACAAGCTAAACAGCCTCTGGGACTTGGTTGAGAGCTGTGAAATGAAATGCATTATATGACAGAGCAAGCGCTGAAAAGTTGGCAATGACAGATTCCACTGGAACAAGTATTAGAAATCTTGAAACCTGATTGTTGTCTTTTTAATGCGTTCCCTGTTATCCTCCAGCATTCTTGTTCTGATACTACATGGTCCAAAAGTCTTTGACATTGCTCTGGCTGAGACACTTTAGACACATTCCAACATAAGATGACAGCCTGTTGTTTGTGGAAATTGCAAGTATCCATGTGGATCGGGAATTTGTTGCACCTATCTCTTTCTTCTGTTTGATGCGAGTAAATGTCATTTTACTTCATATGAAAACTCAGTGTCACAGGCATACATTTAACTTATCTTGCTTGCAATTCAGAAATAAATGTTACTTCCCTTTTTAAAAATATCAGATCTAAAAATAATCAGTATGTATGATTTATTTTACATATAGATAATTAAGAAAAATCTCCTTTCTTCCAGCAGAAAACAAGTGACTAAATTTTCAACCACTAGTGGTTGAAATTTTTTTTTTCCTTTATCTTCTTTCAGATCTTTAGTATGTTCTATATAAATGACACAAAATCAGTGAAACACTTAGATCTTTTAAGAGGCACATATTGCAGCTTTATCTGGTTATGTGAATAAACAAAAAAAGCCTCAGTTCACAAGTAAATTTTCAGACCCAGACATAACTGATTTCAGTGGGAAATAGAATCTTAAGAATCAAAGAATACTTTGGCTGAAGAAGTCTTATTATTTTTCACATCTTTTAATAATAAAAGACACGTCTAGTAACTGCCAGTCTGAAAACTGAGCATGAACAAATAACTTGAACTTTCTGCTGTAACAAAGTCCAAGAAAGTCAGTATAAGTCTAGTGAAAACTATCTGAACATGTTTGTGCTAGTGGATATTTTTCATGCTGCTGTTGCCTCTGTAAGAGGGCAAAACTCACAAAATATGAAGAATTAAGATGAAAATGAGAACTAAATTATTAATATAACAAAGTACTGCTGCTTTCTCTGTGCACTTTTCCAGACCTATTGGATTTTTTTCTCACTGTTCTGCAGAAATTGCTTCTGACTATTCAATGGACTTCAGCAGGGCCATAGCTTTCAGGTTCTTGATTTTTCATAATTCACTCAAATGCCAGCTCAATGACATTAAGTGGAAAAATAGAGAAAAAATGCCTTCACTTTTCCACAGAAACAATTTTGAAAATCCATTTACATGGAAAATAAAGAGGCATTAAACCCAGTGCAAATCTGCAGCTGAATACAAAAATCTGATAGCATAATATTTTATTTTCCAGATAACACAATACAAACTGTTATTTACTGCCTGAAAGAACAGAGGAGTTCTGAGTTGCAAGGAAAAAGGCTGTTTTTCTATTTTATAATGTGTTAAAATAAAACACTTAGAACAAGCAAGCAAGCAAACAAACAAACTAAATCCTAAACAGAGATCTTCTTGAGAGGGTTTTAAAACACTGCTATGTTACCTTTTGATTTTATCCATTCATGCTGATGATGATTCCCAAACTGCACAGTCTTTGAAAGGGTGTATTAAAATTTTCACATCTACAAACCATTTACTACTTGCCAGGCTGTAGCTCTCTAGCAAGTGTTCTGTAGGATGTTTTGATGAATAGAATTACTAATAACAAAGTTACATAACAAAAATAGAGTTTCTATACAAAAAGGAAAACAGCTAATTCATGTCAGCTGAGTAAAAGAAAGTAGAAGAGGCACTTAGTAGCATTCCAGTTATTTAATAGAACTATGCATAGAGTCTAACCGGGAAATCTCAGGAGCAACAACACTAGAGCATAGATTTGGAGAGAGGATCAGTAGTAGCTGACGTCAATGTACTGTGTCTGTTATGGCTGATGTCTGTGGAGATTTCTGTCGGCCTCATGCAGGCACCACAAACAATTGTTTAGAAGGGTTGGTCAGAGCACAGACATATCTGACTTGCACCAGGGAAGTATGTTTTGGGAGTTTAGACATGTCCTTCAGCTGCACAAGCACAGGAAACCATTCAAAATTAAATAATTGTGTTATCTTGCATTTCGATATCACATTTAGTAAATTGACTTTCCTCTTCACATTGTTGCAGCTGTTCTGTTTTTAGGACCACATCCCATCTCCCTACCTTTTCCCTTTTTTTCCCTTACCCCTTTTCCTGGGGTGTGGGCCCATGGGTCTCCTTCTCCATTAGCCATAGACAGGAACCCCCCCCCCCCAGCCCTCCCAGGCTCTCTCCCACCCTCCTCCAACCCTCCCCCCCCCTTTTTTTTTTTTTTCCTTTTGCTAGGTGTGGGCCTGCCCTTCGCCGGTCACAGGCAACAGCGAATGCCAGTATCCCAAACAGATTTCAGTTCTACATGTTCACAGATTTCAGTTCTACATGTTCACAGAATGAATTTATCTTCATGTATTTAACATGCATTTCAAGTGAATTAAATTCCTGAGTAAGAAGTGAAGAAAATAAAAAAAAATCTGAGAGAAGAAAAACAAACAAACAGAAAAAGGCTGACATTCAAACACTCTGGCATAAAAGTTTGTGTCAGCCATTAACATCCACATCAACAAAATATGGATTTTTTTCTCCCAGTGGCAGAAAAATTATTTATAACACCAAGGAATAAGATATTCTGTGTGTCTTGCTGGGATATTGCTTCAATGAGCTGAGAAATGACCACATCCCAGCATGGTACATACACAGTTGTATTTGTTGTGATTATCACGCTAATAGTTAGGAACCACTGAAAAACGGTGAAAATTGTATTCTCTATCAGGAGCATGAGACAGAGTACTAAAATAGCATAATGTAAGTTTATGAAGAATATCTTTATTGATGATTGTCTTAATATTGCTTTATTCACTGAAAACAGTAACCCCCCCAGTATAGTTTTGGGTTTTGGGCAGCATGATATAATCAATCAGCCATGCCTCTCTGTACTGATATTTCAGCCATCATCCTTTATAATAGTGTGGCTTTATCTTCTTGGATTGCTTAATAGCAGCATATATTTCACATTTATGGATAATGTGTGCAGTAGAGTCCATGATCAAGGCTGCTCCTCAATCCTGAGCCCACCTCTATGCTGCATCTCTTCTTTGATGGCCTACCAAGCTGCAAATAATTCACTCTTACATTGTCAGTTCAGACCAACCTGAACCTCTTCCATCTTAGCATAGCGATCCATGGGATGGCTGTTCTGATGTTCTTCAGAGGCATAACACTTGGGTATGTGAATGTCTACATGATGTACTTTTACAACCAGGTTTTCAACCCACGCAGCAAAACCTTGTCACAATGCAGCACAATGCCAGGTGCTCTCCTTCATTTGTTGTAATCACCACAGAGCATTTGCCTTCAATCATGAATCAGTATACAGTGCTCTGATCACTTCTCTCTTTCAGCAGTGTCTAAAGCCAGCTGCATGGCCTTCACTTCTACAAACTGTCTTGATTCACCTTCTTCTTCAACAGTTTCAGCAACTTGTTATGTCATACTCTATATGGCAGCATTCCACTTCTGATGTTTTTCAACTGTACAACAAAACTCATTGTTCTGTCACTGTCAGGCAGAGAGAGGAGGGCTAAGAGATGGGGAGGAGTGGAAACAGGTCCCTGCTCAGCATCAGGGGAAAACCTCTCTCCCTTGTTTATTCTGGTGCCCTTAGGTAATAGGGTTTGAGGCCCAGGTTTGAGGCTATGGAACTTGAGGCACAGGTAGGTGGTCAAAGACCAGATAAGGTCAAAGTTCCATCCAGGATGTTGCCTAGGGCATGGAGGTGGACCCCAAGCTTCAAAATTGCCTCTGCCAAGAAAGAAGGAAGGGCAATTGTCCTTTGCAACAGTGGAGAAATGGAGGGCCTGGTAGGTTGGCCAGACTCAACCCATAGGGAAATGCATTTCCTCTCTAGAGCCTGAGTCAGGGGTATTACTAAAAAACTCACTGGTCTGGTTTGTCCCTATTATTATTATACTTTACTGATAGCTCAAGCTGGCAGTGATGAAGTCACTGAGAGAAGCCTGAGGGCTAGCAAAAGGGATTTGGAAGGTGATTGAGGAAGTTAGTTGTTGGAGCAGGAGTGCTGGATTGATGGGTTGAGGCCAATGGCATGAAGATCAACTACACCAGGTGTTGGATCCTGCAGTTTTGTCACAACAGCCCCCTGCAACGTTACAGGTTTGGGGCAGAGTGGTGTTCAAGAAATGTGTAGATGTGGTACTTAAGAACATGATTTAGTGAGCAATATTAATGGTAAATAGATGGTTGAAATAGATCTTACAGGTCTTTTCCAACCTTAACGTGCTATGATTGTATGACTCTCCCTTTAAACATCCAATCCAATACAGGCAGTCAGGGTGCCAAGAAAAGCTGTGCTTAGGTACCAACCACTTGTGAAGCAGCCTGGACCCCTTTTAATGCTGCCAACACCTCCTTTTCAGTAGAAGTGCAGAGGACTTTGGATCCTCTGTATCCCCTTTCAAAAATCCTAAGTGTCAATGTCAAGTCTTCCTTAGTGCTTTCTGATAGAGGATCCAAGTGGAGTTATTCTTCCTGGCTGCAGTGTAGAGTGCATTTTTTTTCATCTTGTCCTGCCCAAATTGGCCTAAGAGGTTACTGCATCTCCCACTTTATTTGTCCAGTCTTATTTCTGCTGAGGGACATAACTGAAATTGTTCTTTTGGGTCACTTGATAAAGAGTGATTATAATCAGACTGCAGTTTGGAATACGCATTCTCCATAAACCCACAACACCTCAGGAAGTCTGTATTTCCTTTCTGCTAGTTGGTGGAGATGTAACAGTTATTTTGTTGATCATGTCTATGGGAACCTGACAGTGTCCATCTTGCTATTTTATTCTTTAAAATTGGATTTACTGTGTGGGCCGCCTGATCTTACTTTGCTTTATGGCAAAAATACCTTTCAGAAGGATTGGATTATTTCCTTCCTGTTCTGAAAAATTTCTGCTGCTACACTGCCCCAGATAATGATGTCATCAATATACTGCAGATGTTTGGGAGCTTTTGTCTGTTTCAGTGCAGTCTGGATCAGCCCATGTGAAATGATAGGGCTGTGTTTATACCTCTGGGGCATTTGATTTTGGGTGTACTCCCCCAAGTGAAATCAAACTTGTTCTGCACTCTGCTATCAAAGGTACTGAGAAAAATGCATCAGTGATATCAGTTGTGGCATACTACCTGGCTGTATTTGACCTCAGTCTGTACTGAAGTTCTGGCATGTATGGCATGGCAGTACTCTGCAGTGGTGTGACTTCATTCAGGCGACAGTAATCCACTTTCACTTTACTTTTGAATTCCATGCTGGCCATATAGGACTATTAAAGGGTGAGTGAGTTTTGCTGATTAATTCTTGTCTCTCCAGCCATCTAATCAGCTTGTAGGTGGGAATCAGGGAGTCACCTGTGGTATTGCCACAGGTGAACCACTGTGTTAGCAGTTGGCACCCACTTTTCTTCAACCCTCAAAAACTCCACAACAAGAAGGGTCCTCTGAGAGACTGAACAAGGTAGATAGCTGTTTAATTCCTGCTGTATCCGTGGCATGGATTATTTTCAGAAAGAGTAGAGTTCTGAGAGACCTAATTGTTACCATTCATGAATGGATGTTATTTCCTTATTCCCCTCTATGTAGCATTGGTGAGGCCACACATGGAGTACCAATACCCATTGTGGGCCCTTCAGTGCAAGAGAGACATACTGAAGAAAGTCCAATGAGGAGCTGTCATGATGATCAAAAGACTGGAACATGTCTCCTGGGAGGAGAGGTTCAGAGAGCTGGACTTTTCTCCTAGAGAACAGGAATCATAGAGAGATCTCATCAGTACACAAATACCTGAAAGTGTACAGAGAAGACGGGGTGAGACAAGAGGTAGTGGGAACAAAATGGAACACAGAAGGTTCCCTCTGAACATCAGGAAGTACTTCTTTTCTGTACAGGTGACAGACGACTGGAACAGGCTACCTGGAGTAGCTGTGGAGTCTCCTGCCTTGGAGACAACAAGAAGCCATTTGGACATGGTCCTGGGCAACCTATTTTAGGTATCTCTGCTTGAGTAGGTGTGTTGAATGAGATTATTATCTCCAGAGGTATCTTCCAACCTTAACCGTTCTGTGACTCTGTATCACTGTTAGGTCTTCCTAAATTACTTTAGCAAATAATCTGATCCATAATACTAAAGTGCCTGGCTCCATCAGGTTTTTCTAACTTTTCTCTTTCTCAACTTACTTTCTGTCTGTATCAGAAAACTATAGAGCAAATTGTTACCCTTGCAAATTCTTAGCAGAAAGTGGATTATGTAGATTGAAAAGTGTACATATGTATTTCCTTTTGTGATAGTTTGAATGGTAAATGTCAATAAACATTAAATGGCTTTGTCTGTTAAGAAAAAAATCATTTGCTCAACTCTTTTACTCTTGAACAGAATTATAAGCAGAACAGTTGGGAATAGTCTTTTGAACATCTTTTAGAGATAGACCTTTGACTGGATTTATAGTCCCAAAACTAAGAAATGCAACAAAAGATTCTGTTTCCTGGGAAATGCCTCTATCACTTCAGCTTACGCTTTTCATAGCTCATCTTAGGGCAGAAAAATGTAACTTGTTAAGAGGTTATAAGGTGGTGAAACCATATAAATATCTGTTCACACTTGGATCCTGGAACACCAACAAAGCTGCAGTGGTCAGGGGTCCTGTGCGACATTAAAAAGAATACATGATGGACTGGGCTAGAAATGGTTTTCTGGGTACAGAAAAACACAGACAGAATTGGCAAGACAGCAGCTTCAGCTTGCTCTTATATCGCACAGGTAGCAGCTGTTCCAACAATTTCCACTTCTCACTCTGCTTAGCTTTCTCCAACAGTGGTAAAGGCAGCAGCACTGTGACTCCAGTTTTCATAAGTGTGAACCTCTGGAGAAATCTGGCACTACACCAGTCCATCTGAAGGCAAAGCAATTGCCGCCTGCGGTGGTGCATTTCTACCTTGATGAGCAACATAGAGAAATCAGAAACTGTCCATCTGTAAACCTGCAATAAAAGCTTTATGCAAGTCTGATCTTGCCAGTTTATACTGTTTGACTGCTCACTTGCACAGCAACTAGCATATATATGTTTAGCATGAATGGATATGCTTAGCATGGCAGGAAAGATTATAACAGACAAGAGATTCAGATTGCTACTGCAAAATGCTGAGCATCTGGTGGATATGAAAATGAACTTGCCAAGAATGAATTACGAACATGCATCTAGCTCTGAAATTGTTTAGTTACTAGTTTACAAATCAGAAGATGACTAAGCTGTATTCCAGAAATGCAATGAAAAGTTTTTATATTTTTATGGGATGGATTAGCCAAAGGTGTCTCATTGTTGTAACACTAATTATATAAAATAAAAATAAAATAAAATAAAATAAAATAAAATAAATAAAGATGTCTTGCTCAGAAAGAGATTTTATGATAACCAAGTATTCAGCTTTGCTTTGATCAACCAAACTATAGTTCTTAACCAGAAGGGATTGTATCTTTAGTCTTGAATGTAATCAATACTTTTAACAAGCTCTCATGAGAGGATCTTCCATAATTTGAGTCTGATATTTACTGCAACTTTTGGCCATCCCACAGCCACTGTAAAAGCAGAGAGCATCAAAGAAATAAAGTTTTCAATTTTGTTTAAAAGTACTTGAACAATAGTATATATATATAGCAAAATATCACTGAGGTGGGAGTGAGATAGTATGGTTTCTGTTGGTTTGAGTTGGATGAATTTCATTTTGATATTAAATCTATCATTTGCTCTAGTCTTCAGGACACTCTGTGAGTTGCACTTTACCTTTCTTATGTTGGGCTGCCCAACCTATTGTCATCATTTATGAATGTCTGAGAACTTAAGACATTTTACCACAGAAGAGCCAAATTAATGTACAATACAAAATATATAAATAAAAGGTTTGGTATAAACTAGCAAACAAATGACAGATCAAGAGTTGAGGTATTTAAAAGAGATCTTGTGATTCTGCTTTCTGCTCTTGGAGAACTTTCTTGATTGTAATGCCAGTTATGTACCTTAGAATTCCTGTGTGAAGCGAAAAAAGAGTGCAATGTACGACTGTGGTCATCCAGACAAAAAAAATATTCAAAATATACTGATTAGCATGAGAAACTGGGTTTGGGACGGCTAAACTTGAATCTGTCTTGAAAAAATACAGAAATGAATTTAAATAATTAAACTTTTTATTTGGTATTTCAGCATTGGTAAAAAATAAAATCTGAAATATCATTTTATCATTTCTTATCTTGCCAGATGAGTAAGAGGAGAATACTACAGATGAAAATGATAACAGCTGTATTATCTGCCTGGTAGCTGAAGTACACTTTCACCTCAAAGATTTAATTCCTGCTTATTTATCACTGGGACTAATTATTATTATTTTTTTTCTCTTCTTATGAGCAACAAGGGATAAATGAAATTGTAACATAAATATGGAGAAGACAAAAGCAAAGACTCAATGAACAAGCTTAGTTACAATATAAGAGATGTGAAATAAATGGTGAAATTGGTGTTTCTGTGGAAACATTAAGCATTGATTTCACAGAATTATCATCATAGGGCCTGGAAGAGATCATGAAAACAGAAAATATGCAAAGATTTTATGATCGAGTGTGTTGAAGGCCAGTTAGATTTTGAACTGCTGCCAAGGACTTCCATGGTTCTTGTGATATTTTTGAGTGCTCAACAGTAGTGCAGAATGATATCTTTTTTTCATATTTCATTTTTTTTTTTTTACTCTAGAAATGTACCCCTGTGCTCCAAGTGTATTTAATTGATAGTCTTTTACATATAAAATGAAAATGAGCCAATAACGACTTTGCAAACCCAGGCGGATTTATGTCACAGAATGTTTTGTCAGGATTGTTTAGTTCACCAAACCCCAAATTCTCTTTGCAACTAAAAGAAAATATTATCAGATAAGTCAGTGTATCTCATACTCAAACACAGAGTCTTCTCAGACTGGAAAATGTTCAGAAGTGTGATAGTGTAAATCAAGAAGTTTACTAGAATTGTTGAAAATATATACTGAAAAAACAATGTGAATAAGGTCTTTGCGATCCAAATCTCTGTACCAGTATGTCTCATGTGCAGTCATTTTTTTCACCACAGTATATATTTTTAAATAATCTACTTATCTGGGAAGCAAAGTCAGCTTTAATTTACATGAAAACTTTTTATTATACTTTCAAGTGGATTATAGTGACTGCATTCCAAAGCACACTAGCATGGCATGCGTCCCTATCCTTTGGATCTTTGTTTCTACCATGAACTGTCAGAGGAGCCTTAAAAGGAAAAATCTGGAACAATTAACTTTGAATTCCTTACAAATGAGGTATGTAAGAGAGGAGGAAATATTAAAACTGGCAACAAGGATCTACCTCTGTTCCGCATTAAAAAAAAAAAAAAAAATGATGGAGAAAGGGGAGGTGAGATTTACTGAATCTGTTTTTCTCCTTGAAAGTGTTTTATCTCAGCTTTCTTCAGAATCCAGTAGGAATCATTCCTTCCATTGCATTTAGTTCAGATCTTCACAGAAAAAAATGTGATTTTTTTTTTTCCCTTTTCACCTGATTCCATATCCAAAGGTGCTAGAATGGAAGCCTGAACTAAATAATTTCTGAATTTTTTCATTTTTTGTTCTACTTTTTATTTTTATTTATTTATTTAGTTAGTTATAGTATATACTATAACATAAAAAGTTCAATTCAGGCAGTCAGTCAAGGCCAAAATGTTCATATAACTAAGAAAAAATGCTTTGTTTTATACAGCACTATTTGTTCTGTGTTTCCTTTGGAAGAATGTGTGTTAAAATGGAAGATTTCTTTGAATAGCAGGTGTTGAATAATTTGTCTTGTTCAGCTATATCAGGAATACTGGCCACTACGAGTTACAGTATAAATTCTAATTTAATCCAAAACTCCACAGAAGTTCTCAAGAGAAATGCACATGACAGCACTTCCAAAGCTCAGTTATTAAGTCATGCCTGTTATAACAGAAGTGAACTCTGACACAAGCAGAATGGGAGCTTTCACAGCCAGTCTTCCTGTGGCAGAACTGCTAACTTAAATCCTCTTTGTTAGGGCTAGACAATTCTGGTTTGCATGCAGTCTCCTATTTATGAGAGATCAGAGCTTATATCTAGAGGTTAGAGGGAGCAGAGGGGGTGGAAAGCCAGCTACTGAAGAAGAAATCTTCTTGGAGGAAAACTCCAAGAAGAATCCTTATAGAGATTGACAAGGAAAAGATTCACAGATTAGATGTATGTGAATAACAAAGAAGACCAGTGTAGTCATTTTCTCATTTCCAGAATCACCCTTTCTCAATCTTTTGAGATGATACGTACTACTTACACACACACATAAACGCATATGAAAAATTCATACTTGGTTGAGGTACAATGATTTTTTTGGTATACTGCTACCAGGCTGAAAAAAAAAAAAAATTTCTAAACCTTTTCCAAGATTTTGTCAATTTCAAGATCGCAAAATTTAAAAAATGATTGGAAAATATGCCACATTTTCCATGCAAAGGGGAAAAGAGATCTACATATATATGTACATCTTTGTGCTTTTTTTTTTTTTCCCCTTTAGAAAGAAGCTGCCATTTCCTTACCTTGCATGTGGAAGTGAATACAGTCTTTCCTTACCACGTGCTCTGCAGTGCAACTCCTGGTATGGGTTTGGGAGTGTACTCAGTGACGGAAAGTGATCTGTTTCAATTTAATTGTTTCTAGAGGCAGTGGAAGGAACCTGCTTCAAGGGCATTATAATGTCACACAGTCAATTCTCTGGCTATTCTTTTCCCTGATTCTTCCAGCTGTCTGCACATGGCCTGAACCAAGAAGCATAAATATTACTATTCTAGTGAATGCCTTATAGGGTCAAAATGAATTGTGGGAGGGCAAGAGTGATCACTGGCCTTTCCTTTACGCTATTTAAAAGATGCATATGGAGCAGGACAGGACAGAGGAACAATGTGAGAAGAGGAAAAGGAATACATAAGGAGATTTTAAAAACTTTCTGATTGCCAAGGGAGTTTAAGCTGAATAAACTAAATATTTGCTGGATTGATCTTTTGCTCTTTCTCATTCTTTTTTCATTTCCGTTTCTGTAAAATTTCAACAAACAGAATTCTTATTCTTTTTGAGATCAAATGTTTGCTATGTTCTCTATAAATCTAAAATTAATATGCAGGTTTTTGTTTTTTAAGTTGGATACACAACTCAAATCTCTTTAAGTTCCATTTACCTTGTAATGGCATATAATACAGCATTATGCCAATGTGTCCACTTTTTGTATATTTTATTACAGAAAGACTTTATTGGTTTCTGCTTGTTTGTTTTAAAATTATTTTATTTTTAATTTTTATTATTTGTAGTGTGGCAATGTTCTGAATAGGCATTTTACTTCAAAGGAAAAATTGGACAAGGTACTTAAGTTAACTTTTTCATAGAATCATTTTAAGCAGAAAGAATTTAAACTCATTAAAATCAGCAGTGTCAAGAAAATCAATGTTTTTGTGATCATTAAAGTTATTTTTCACCCTCAGTTTGTCTGTGTGTCAATACGAAAGCAGCACAGCTGTCTTACAAAGATTTTGGTCCTATTGTGATCTCAAGTGCTTACAAGTGCATATTTTGTTTTTCCCACTGATCCTTTGTAAAGTTCAATGAGTATGTATATTGTGTGGTATTTAGGCTTCTGCTGGCAGCCTAGCAACAGTTGGGAGAGACCTAGACAAAGATAGAAAATAACTTGAAGTCAGAAGATGGAAGTCAGGATCCTTGGTGTTCTGACTGAGAATGAGAACAGGACACCTAAGAGTAGGCTTTCTGCTGAACATATTGAAAAGGTGGCAGCCTTCACCCTACTGGAGTACTGAACTGCTCTAAGTAGATAATATATATTTCTTAGTGCATTTTGCTTATTGTTAGTACTGTCATTTCTTGCATACCTGAAAAAGCTGCTGATTGAATCTTGTACTTTCAGTGCTTTGAACTAAGGCCAGAGAGGAAGCTAGGGAAACTTTAACCCTCCATTTTCAGTACAGAGATGCTTGAAATGGTTGAAATCCATGCCTGCTTACATTTCATTTGTTACCATTATACACAACAATAAAACTGATGTGCATAATAAGAATCAAGCAATTTTACGTTCTTCTTCCTTCCCTTCCCTTCCCTTCCCTTCCCTTCCCTTCCCTTCCCTTCCCTTCCCTTCCCTTCCCTTCCCTTCCCTTCCCTTCCCTTCCCTTCCCTTCCCTTCCCTTCCCTTCCCTTCCCTTCCCTTCCCTTCCCTTCCCTTCCCTTCCCTTCCCTTCCCTTCCCTTCCCTTCCCTTCCCTTCCCTTCCCTTCCCTTCCCTTCCCTTCCCTTCCCTTCCCTTCCCTTCCCTTCCCTTCCCTTCCCTTCCCTTCCCTTCCCTTCCCTTCCCTTCCCTTCCCTTCCCTTCCCTTCCCTTCCCTTCCCTTCCCTTCCCTTCCCTTCCCTTCCCTTCCCTTCCCTTCCCTTCCCTTCCCTTCCCTTCCCTTCCCTTCCCTTCCCTTCCCTTCCCTTCCCTTCCCTTCCCTCTTCTCTCTTTCAGGCAACAAGGAACGGTAATATAGATTTAACCCAACTGTAAAACTGAGCTCCCAAATGTTAGCTAAACATATCAGTCACTAGTCTTAGCAGAAATATGTCTTACAAATTGGAAAATGCTTTACCTTTGCAATTTGTACTGAACTGACTTGTAGTCTTAGTGACAAAATCTTTCACCTTCTAGGCATCTAGCTCTTTTAAGAATTGCGTACTCAGAAAGCCATGCAGTATGACGTTGTTGTAGATATTTCAAATCTACACTTTAGGTACTTAAGCAGAATATATTTAAATATATTTATCAGACATCTAAAATGATATCAAATTGGCTGACATGCAGTCAGTTCAGTTATTCCCCACTAATACATTTTTATTCCTCTGTATAATTCACAAAACAGAGTGGGTCTGCTTTTGCTATAAACTCATTTCCATAAGGGATACACCACTGTACCAAGAGAGTATTGGTCAAGACCGAAAAGTTTTTTTGCTCTCCTGCGCAGTCAAGTAAGCTTGAACCACTTTTCCTTAGGCTTAGACAACTTACACAAGAGACAGTCTTACATTTTTGTCATGTTTTTATAGTTTGTCATCAGTATTCCACATCATAACATCATGCAATGCACTGGGAATTAAAGAGTTAATGCTGCAGTTCCATGGATTGTAAATAGTTTCATGGATTGTAAATAGTTTCAGTCTCTTGGTCTCAGAAGAGAAGAATGAACTACAACTCCCAGAAGACTTCATTTTTCTGTTTCCTTTTTCCATTTGGAGGGAAAGATAAAACGGACTGGGAATTGGAAGACTTCTCTGTTTGCTCCCTGACCATCTCACCTACAGCATTAGAGCCATAGAATCATAGAGTTACCAAGGTTGGAGAAGACCCTTTCTAATTTTATTTGATTCATTAGCTTCAACTTCAGTTATATTGTATTATATTGTATTATCTCATATTCTGCTACTACATTTAGCAAACTAAGATTTCCTTATCTCATTGCCTCTGTTTTCTTTGTCTAGGCCTATCTCCCTACCTTCCTGGCACATGGGTCTATAGGTTCCCCTTGGCATGGAACCAGGTCGAACCAGGCAGAACCATGACAGTTTTATATTTATAGCTACTGTCAGGAGCACCTGCTCCCACAGTGCTTAAAGTCCTTAAAGTCCTTACAGTTTCTGACATCTCTTACTTTTTAAAATTCTTTTTCTTTTTCTTCCCCTTCTGTGGTGTTGTTTTTTATGTTTCTCTACACCGTTAGTCTTTAGGGATAGATTCTCCATCTTGAGTTGCTGTTCCATGCAAGAACAAAATGCAAGATTTTGGCACTTAATAAGGAATTTCACATTCACATCAGGTAGGTGAGGATTACTGATGAGGTTTATATTTTGCTGGAGAAAGGACACAAGTGATCCCTTATTTTAACTTTGGAAATTCCTTGGGAAGATGTAAATGAATGGATTTTCTGTCCAATTTTCTTGCGTTAAATCTCAAGTGTTTTGATGGATAAAAATATTAGTGGTTCATTCTCCTTTATATCTTCAGTGTCTTCACTTGAGAAATATACCCCCCTCCTTTCCATATTCCTGTTAGATATTTTAAAATGCTTTAAAATTCTGCATGTCTAACACCTAATCATCTAATTAACAAACTTAACTACTGCTCAGCTCTACTGTTAGGTTGCTAACCTATCATCTGTCCTTCTACATAGCCTTTGTTACCTGTTACAGCCATCACAATTCATCTGTATTTCCCATCCTTCCTCACCAACACTGTAACTAGGTGACCTATTTACCTTCTGAATGTGTGAATCAAGGAAATTGTTTCTGCTACTCGGTGTGAATTCTGAAGGCTCATATTTGTTCGGTCTGCTGGAACAAAATAAGAAGTATCTGAAATTACATAAAGTACGAAAGCTGCAAAATCCCTCTGGAGTTTACATTTGATGCTGAGCAACTCCTGGGCTCTGGTGCTGTACAACTCCATTTATGCTCAGGGCACTGGAATTTCCCATGTTCCAAACACAGTTTTGAGCTGGTTTTATACTCAAATACCTAATGTGTCAGTAATGTCTCTAAGAATATTTCTACATAGTAGAAGCTTTGCGCTGGTTCCTTAAGTGGTCTAACCAATATAGCTGCAGCTATATTACTTCCAGATGTGAACTGGTACATCTGTTTGCTGTATGCTACTATACTGTATCCACGTGGATGCTCTAACTTACTTCAGTCAACATTAATGTGAGATTTCTCTGTTGTATTCCACTGGGTTCTGCAGATATGTTTCATATTCCCTTGCTCTCTTTGTATGTTAGCAGTCTATAGCCTTAGAACCAGTTTTCTCACATTTAAATTCTGGTGACTAATTAAAGGAGTCCTAAAACTCTAGACAGTGATTATACAGGAATAGCTCTCAAAGACTGAAAGTTAAGAGTTTGTGGAAGGTTCTGAAAAGACCACACTGGGTAAGAGAGTTAGTTGTTATATTACAAATATTTAAGGAAAAAGAAAAACAGAAGCAGAATGCTTGGTAAATGAGCAAATTTTCCTAGAGTGAAAGTGGTTTGGACCTGCCTGAATAAAATATAAGGTTCTTGTTTGCAAGTAGCCAAGTCCTATCAAATTCAGTTACAGTTTTACTGACTAATTCCTGAGTTAAAACTGCATCAGGACCACAGAATCAAAATATTCTGAAAAGAAAGTTTGGTATAACATTGCCACAGAAATAATTTAAGTTAGAAGTGCTGAACAATTTCAGACTTCAAAAAGCAAACCACTATTTCCTTTAATTAGACATTTTTGCCTTCTTCCTTCTTAACTTTCCATCTGGAGGTTGTAGCAAATGATAGCAGTATTGAAAACATTTAGTGAGTGGTGTGACTTAATGCTCTACAACCTTTCTTCTAGTTGTGTTCATAAATACCTACTTCTAAGTGCCAAGTCTGTGTGTATGATGAGTCATTTTTCACACATGGCTAATTTGTTTATTTAGGACTGCATGGGAAAGGATTTCCATTATTTCATGCTGAATTCCCTAACTATACTTTACATTTTCATTTATAGGTTTTAATTTTGTTTCAGTCTTGCCTGAAAAAACATATAAACATATAAACTGTTTCTCAAAAGAAAGAACATTTTAAAATATCCTTTCTTTTATATATATTTTTACCATATTTCCACTGCTTGTATAATTTCTTTACAAGTTCATACCCTATCAGTTTGTTGTTGGTTGTGTTTGTTTGGTTTTAAGTGGGCTAGGTTTTAGATAGTCTTTGAGCCAAAGTCTGCGTAATCAGTCCTGCTAGCCTTGGAAAAGCTGCACTTACTGTATCAAAGCACTAAAGCTTAATTTAATTCCCAGATTCTTAAGTGGAAGTGTAAGAAAAGGATTATTCATCATTTTCTGTCTTTGAATTTTGTAACATCTCCCTTATGACTCTGCACTTCAGAATATCTGTAAAAAGAACATAGCTTCTGTGCAATCTCAGACCCAAGTGGTCATGGTAAATCAATGACATCCGGTGGAAATAGTTTTAGTAGTTTCATGTTTGCGCAAAGAATTAAACTTGTTTATGGAGTCTAGTACCTTTATACTATTTTGATAATGAACCCGTTCAAGTTCTCACCTTGATATTCAGGGTTCTCATTAGACTTGAAAAGCGATTGTCTTGGGGATTTCATCTCCTGACTGTCAAGATTCATTGTAGGGCCAAAAATCTCACACTGCCCACTGGGGAAAGAATGGCATAAATGCTACTTTAAATAGAGGCATTCTCAGGCTGTTACATGGAGCCCTTCTCTATACATAAGAATGTTGTTCAGAAAAAAAATGTAAACATTACCAATATGTAGCAGTCTTTCTACAGTAATTGCTACTTCTAGAAACAGTAGGTGAATGGTAATAGGTGCAAAAGCAAAATGAAGAAGGAAAGAAAAGCAAGCTATAGTCAGCGTTCTACAAGTAGTTGTGCAAGAACAATGAGTAGGCATACAAACTAGATTTGCTTTAAGCCTACCCTTGATTTTCAGTAATTTTTACAATGTGAGTAGAATAGCAACAATGGATAGTATGAATGAGCTTACATATCCTGACAGCTGAGTATGTGAAGACTGGGAGTTACATGTTTTGGGTTGGACACAGAGCTGTAAAACCTTAAGACAGAAGCTACAAATGAAAACAACAGAAAACACCTTTTCAGTGCTGTTAGGCTTCCAAATTAATTTCTGTTTAATGAGCAATTATTAACTACACCTCCAAGATCATATAAACCAATATAAATCATATATACAAACTATTTTTTTAAAATCTCTAAAATATGTGCCGCTGGCTTTTTTTCTTTATCTTTTCAACTGTATATAACATTGTTACTGACTCATCTAGTTACCTTGAGATGTAATTTGTACCGATCAGATTTCCAGGCAATTATCTTCTCATACCAAGTAGAGAAATAAATAATCTCTTTACTTTTAATAAAGTGTTGACATTTATTGATTTAATGTTCTTATGAATCTTCTCAGGAAGAGTTTCAAAATACAAAATCAAATGACTGAAAATTAAGAGATAACATTTTAACTAACTCAGACATTTTATCATTATGAAGTTTGCAGAAGAATAACATAGCACAACAGACCTTCTTGAAGATGTATAGCATCTATACTGCTAATATTGTCCTATTGTTTGCTTTTTGCATTACAGTATAGTTCTTTGTTCTGATCAAATAAATTAGTCACTCCATTCTGCAGTTCCGTTTTTGATGGTCATTCTCAAAATGCTAAAACACCAGTTGGAAAACAATTTCTCCACAGTCACTATGTACTTTTCTTTCCACTCCACTGTGCTGAATTTGTCTGAACAATTAGTAACGAAAGTTAGAAAGGAAAGAAAAGATTAATCTTGTACATAAAACATTGTCCTTGGACTGAAAAAGGTTTGGACTTACTTCTAGCTAAGGCTATATCCTTAAGCTAATCAATTAATTGATTTATATCACATTATTCCATGTTTAAACCAAGGCTTTTTCTATAACATAGAATATAGCCAAGTAGTTATGGGAGCCTAAAAAGAGTAAGCTATTGTTGATGCAAACCATTGTTATACATGAATTTCCACTCATATTTCTGTATGTACGTTTAAATGTTCTTAGTGGGCCATTTAAACAGTTTTTGATGCTTTTAGTGTAAGTTCAGCTACCACATATTCACAGGTTTGAAATACATTTCACTCATGGAAAGGCTACTTTTAAACTGTATTGAAAGTGATAACTATAAGAGATCAGACTGGATGAATTTTCCTAAAAATTTTGAACCACTAAATATTATTAATAGTCTTTCAAAGCTACCATAGTATTCCAGAAACCTAATTACAGATTTCTACAGGTAATTTAGAACTTTGCCCCTCTCTGTAACTTTCATACACTGTACACTATCAAATTTCTGCCAACAGCTCTTCTCTCCCAAAGTTTTTTTTTTTGTTTGTTTGTTTCTTTGTGTGTTTTTCTTTCCCTGCATATGATCCCTGTTGATTTTAACTTCAGGGCAAGAGAGATACCCTGGTGTGTGGCCTCTTGTCTAATCATCATTTACTTGTGCTCAGTTTATATTTAAAAAGACAATATCCTTCCAGATTGTTTTTGTTGTTGTTAATGATGATAGTGTTTATTTTTATTTTTATTTTTTTTTAAGTAACCTTCACATTTTTCCACACTGTTTGAGACAGAGAGCTACCTAAAATTAAGCTATTCCTTTTCAAAATTCTTATGTATGAGAGTAATGCTCAGGAAACAGATCATGGAGATTTTCTGCATTATGTTCTGGTCTTAATTCACAGATAATGTGTTTTGTCATCCACTGTAGTCTCAGACCACAGTGTATTTGAGTGTAACAACTACTGGTCTGTACTGAACTCCTGTCATGTCAAAAGCAAACTGAAAATTGAGAAAACAAAGCTTGCAATAGGGAAGTACAAACAGTTCTGCAGAAACTGCAAGGTGATGAGTTCTTGGGATAAATTTCCACATGCAGCCTGACATTTGAGTTCAGGAAGCAAAATCACTGTCAGAATTAGGCTTCTCCCTCCAGGGGCTTGGCCTCTACAGCCACACGGATCCTTGTGGCAGCCCTGGAATGACCTCACTGATCATGAGGGGGTTTTACCATGACACTGCACTGCTTTGTACTGAGTACCCACTGTGCTGAATGCGTTCTTTACCTCTTAAGAGTTTCCAGTTCACAGACCTGTATTTCATGTTACACTCAAATGTAACCTACCAAGCACCTCTGTGATTGAATTGTTTCTTCTTAGGCTTTCAGCCCTTGACTTTCATTTAAACATGGAAAGGGAGCAAGGGGTTGATATGCTATATAAAATTCCCAGTTCTGGAAATATTCAATGTGCCAGTTGAATTAACTATGTGGAGGAAAACTTTAAAAAAACAATTTTAGAAGAGTACCTGGGCTTTTTATGTTTTAATATTTTAATTCAAATGCAGATGATTATTTTGAGACTCTAGTTGTGTCTTTCTTGTTTGCCTGCTTTAGTTTCACTTCCTTCTGATGAGCTGAGGTGATATGTGAACCTCTCTTACTACAGAAACCAGTGACTGGCTATAGGTGCTATTCATACAAGCAAAAGCGGACTCCACAGTTTGACAATGTTTCTGCATTTTCCAAATGCCCACTCTCCCTTCACCTGCAATTAACTAGTAGTGTCAGCTCCTTCTTTCCCTGACTGTAGAAGATTACTATGTAGGAGAGCAGATGATATCTATTTCTTCTTCTCTCTGAGGGCATGATCCTGGGCTTTAATGAAGAATGAGTGTTTTTCTCACCTCAATCCCCCATTCTAACATAGGAATGTGGAGAAAAAAAATAAAGAGTGTGTGCTCTTATTGTTATTAATTTGATACTAGTAGCTTGGACATGAGTAGAAAACTGAAGTCAAGATGAGTATCAAAAGCATTTGAAGACATGCCCATATATACATACTCATACAGAAGAACAATGGACAAGCTTGTTCTATTGTGAGTGCAGGAAAAAGGTATTAAGATGCAAGGACAAGCAAATGAAAGCCAGTGGAAGATAACTGGAAAGGGACAAAAACAAAGCCCAGCTAAATATGTGTTCATTAGTCAATGATTATATTTATTTATGTGCTGAGAGAACTACGGCCTGAGTGAAAAGACATTTATTATTTGCAGAAGGTTTTCTGCTTTTCCTGCTGTCCTTGATAGCAACTATTGTTCCAGATGGAAGGAAATAAATAAATTTAAAAAACAACTGATTAGGAAGTATTGGAGTGAGCAGCAAGAGAGGACACTCTGATAACTTATTAAGGGCTCAGCAACTGAATTCTTGTGTCTTCAGTGTTTTGTTACTTTCATTCTCATTTTTCTTCTTCTTTCTGCCCATGGAAGGTTATATTTTTCTATAATTACCACAAGCAAATCTTTCTTTGGCAGCACATGTAGTGATTAATCGCATTTCCTTTATTGCAGCAGTGGATGGCTCTTGCGTATTCTCTCTTTATATATAGCCTTTAATTTTCTGTACTAAAGACAGTGAAGTAGCTTTCTTGTACTAACAAAGATAACAATTAGCTGCATAGGTTACAGAACTGGAGCTCTCAAACTGCCTGTGATCTTTTTGAGATCTAGATACTTCTCCTTAATGAATGTGCACAGCCACTGCAACAAGAAAAAGAAATGACATTTAAATACCTCAACTATGTTCCTTGGAGTGTGTAAGCCTGAAACAAATTCTTGATTTTCTCTTCTAAAATTTGATACTTTGATCGCCTGAACACGGAATGAATCATCCTGCTCATTAAAACTGGAACTGCCAATAAAAATGGTAATATAGAAAGGGCAGTGGTTCAGGGAAGAGAGGTTGATGCAAACTGCCAGGCTACTGGGGCTTAGGGCAGGTTTGGCTATGGATTCCTTGGTGTGACACCAAGCCATTCCATTCTATTTAAAACAGAAAATAAATATTCAAGACCTCTGAAGTTAGGTTTTGAAAAGACTAAGCACTAATTATATGTGGAGCCATTGCCCCCACAAATGATAAGAAACCACGAGTTTCAGTATGTGGGCATGACCTGTTTTGTTTCAACTAACTTAAGTTTTCTGTAAGTATGTGCTAGAATTCCCTCAAAAACCCATTCAGGTTTTAGGCATTTTACCAAAAGGAACACAACATGCCAGACATCTTACTTTCTTAAGACCTGTCAGTGCAAGATGCTTTTTCCACACACTTCTCACTGCCAGATCCCCAAAAGATTAGTACATACTGCAGAAAACTGAACCATGGTGTAGGGCAGGCATGTCCAACCAGTGGCTTGAAAGCCTCATGTGGCCTGGTACAGTTTGCACTGTGTTCTGTGCCCCCTGCTGCTGCATCATCATGGTGGTGGCTCTGCTCAGGGAGCTCAACAATCACTCAACACCATCTGAAGATAAATGCACAGTTAACCCTACCTGGGCTGAAACCAGGGCACAAGGGGATAGTGCAGTGCTAACTTATGGTAAATGAGCTTATGATTTTGATACAATTGCTAAATACAGTCCTGTGAACAGAGAAAAATTATACAGCCATGCTTTCTGTTGTGATAAAGGAATTTGAAAATGTTTCAAGATTGCAAAACAAACAAACAAAGAAGCATGGTTTATTTGCAACTCCATTATTAGTTGATATAAATACATTACCTGCAAATTTCCAGATGGAATGTGTAGAGTTGCAATCAAAAAATGGATTATGTCTCTCTAACAGACTTCTGTAAGCCCTCACTTCAAAATCATACCTTATTCATGTCACTGCTTTTTGCCAGTATGTACAGTTCTGAACAATTAATTTCAAGAATAAAGTGGAAGAAAAGTAAAGTTTCATCAAAAATCCCCGATGAAGACCTTGAGAACTCTAAGATTTGAGACCATTGCCACTGAACGAGCTTCATGTTAGTTTCACAAAAACAAAATCAAATGTATCCCACTAGTTTTATGTTTTTTGTTTCTCCCTTTTTTAACATTTTAAGAAAAAAAGTATAAATTAAAATGTTTTGCTACTTATATACATTAACTGTAGTATATATTTTAGAGCTGCTCTGGAAGTAATGCCTTCTATTTTATTATGATGGTCCACAAAGTCAGAGGTGGATGTTGATGGTACAGCCATAGAAGCTGAACCTTCCCACCAATATTCCATTCAATTCTGTCACTGTGCAACAGATGGCAGAAGAGAGGCAGTCTGACAAAATGATGTCTGACATGGAAGTGCCAGTGTAAAAAAGATGTGTCATTAAATTGCTCCATGAGGAAAAAATGGCACTCATTGACTTGTTGAATGTTTCTGGAGACCAAACCATGAATGTGAGCACAGTGATATGGTGTATGGTGTGTTTCAGCAGTGGTGACTGTGACAGTGCGTCACCTCTTCTGGTACAGACTGTTGTGAATACAGCATGAAGACTCTTGTTCATCACTGATAAAAATGCACAGATAATGGTGGTAACTATACTGAAAAAGAGTGTTCTGTGGTTGAGAATTTTCTCTGTTAAATAGTGCTATTGTATTCTTTGTGCCTGTTGTAGTTAGTATAGAAATAAATAGGAGATGTTTCAGAGCAACCTTGATAAATGCAGCCAAAGGCAATTCCTCTTTCCTCACTGCAGCGCAGGCAAGCTAAAAGGTTGGACACTCATGCTGTAGGGAAGGGCAGAAGCAGCTGAATACTGTGGTAACCACAAAGGAATGGGAGGCATACTAGATTGTTCAGCTCTCCTTCAGGTCAAGAGATACAGACTAAAAAAAAAAAAAAAAAAAGACTACTTAAAACTGCAAGTATACAGTAATATAAGAGTGACTAATGGATTAATGAGAAGACTGAGCTACCTTTAATAAGACTGCACTTAGCCATGAGTATTTTCCCCAGCTGTTTTTGTGTCTTAAGTAGCTTAAGAACATCTAATATACCCTGATTTTCTTACTGGTATACCTCTTCATTTTACCTGTTTGCATTGTACTTGATGCCTACTTGACTGACTTGTAGTAGTGTAACAGTGGATGACCAGGAGTTCTTGCTGTTCTCTACTGAAATTTTTCTATTTCTCACTAGTCATTTTATTTACTTTAATATTAGGTCATTACATTATTTCTATTCACAATCTCCCAAATTCATTGACTAACTTTTCTGTGGCAACTGTGAATTCTGAGGCAGTAGCAGAATATATGTGAGAATATACATCTCATGATGTATGTGAGAGACATGAAATGTATAGTATTCTGACTGGTGAATCCCATGCTCTTTTTTTGCTAATTTATAAGAACTGAATGTGACAATAGAGTTGGTAAGTTTAGAATCATAGAACTACAGAGTCACAGAATATCCCAAGTTTGACAAGACTCACAAGGATCAAGTCCAGCTCCTGGCTCCACAAAAGACCACACAGAAGTCAAACTTTATGTCTGAGAGCATTATCCAAATGCTCCCAGAACTCTGTTAGCTTGGGGCAGTGACCACTGCTATTGGGAGCCTGTTCCAGTTCCTTCCCACTCTCCGGTGAAGAACCTTTTCCTAACCCCCACCATAACCCTCACCTGTTGCAGCTTCATGCAGTTCCCTCAGATCCCATTGCAGTCATCAGAGAGCAGAGCTCAGCGATGCTGAGGTTTGCTGCTTTGGAGCTGTCCCAGCCAGAACCGCAGCGACTGATCGTGAGTACAAGGGGGTTTCGGTAGGTTCCTTCATCCAGGGAGCCCCGAGATCACAGAGCAGCCCGGCAGGCCTCACAAGAGCGGATGACGTGAAGTGGGCGTTGCCAGGGCAACGGCTCCGCATCCATGCCCTCTGCCTAGGAAAAGCCTCGGGGACAGAGAGGAGGAGCAGGGCGTGTGAATCACGTGGGCCGTTCAGACGAGGTGAAACGGTAAGCTGCCTAATCGCGAGACTACACAGGGAGGTGGGTTGTTATCTTGCTGTGAAGAGAGTGTTTTTCAAGGCAAACCCTGGGCGAATCATCGAGCAGGCAGGGCGGGGCACCTTGCCATATAGGAGGGGGCTTAGCACTTAGCACTCAACAGGTCACTTAACAGGTCGTTGCTCTCTGGACGCAAGGAGGTGCAACCGTGCTCACCACACGGCGGCAAGCTGCTGCTAGAAGGAATGTGGAAACTCAGACCGAAAGCATGAATGTCCATGCTGCAGTTCAGGTCTCAGGCTGCAGAGAATGCCTGGCCCTGTCACTGCTACAGGATGGCAGCTGGGATACCACCGGTGTGAGCAGGTGGATGATCTCCTCAGCCTGGTGGTAGAGCTAAAGGAGGAAGTAGAAAGGTTGACAAGCATTCGGGACTGTGGGAAGGGGATTGATTGGTGGAGTCGCACTCTGCCATCCCTACGGGAAGGGTGTTGGGGAGATGCTCCACAAGCAGTGGGGGATCATCTGCTGTCTCACAGTCAGGTGGGGAGGGGTGACCTCAAAGACAAGAGAGGGATGGAAACAAGTCCCTGTTTGGGGCAACAAGCAGACTGCCCCCCAACCTGTCCCACCTTCCTGGGTGCCCTTACATAACAGGTATGAGGCTCTGGAGCTGGACAGACTGGGGGCTGCGGATGTTGGTGACAGTCCATCTGTGCAGGAGAGGTTACTCAAGACTAGTCAGTCTGCTCCCTGTTTTGCTACAATGTCAGTCAGGAAAAAAAGAAGGGCTGTAGTCATAGGGGACTCCCTTCTGAGGGGACCCAAGAGCCCTATAGGCTGCTTGGATCCATCCCACAGGGAGGTGTGTTGCTTGCCTGGTGCCTGGATGAGAGATGTTACTAGAAACATCACTCACCTGGTTAAGACCTCTGATTATTATCCATTATTGGTTTTCCGCATTGGAAATGAAGAGGTAGGCGAAAGAAGTTCTCAGACAATCAAAAGGGACTTCAGAGCTCTGGGAAGATTTCTGAAGGAATCAGGAGCACAAGCTGTGTTCTCCTCTGTCCATTCAGTTGGTGACTGGGATCCAGGCAAAAGGAGGAGGGTGGGTATGCTGAATGAATGGCTTTGTGAATGGTGCCATACTCAGGGCTTTGGGTACTATGGCTTGGGATGCAGCCTTGACAAAAGAGGAATGCTGCTGGTGGATGGGAAATGACTGACTAGAAGGGCCACAAATATTGTTGGGAACAAGCTGGCTGGGCTGGTTAGCAGGGCTTTAAACGAGATATGATGGGGGAGAGGGGTGTACTAAGTGTCAGAGAAGTGTGCGGGAATGCTGTCACCTTGGGAGGCAGAAAGGGTAAACATCAGACTTGTCCTGGAGGTATTAGGGAGGGCTCATCTGAGAAGGCAACGAGGCCAATAGCTAAGCTGAAGACCCTCTATACCAATGTGTGCAGCATAGGAAATAAACAGGAGGAGCTAGAAACCGTGGTTCAATTGGGAAATTATGATCTAATTGCTATCACAGAAACATGGTGGGATGAATCCCATGATTGGAATACCCTGATTGAGGACTACAGGCTTTTCAGAAGGGATAGACAGAGTAGGAGGGGTGGTGGAGTTGCCCTCTATGTTAGGAACTGGATTGATTGCGAAGAGCTGTGTCTGAGAACACAGCACAGAGAGCTGTGCTGCGGAGACCAGCTTCAGGGCAAGTAAGACTGCACTGGACAAGGGACCTAAGCAAAAAGGCCAACCAAAAAGCTCTCTCCCTTCTGAGAGCCCAACGGCTTTCCATCCCCCAGAAGAAGAAGTTGAGCAGGAGAAGCAGGTGACCGCTGTGGCTGTGCAAAGATGTGCAGCTTAAAGTGAGAGAAAAGGGAAATGTACAGAAAGTGAAAGCAGGGTTGTGTATCCTGGGAGGAATATAGGGCTTGTTGTCCGTGTGTGTAGAGATAGGATTAGGAAAGCCAAGGCGCAGATGGAGCTGAACATGGCGAGGGATGTGAAATATAAAAAGAAGGGGCTTTATAGGTACATAGGCAGGAAGAGACAGGCCAAGGAGAGTGTTCCCCCTCTGATGAAAGTTAATGGGGACATGGCTTCCTCAGACATAGAAAAAGCTGAGGTACTCAGTGAGTGCTTTGCCTCAGTCTTCATGGGTGGTAAGGCTTTCCATGTCTGCCAGCACTGTGAGCCTCTAGGTGAGGGTATGGGGAGTGGTTTCTGTCCCACTATAACAGTGGAACAAGTTGTCTCGCTCCGATTTATAGGAGGGAGAGGAGGTTCTTTGAAATATGTATGCCCGGTGTGAGATTAAGAAACAACGGTTCAAATGTTGGTCCGACCAGTTTATTACAAATGTTAATAAGGGAGATGAAGAAAGGGGAGGATGGACACTATTAAGGATTGGGGTGATGGGGAAGGGAAGGCAAGCGATAGAAAAGATAGAAAGAAGCAAGAATTGCGTAAAGCGGGGATAGTCACCACCAGGATCCAGCAGCAGTCCCGTTGCACGACGTTCCGACGGTCCGAGGCCGAAGGGCAGGAGCAGCGAGGCCAGTCCTGGGCAACGAGAGGGTGCAGGTACTGGGTGGGTCCAGGAAGAAGCCGCCAAGTAAGTCAGGGAGGAAGCAGCAGGTCTCAGGTAGCAGGCCCAGGGAAGTCTGTCAGCAAACGGTCCGTAGAGAAGGATCTGAAGGCAGAAAGCTCGAGTCGTAGTGAGAGATCATGAGAGATCAGCCTCTGGGTTGTGGTGAGAGATCAGCCTCCAATCTGCCGTGGTTGTTGGACCCTCTTTTATCCTCCATTTTCTCCTGCCTACGTGACATCCCTGGGTGCTTGAGCAAGAGTCATGTGCATACCTCCTGAGATGGCCATTTTCCTCAAGATAAGTCCACACAAAAAGACCGTTTCCCGGCCATTAGCAGCAGCTTATCTCTCTCTCATTGCCCCTGGCCTTGTCCATCTGTGCTCCTTAGAGGATTTCACAACCTTTAGCCAGGACCTGTCCATCAGTGTCCTCAAGACAAAAGATTTCTCTGCCTTTGCCCAGGACTTGCCTGGACTTGTTCCTCAGCAAACTTTGAGTCAATGATATAAAAGAATAATCTCTTACACAAGTCCAAGTCCTCCTCATGAAATTGAAGGTGTAAGTCCATGGGGCCGGATGATATCCATCCTAGGGTTCTGAAAGAGATGGCTGATGTGGTTGCTGAGCCTTTCTCTATCATATTTGAAAAATCATGGCTGTCTGGTGAAGTCCCCGATGACTGGAAAAAGGGAAACATTACTCCCATTTTTAAGAAAGGGAGAAAAGAAGAACTACAGGCTGGTGAGCCGGTGAACTACAGGCTGGTGAGCCTTACCTCTGTGCCTGGGAAGATCATGGAGCAGTTCCTCCTAGAAGCCATGTTAAGGCACATACAGGATAAAGAGGTGATTCGAGACAGCCAGCATGGCTTCACCAAGGGCACATCTTGCTTGACCAATCTGGTGGCCTTCTGTGATAGAGCGACGGCTTTGGTAAATGGGGGAAGGGCGATGGATGTCATCTACCTGGAATTCTGCAAGGCCTTTGACATGGTCCCTCACCATATCCTTCTCTTTAAATTGGAGAGGTGTGGATTTGAAGGATGGACTGTTTGGTGGATTAGGTATTGGTTGGCTGGACACAGTCAAAGGGTTGTGATTAATGGCTCTTTGTCAGGGTGGAGGCTGGTCACAAGCAGTGTCCCTCAGGGGTCAGTCTTGGAACCAGTGCTCTTTAACATCTTTATCAGCAACATAAAGGATGGCACTGAGTGCACCCTCAGCAAGTTTGCAGACAACACCAAGCTGAGCAGTGCACTCGATACACTGGAAGGAAGGGAAGCCTTACAGAGGGACCTAGACAGGCAGGAGAAGTGGGCTGATGAAAACCTACTGAGGTTCATTAAGGCCATGTGCAAGGTGCTGCACTTGGATCGGGGCAATCCCAAGTATTTATACAAACTGGGGGAAGATCTCCAACTGGGGTTGTAAGTAGATGGTCATTGTGGTCCTTTTCAACCCAGGCCATTCTACAATTCTTATTATACATGAATTCTTATTATACATTATTAAATTATATATTATAATACAATGCCTTTCTGCTCCCTTTATGAAGAAGCTGTAGGATGCCTTGAGGCCTCTGTTCATCCTCCTCTTTTCTAGGCTGGGCAAATTGAGTAATACTCCTCATGTATCTTGCCCTACAGATCCTTTAGCATCTTCATAGACTTCCTTTTGATACTCTCAAGTAGCTTTATGGTCTTACATTGTAGCACCCGAACCTGTACAGAGCACTTGAGGTGAGGTTGCAGAGTGCAGAGTAGAACAGGACAGCTTCTTCCCTCACCTGGTGACATTGCTGGTCCTAATGCACCCCAGGTTATGGATTGATTGGCCCTTTTGGCTGCCAGGGTACACTGCTGGCTCAGACTCAATTTGCCATCAACCAGAACTCCCAGGTCCCTTTCCATGGTGTTGCTCTCCAGTCTCCTGTCCCCAGATTTGTACGTATAGCCAGGGTTGTCCTGTCTCAGATGTAGAATCCAATACTTACTCTTGTTAATCTTGATATGGTTAGTGATTGTGAAGCCTCCTACAAGCCAGGAGAGGCCCATGGTGGAGCAGGCAGTCCCCCTGCTGCCTATGGATATCTTGCAGAGCAGATCTCTGTGTGCAGCCATGGAGGAGCAGATGGTGTGGAAGTGGATATGACCTGGAGGAGGTACAACCCACAGATACCCCTGCCAGAGCAGCTTGTGGGGAGGAGCTCATAGGGGGGTAGAAGAGCTGGGTAGTTGATGAGTTATTTTCCTGTGCTTTTCTCAACCCCTGATTTTTTTTTTTTTTTTGCTGTATTTTCTCCACATTCTTTTAAGAAGGGGGAATGAGAGAGCAGTGTATTAGAGATAGCCATCAGTGTGAAAACATCACACCCTCTGAGCCCAACCTATTTGCCATTATTTCCACCCACCACCCAACATGTTGTGTATTTGTGTAGATATATGCTTAACATTTAGTCTAGAAGGATACTGTGAGAAACAGTACTGAAAGCTTTGCTTAATCTTAAAAGATTCTATCAACTGATTTCTCTTGATCAGCTAGATGGGTAACCATGTCATAAAATGAGATTAAGTTACTCAAGCAGGTTTTTCCTCTTGTGAACCATTGTTGGCTATGACAATATATAATGTAAGTACATGGTACTTGGAGTAGTAGCCTTTCCATCTCTGTACAGAGTTGTGTATTATAGGCACAACATTTAGGTAGATCCCAGAGCCATTTTTTCCCATCTGCAACAGTAACGGGCAGGCAGGACTTCAAAGGATGATACTCCTTTAAGTAGAAATTGAACTTGTAAGATTTGACTTCATTTAAAAACATTTTAAATAGAAAGAGCAATCTCCTAGCTGTGGGACTTGGTACTAGTTGAGGATTTGGTTCTAAGATTACAGTCATGTAACCTGCAACACTTGAGGCTACATCTTAATAAGACCATCTGGAAATAGAAGCTGTTTCATAATAGGGATGTATACGTTTCCAGTGCAGTTATATGCTAATTGTAGTAATTCTCCCTGTGTGCTGCTTGTTAGTTTCTTGCTGGATGCTGATTTTAGCGTATAAAACTCTAGCAGTATGTATTTCTGCTGCTGGTATCTAGAATTAAGCTGAGGGTCTCATTCCTAAATGATTTGGGACTTGGTTACCACAGAGAGGTATATAAAGCCTATCTTAATTTTACCAGCATATGAAAAAGACATAAAATGAAAGATTTAGGATGAACAGATGTTATAATAGCTTTCATCATGAGGTCAGGTACATGTCAGGTTTTTTTAATATGGTTTTACTTCTGATAATGTTTTAGATAAACTTCATAAAAGCACTAGGGAACCAGATAGAAGCCTTTATAAAAAGTCAGGCAGATATGCACATTATTTTCAACTAAATGTTTTCTTTCAAAAATTGGGCAATTAAAAAAATAGCATAGGTATTATATCTAGCCATTTACATCATGAATCTTGAATCACCCAAAGAGAGATTTTTACAGAAAGCTCAATACTACGAAGAAGTATCCCCTTATTACTTCTGTGAAACTGTAAAACTGAACTGCTTGTTTCATACATTAATTGGAGAAATTAAAGACACGTTTCCTTCTGAAGAAAAATGGTAGATGTGATTCTAATGTCACTTATAGCCAAGTAAGTTAGGAGTCAAGGGAGTCACACTGGATTTGAAAGTACTTATGGGATGTTAGAGTACTACTGGTGTAATACTCTAAACACCATGCAGATTTGTTTATTTACATAAAGTATTTCTGTGCAGGGCACAACAGCTGACTTTGTTGTCCTGCCCTGCATAAATACTGTCTGTTTAAATAAGGGCTAAGGAGACACTCAGCCCCATATTTGTCATTGCACCCAGTCTGAATCACAAAATTATATATAAACTGAATCACAAAAATATATATAAACTTTAGCAAAGAGTGACCTGATGTAGATTTCCATTATATTTTCTATTTTTGTTCATGAATTGAATTACCTTAATCCTTACATTTCTGGACTCAAGACCCTTGAGACTTGGGAAATGAGATGGGAAATTAATCTTTCTTATTCAGTGCCTCAGTTTCTCAGTGAGGTGTAATACAACAAAGTAAGGAAATATGGCCAACTGATGCATACAGCTGTTTACTCTTCTGAAATACAGTTAAAGTAGTAAGTGCTTGAACAGTGTCAGAGCAGTGGAGTATTACTAACAGTGATACACACTCTACTTGGAGAGGCTCAGATTACACAGGCCATGGCTTTCCGTGCTGTCCCAGTGACAAACCTATTTCCACTATTTAAGTACATCTAAATTCTGTTGCATCCAAGACAGGGATTTCAGCACCTTCTCTTCTTTCACATGAGTTCCGGTCAGTGCAAAGCAGTATGGTACTATGGTGCACAGAACGATATCAAGAAAGATCTTTTGTCTTTTGTTCAGGAAATTTCTCTGAGGTGCTCTTTATGTTAGATCCAATGAGTCCACATAGTCATGTTTTTCCAAACAGCTGCTTACACTAGTAAGGAATCTAATACATGAGAACTGTGTTTATATCTATACATGCTCCAGAGTCTGATATTTTGCATCAAAGGGTGTTTCAGTTTAAGATATGTATATCCGCATGTCTGCCCTGTTAACCAAACCTGATTTTTTTCATTTTATTTTTTTAATAAGTAAGTGTGGTGAAGATCTGAGAAGGTAAAAAATCTGGCATTAGCATACTAGGCTAGAATGTGCAAGGCCTGTTAGGAGACTGCTATCATCAGCTGAAGCTCTTACAGCTATTCTGTGCTATACATGTGGTATAGCATAATTAACATAAATACTGACATTTTGGCTTGTTTGGATCTGTGGCTTGGTGTTTGTTATAGGCCACATGCTGTGATGACCCACAGAGGATATGAGTTGTCATTGGCTTCAGCTAGAGAGTCCTGGTTATTCATCTCAGGCAGCGCTTGTTTGTACTTTTCTTCCTGTAGCCCCAAGATTAAACCTTTGTATGATTTCCCAGGAGGGTGTCTATTTCTCTGGCTTGCCTGACTATCTTTCAGCTCCTGCTGGTTGTGCTTCAAGACCTCATCTGTTCCCAGAAAGTGTCTGATCTTGCTATAGGGCTGAAACAGTAAGAAAATAATCTCTGGAATTGATTCTAGTGGGCTAAGATCTGAAATAAATAATAATAATAAAAAAAAAGGTGGAATTTTTGTGCTACGGTGTTTTTCAGGAAGAGAAATAGAAATGCATTTTCTGGAAAACAGTCCATACTTATTTGTTATGTAAATTTGATTGAATAACTTTTGCAATACACAGGTCTGGTAGTGATCCTATGATATAAAGTGTGGTCAACATGTTAAGGCATTGAACACTGTAGGAGAATAGAGGCTGTGCTCTGGCATAAAGTTCTATTTACTAAAGCATTAGAAGAACAGCAACAAAAAGGCAACTTGAGACTGTTAAAATTATTCATATGATAACTCATTTCAGAATCAATGCTTCCTTTTAGGTGGAAGGGATCTTTAAAGATCATCTAGTCCAGCTCCCCTGCAATGAACAGGGACATCCACAGCTAGATCAGGATGTCCCTGAAACCTCCCATAGACATGGCTGTATACATGTGTACATCACTGGACAATGTCATTCTCTTGGAACACACTCCTCCTTCCTTAGCATACGATGTGAACTACCAGCAGTCTCCTTTCCAACTGTGCAGGGGTTTATTTTAAACTTTGGCTTTTTTGTTTGTTTGTTTGTTTTTTAAAAAAGGAAGAAAAAATGAAGAAGAGCCCTGAGCAGCTTCTGTAGTGATACTGAATGGCTGGGCTGTGTCCTTCCTGCAGCCCTCTGATTTTGCACTTGATTAACTTGTAACTCGGGGTTGGAGCCATGTTCCTGATGACTCAGTGCTCTGGTTGACTGCCTGACAACCTCTACAAGCGAAGGGGTGATTTACTTGTGTGCCCCAATTAGCACTGCTCTTGTGGTGAAGAAACTCAGAGATTGTGTAGTAATTTTTTTCATCCTTGCCTTACTTTTACTTCTCCTTATCAAAATAATAATAAAAATATATTAATTGTAATTCATATCTAAATGTGGTGCGTGTCCAATTGTTGTGGTTTAACTCTAGCAGGCACACAGTACCACACAACCTCTTACTCTCCCCATGTGGAACAGGGGAGTGAATCAAAAAAAGTGTTAGAGCTCAAGGGTTGAGATAATGACAGTTTGCTATGTAAAGTCAAGTGCATGTGTTCAAGGAAGGCGAAACCAGGAATTTAATCACTACTTCCCATCAGCAGGAAGATGTTCAGCCAATCCCAGAAAGCTGGGCTTTTCATGTATGACAGTTAAACAGTTTCTTTGTAAACAAAAGCCAACATTCTGAACATCTCTCCCTTCCTCACTCTTGACCTCAGCTTTTATTACTCAGCATGGTGCTATATGATATAGGACATGCTTTGGTCGGTTTAGGTCAGCTGTTATGGTTCTATTCCCTCTCAGCTTCTTATGCACTCGTAGCTTTTCAGTGGCAGGAAGAACAGGAAGCAGAAAAGTCCACAACTGTGCAAACACTGTTCTGCAACAACTGTAACATCAGTGTGCTATTATCGCTATTTTCATAAAAAATCTAAGACATGGCATTATATATGTTTCTACAAAGATTAACTGTAGTCTAGCCTATGTCTCTAATATTTGTCCATTTGTACGTAATTCGTATGTTATTAACCTAAACTCACTAATATATTAATGTATTGGTATATCTGTAGTTATCTAATTTTATTGTTATTCATTGTTTATTGTTAATTGTAATCCAAGACATTGCAACATATAGACAGCAAACAAATGCAACTGAAAATGCACTGTAAGAATGAGGACTGAAAAATATGCTGCCCAGGTTGCAATATTGGCTGAATAACTGGAGGAGTGCAAACACTTCAAACACTGGGCATTTTGATCAGTAGGATAGATGACCTTGCTCCTATTTTCATCTTTATCACTGCTTTGAGTATTAATGTGCAGAAATTTGTACTGCTTAGTGGTCAGCAAATATTTATTTAAAAAGGTGAATCTACTTCTACAGTGATAGACCAGACACCTGTTTGTAAGATGGAGTGAAAATGGTTCCTTTGCTAGTCAAAATCTATTTTAGCAACGTGTTGGCACTACAATGCAGCCATTTTGCTATCCTTTCTTCTAAATGGAATTATTGATGATCTGCCTGTGTGTGCTTTCAACAGAAAAATACAGTGATGACCAGAGTTGTCAATAACTGCTGTAAAATGCAAAGTGGTCAATTTGTGTAGCAAAACTGTCTGGGTTATCACTTAATTCATTCCTTCTCTTGCCTCCTGGGGATGAAAATTATTCTGTTATTATGGTAGTCTTCATTTCAGTGCATTCAGATTCAACCTGCTTAATCAATGCTTTTGTGTTATAAAAGAAGAAATTTAAGCATTTCCGTCTATGCTTGTCTCATATCCACTAAGTGTATATTAATGGAGGAGACTTTTGATAGTTATCAGCATATGGAAACAAATGAGATATCAGAAAAAGCCAAATTTGACAAAAATCAAAATAATAATGGTGGTTCTGAAATAAATTTGTAATGAACAAAAAAAGAATAATATTTAAGAATAATATAACATTAGAAAAGAGGATGTGGGGGCATGCTGAGGCAGACTCAGAGATTTCAGAATCTAGTTGAATTAAATGCTAATGTACTACTTAATAACAGTTACAGAGCTTCTTATTAAGAGTACAGAGCTACAGAGATAAATGAATCGAATTGTGTAGAGCATAGAAATCTGCAATTCAGAGCATCTGAGAGGTACTTTGACAACTTAATCAGCTTGATTTTCTACAAGAAAATGTGACCAAATCATTAATAAACTAGCTTCTTACAGATAGGAACTTTCAAAAATTTCTCAACAAATGTTTTTATATGGCTAACTTGATAGACACAATAGATGCAAGGCAGAATTTTAAAGACAATTCTGCAATATTAAGTCATCATTTTGTTCTGACTTGGTGTTGTTGCTTTACATATTCAAAAGTTGTGCACAGAAGAATTTGTGTCCATAACACTTAAACACAATAGCTTGAGTATGTGAATGTTGCAAAGTAGCAGTTTATCACTGTCAGCATTCCTCATCCATTCCTCCTTTCCTTCCTTCTTCTCTTCTGATTCTTTTATTCTACATCTAGACACTAGAGTTCCATGATAAGATAGTTGTGTTGAGAAGACTATGAATTTGAGGTTATTGCTCCCATTAAAAGAGCACCACTTTCAATATATAACTTTATATTCAAAGTCTTTATTTTATGCTCTGTTGCATTCTCCTATTTTCACAATGTTATTTTCACAATAGAAGAGAGAAAATTAGGAAGATAAGTAGTAACTTGGAACATAAAAATATGTGAGATGTGAAAAACAAAAATAAGCATTTCACTAACCATAGGTAAAAAAGAACATTTTAGGCCTAACACAGAACGATAATGTCTCTTCAAAGAAAGGACTTTATATCTAAATCAAAGAAAATGGAAGAAAAGCCTACTGATTTATAACAGTAAACATCATGAAGAGAGATTTTCTGATAAGTCACTTCCTTCCTTTGTTGAAGAGGATAGATAATGACTTTGCTTGCGATATCAGAAAAGGACTGGGAGATAGGGGAGAAAGAAGGATGAAAGAAAGACTAATAACTCACTGAAACCTCATGACTCAAGATATCCATTATGTCACTTACACACAGCGTAGGTTTTGAGGGCTTGGTTTTGTTTTATTTCAATCTATATTTGTTTAATGGCACAATAAAAATGCTCTGAATGTATTACACTGTTGTAGGCATACATTCAGTAGTACAAGTCAAAGTACAGAGGATAAGTAGACACCTGCTGTCCTGAGCAAACCCCATTCTCAGATTTTCTTCTCACCATTAAGTGTAGGAAGAGATGTGGAAGACTATAGTTAGTTTCAAGTTGGCTTTTTCTTTAATGTATTGTCGGAGTATGTATAAACCTATTAAGATTTTCATGCAAGTTATCATAGACTTGGGATTTCCCTATGATTAAGGGCAAGGCTACCCAGAGCTTCCTGGTGGATGAGAAGCTGGACATGAGCCAGCAGCATGTGCTTGCAGCCAGGAAGGCCAGCTACATCCCAGGCTGCATTAAAAAAGGGGTAGCCAGCAGGTAGAGAGAGGTGTTTGTGCCCCTCTACTTCAGCTCTTGTGAGGCCCCATCTGGAGTACTGCATTCAGGCCTGGGGCCCCCACTACAAGAAAGACATGGAGCTCTTAGAGCAGGTCCAGAGGAGAGACACCAAGATGATCAGAGGGCTGGAGCATCTCTCCTGTGAAGAGTGGTTGAGGGAACTGGGATTGTTTAGTTTGGAGAAGAGAACCCTCTGGGGACACCTCATTGTGACCTTCCAATATTTCTAAGAAGTATATAAACAGGAGGGGGAGCGAAGATAGTGATAGGACTATCAGGAAGATAGTGATAGGACAAGGGGGAATGGCTTCAAACTAAGACAAGGGAGGTTTAGGTTAGATATTAGGAGGAAGTTTTTCACACAGAGGGTGGTGACACACTGGAACAGGTTGCCCAAGGAGGTTGTGGGTGTCCCGTCCCTGGATTCATTCAAGGCCAGGCTGGATGTGGCTCTGGGCAGCCTGGTCTAGCAGCTGGCAACCGTGCACATAGCAGGGGGGTTGTAACTAGATGATCATTATGGTCCTTTTCAACCCAGGCCATTCTATGATTCTATGATTCTATGATTCTATGATTCTATGATTCTATGATTCTATGATTCTATGATTCTATGATTCTATGATTCTATGATTCTGTGATTCTGTGATTCTATGATTCTATGATTATTAATAGAAGATTGATTAAGCTCTCTTTCTTTCTCAATGATAAACATGTCTCTGTGGATCAGTATAGAAACATCCTTGCAGCTTTTTGGTTAAAGCCAGTTTTTCCCATGTCAGCATGAAACATAAGCAGAGCAATCTTATGATTTTCTCTAGAAGGCTGAGGCAACAACGAAAAAACAGAGAGGAAAGGTGAAAGAACAGAATAATAGAGTCGTAGAATCACAGAATCGTTTGAGTTGGAAGGGACCTTTAGAAGTCATCTAGTCCAGGACATCTGCATTTAGTAGGGACATCCACAGCTACATCAGGTTGCTCAGAGCCCTGTCCAGCCTGACATTGAATGTCTCCAAGGGCGGGTTATCCGCCACTTATCTGGGCAACGTGTTCCAATGCTTTACTACCCTTATCTCCAGGCATCCCTGGAGCCTTCCCTTCTCCAGGCTGAACAGCCTCAACTCTGTCATCCTGTCCTCACAGGAGAGCTGTACCATCCCATGGAACATTTCTGTGGCCCTCCTCTGGATGTGCTCTAATAGGTCCACGTCTCTCAGGTACTGAGGACTTCACATCTGGATGCAGTACTCCAGGTGAGGTCTCACCAGAGCATAGAGACAGGATCACCTGCCTCAGCCGGCTGACCATACTTAATTTGATGCAGCAAGGATATGGTTGGCACTCTGGGCTGTGAGAGTGCATTGCTAGCTCATGTCCAGCTTAGCACCCTCCATTACACCCCACATCCTTCTCAGTAGGGCCATGCTCCATCTTCACACAATACCCCAGCTTGTATAGATAACGAGGACTGCTAAAACTGGGTGCAAGAGCTTGTACTTAGATTTTTTGATTCTCATGAGATTCACCTTGTCCCACTGCTCAAGCCTGCCAAGTATCCTCTGGCATCCCATCCCCTGAGCTTGTGAATTGTACCACATAGCTTGGTATCCTCTGCAGACTTGCTGAGGGTGTACTCCATCTCACTGTCAGTGTAACTGATGAAGATATTGAAGAGACGTTAAAGAGAAGTCCAGGGGAGAACAGAGATAGAAGAGTGTAAGACAACATTAAGTCGGATGTTTTGCATTCATGATGCTAAATACAGAATTAGCAGTGCTCTATTTTACAGACTGTAGTTTGGTAAATGATCTAAATTGTATCTTTAACACCTTCTCAGTTTTTAAACAGAATTAATCTAAGTAATGTAAGAAATTGACTAGTAATTATGAGTGGAAAATGACACATTGCTATTATTGATAGCATAGATATTTTGATCGCCGATCTCAGCTGCCTTGGAGCCGTCCCGGATGGATCAGCAGTGACTGACCGCATAGTTCAAGGGGATTTTGGACAGTTTCTTCACTCAGGGAACCCCGGAGCTAATGAAGCAGCCCAGCAACTCTCACGAGAGTGGCTGACACAGAGCGTGGGCGTTGCCTGGGCAATGGCGGGAGATTTAAATGGGCACCAAACCCGGAAGAAGCCCTTTGATTGCTGATCTCAGCTGCCTGGGAGCCGTCCCGGATGGATCAGAAGCGACTGACCGCATGGTTCAAGGGGATTTCGGACGGTTCCTTCACTCAGGGAACCCCGGAGCTAACAAAGCATCCCGAAAGCTCTTGCGAGAGCGGCTGATGCAGCACGTGGGCATTGCCTGGGCAACAGTGCTGCATTTATGCTCCTGTGCCTTGAAAAAGCCTGGATGAGGGCAGGGGCGCACCGCTGGCCACCAGAGACAAAAAGGAGGGGTCGAGTCTCTGAATCACGTGGCTTCCTGTACAGTGCTGGTAAGTATTCTGCTTAGCCATGGCTGTGCCCCAGTGGAGGGCTGCTGCCAGAAATAATGAGGTGACCCAGACAGAGGTCCCATGCTCTCACAAAAGGAAAGCGGTGGCCAAGAAGACTGTGGAAACCCAGACTGAGGCCCCACACACGTATGAAAGGAAGGCTGCTGCCATGAGAAATGAGGATACTCAGACTGAGATCCCAAACCAAGATGCTGGTGTGCAGTTCTCTGGCTGTAGTGAGTGCCAGAGCCTGGCACTACAGACCTTTGCAGTGCTAGGTGAGGGAGGCAGTGATTATGTACAATGTGACCAAGTAAACTACTTACTCAGCCTTGTGGTCGACCTGAAGGATGAAGTAGAGGGGCTGAGGAGCATAAAGGAATGTGAGAGGGAGATTGATTCCTGGTACCAAACCCTACCGGCCCCTAGATCTTGGCAGCCAGATGAGGCTGTAAGTCACCCCCTGCTGTCTTGCAAACAGGTAACAGAGGGGAATCATAGAATCGCTAAGGTTGGAAAAGACTCACAGGATCATCCAGTCCAACCATTCGCCCTTCACCAATGGTTCTCGCTAAACCATGTCACTCAGCACAACATCTAAACGCTCTTTGAACACCACCAGGCTTGGTGACTCCACCACCTCTCTGGGCAGCCCATTCCAGTGCCTGACCACCCTTTCAGAGAAGTAGTATTTCCTAATGTCCAGCCTGAATCTTCCCTGGCGCAGCTTGAAGCGATATGCAGAACCATCTATGGGATGATGGTCACCCGAGAGAAGAGGCTGAGCCCCAGCTCACTACAACCTCCCTTCAGGTAGTTATAGAGAGCAATAAGGTCTCCCCTGAGCCTCCTCTTCTCCAGACTGAACAATCCCAGCTCCTTCAGCCACTCTTCATAAGGCCTGTGCTCCAGACGCCTCACCAGCTTTGTTGCCCTCCTCTGGACACGCTCCAGGTCCTTGATGTCTTTCTTACAGTGAGGGGCCCAAAACTGGACACAGTACTCAAGGTGCGGCCTCACCAGTGCAAAGTACAGGGGGACAATTACTTCCCTGTTCCTGCTGGCAACACTATTTCTGATACAAGCGAGGATGCCATTGGCCTTCTTGGCCACCTGGGCACACTGCTGGCTCATGTCCAGTCTAGCGTCAATCAACACCCCCAGGTCCATTTCCTCTTCCAGTCTTCCAGCCACTCTGCCCCAAGCCTGTAGCGTTGCCTGGGGTTATTGCGGCCAAAGTGCAGGACCCGGCATTTGGTCTTGTTGAATCCCATCCCATTGGCTTCAGTCCAGCTATCTAACCTATCCAGATCCCTCTGTAGGGTCTTGTTACCCTCAGGCAGATCAACACTTCCAGCCAGCTTGGTGCCATCTGCAAACTTACTGAGGGTGCACTCAATGTCCTCGTCCAGGTCATAAATAAAGATATTAAACAGGACAGGCCCCAGCACTGACCCCTGGGGGACACCACTTGTGACCAGTCGCCAGCTGGATTTAACTCCATTCACCGCCACTCTCTGGGCCTGGCCCTCCAGCCAGTACCTTACCCAGCCAAGAGTGTATCTGTCCAAGCCACGGACCACCAGCTTCTGTGGGAGAATACTGTGGGAGACAGTGTCAAAGGCTTTGCTGAAATCTAGGTAGACTACATCAACAGCCTTTCCCTCATCCACCAGATGAGTCACTAAATCATAGAAGGAGATCAGGTTGGTCAAGCATGACCTGCCCTTTGTGAACCCATGCTGGCTAGGCCTGACCCCCCAGTTGTCCTGCACGTGCCGCGTGATCTCCCTCAAGACAATCTGTTCCATAATCTTCCCCGGCACTGAGGTCAGGCTAACAGGCCTGTAGTTCCCCAGATCCTCCCTGCAGCCCTTCTTGTAGATGGAACCATTATGCAGATGGTTCTGCATAAGTCATATGCAGAACTATCTATGGGAACCATTATGCAGACAGTGTTCCTGCTGCAGTGAACCCACTATCCTTTACTCCCCCCAGGAACAACAGTGAAGAATTGGGGGATGTAGGGTAGTGGCATAAGGCCCCTGCTCGGTGATGCAGGCGCGCCCTCCCAGTGAGTTTCCAGGCCCCCCAGCTGCCCCTGCGAAACAGGTACAGTTCTCTGCAGGGACAACTGGACAATGGTGGTGATGATGGTTCTCCACAGTTGGTGGTGCACCCCAAGTGTGACCAGTCTTTGCCTAGCATTAAAACTTCATCGACTAGGAAAAAAACGTCGGGTCATTGTTATTGGTGACTCTCTGCTGAAGGGAGCAGAAGGGCCAGAATGTAGACCAAACCCTCTACACAGGGAGGTCTGCTGCCTCCCAGGAGCCTGGGTTAAGGATGTGAGGAAGAAACTTCCTTCCCTAGTCCGGCCCACTGATTACTATCCCTTGCTGTTGTTTCAGGTTGGTAATGATGATTTAGGCAGAATTTCCCTAAGGACTCTGAAAAAGGATTTCAGAGCCTTGGGGAGACAGGTAAAACGTTCAGGAAACAAGCTGTGTTCTCCTCTATCCCTCTAGCTATAGGGAATAATGAGGGACTTGATATAATGGGCCAATGGATTAATACCTGGCTCAGAGCTTGGTGTGCCTCGCAGGGGTTTCAGTTTTTTGACCTCGGCTCTGTTTTCAAGAGACTGGGCCGGCTAGCGGCTGATAGGAGTGGCTTCTCCCACCGGTCGAGAGGGGTCTTAACACAGGAGCTGGGTAGGTTCAATCAGAGAGCTTTAAACTAGGTATGAAGGGGGGTGGGTGTGTAACTGGGGTCACTAATACGGAGCCTGAACGTAACGTCCCTGTGCTTGAAGGAGAGGGATGTGCTTGTAAGACCCCATGGTCTTGTGCCTTGGTGAAAGAGGAGGACGACTCACCCCTTTGTAGGAAGAACATGAGGGCAGGTATGAGGTTGGTGGCTGTGGAAACACCTGTGTGTGGTCATGAGCGTATTAGGGTTACTGCCACTTGCAAGGAGACCAAGCTCAGATGCCTTTACACTAATGCACGCAGCATGGGTAATAAACAAGAGGAGCTGGAGGCCATTGTGTGTTCAGAATGTTATGATATAGTTGCCATCACAGAAACGTGGTGGAATGACTCCCACAGCTGTAGTGCAGTGATGGAGGGTTACCGGCTTTTCAAAAGAGACAGACTGGGTAGGAAAGGTGATGGTGTAGATCTCTGTGTTAAAAAAGACTATGAATATGTGGAAATTAATAATGTTGATGATAGGGTTGAGAGCATATGGATCAGAATAAAAGCAAAGGCCAACAAGACTGACATTACTGTGGGAGTCTGCTACAGGCCACCCAGCCAGGATGAAGACGTGGACGAGAGGCTTTATAAACAGTTGGGTGAGGTCTCTAGGTCACTCCCCCTTGTTTTGGTGGGGTACTTCAACTTCCTAGACATCTGCTGGAATTATAATACAGCTGACAGGGAACAGTCCCGGAGGTTCCTAGAGTGTGTGGGAGATAACTTCCTGACACAGCTGGTGAGGGAGCCAATGAGGGGAAGCAATATCCTGGATCTGCTGTTCGTTAACAGAGAAGGTCTGGTGGGGGATGTAAAGGTTGGAGGCCGTCTGGGGCAAAAGTGATCATGAGATGCTAGACTTCTCTACCCTTGATGAACCATGGAGGGGAGTCAGCAGAACTGCCACCTTGGACTTCTGGAGGGCGGACTTCAACCTCTTTAGGACCATGGTTGAGAGGGTCCCTTGGGAGGTAGTTTTAGAGAGCATGGGAGCCCAGGAAGGCTGTGAATATTTTAAGGAAATTGTTTTAAAGGTGCAGGACCTGACCATCCCCATGTCACGGAAGACGAGCCAATGGGCAAGGAGGCCAGGCTGGCTGAACGGAGTCCTTTGGCTGGATCTCAAGAACAAAAGGAAAGTTTATGGTCTCTGGAAGTGTGGGCAAGCTACTTATGAGGATTACAGGTATGTAGTGAAGCTGTGCAGGGAGAAAATAAGAAAAGCCAAAGTGCAGCTAGAACTGAGCTTGGCCACTAAAGCAAAGGAAAACAGTAAATGCTTCTATAAACACATTAACAGCAAGAGGAAGGCTAGGGAGAATCTCCATCCCTTGTTGGATGCTGAGGGCAACTTGGTCACCAAGGATAGGGATAAGGCTGAGGTACTTAATGCCTTCTTTGCCTCAGTCTTTAATAATAAGACTTGTTACTCCCTGGGAGCACAGCCCCCTGCGAAGGTAGATAGGGATGGGGAACAGAATAAGCCCTTCATGATCCATGATTAGATAGTTTTGGACCTGCTGCGAAAGCTGGATGCTTACGAGTCCATGAGTCCAGATGGATTGCACCCTAGAGTGCTGAGGGAGTTGGCAGATGTGGTTGCCAAGTCACTCTCCATCATTCTTCAGCAGTCTTGGCTAACCGGGGATGTCCCGGTGGATTGGAAACTGACAAATGTGACACCCATCTTCAAAAAGGTCCGGAAAGATGATCCTGGTAGCTACAGGCCTATCAGTCTCACCTCGGTGTCCGGGAAGGTTATGGAACGAACAATCTCGGGAACCATCATGGACCAATTAAAGGTCAGCCAGGGGATCAGGCCCAGTCAGCATGGGTTTACGAATGGTAGATCCTGTCTGACAAACCTGATTTCATCCTATGACAAGGTGACCCGCTTGATGAGGGTCAGGCTGTCAATGTGGTCTAACTGGACTTCCGTAAGGCCTTTGATACTGTCCCCCATAACATTCTCGTGAAGAATCTGGCTGCCCATGGTCTGGATGGGTGTACGCTCTGCTAGGTGAAGCAGTGGCTGGATGGCCAGGCCCAAAGAATCATGGTCAATGGAGTTGAATCCAGTTGGCAGCCAGTCACAAGCGGTGTCCCCCAAGGCTCAGTGCTGGGGCTGCTTCTGTTTAACATCTTCATTGATGATCTTGATGAGGGGATTGAGTGCACCCTCAGTGCATTTGCAGATGACATCAAGCTGGGAGGGAGTGTTGATCTGCCAGAGGAGAGAAAGGCACTACAGAGGGACCTAGATAGACTGGATCGATGGGCCAAGGTTAATGGCATGAGTTTCAATAGGGCCAAGTGTCAGGTCCTGCATTTTTGCCACAACAACCCCAGGCAACCCTACAGGCTTGGGGAGGTGTGGCTGGAAAGCTGCCTGATGGAAAGGGACCTTGGTGTACTGTTGGACAGTCAGCTGAATATGAGCCAGCAGTATGCCCAGGTGGCCAAGAAGGCCACTGGCATCCTGGCTTGTATCAGGAATGGTGCAGTGAGCAGGACTAGGGAAGTCATCCTGCCCCTGTACTTTGCACTGGTGAGGCCTCACCTCGAGTACTGTGTTCAGTTTTGGGCACCTCAGTACAAGAAGGACATGGTGGTACTGGAGCAGGTCCAGAGAAGGGCAACAAGGCTAGTGAAGGGCTTGGAAAATCAGCCCTATGAGGAGAGGCTGAGGGAGCTGGGGCTGTTTAGTCTGGGGAAGAGGAGGCTGAGGGGAGACTTTATTTACCCTCTTCCAGTACCTATGGGGTAGGTCTCTTCTCACTAGTGACAGGTGACAAGACGAGGGGAAGTGGCCTCAAGTTGCGCCAAGGTAAGTTTAGGTTGGACGTTAGGAAACACTTTTTTACAGAAAGGGTGGTTAAACACTGGAATAGGCTCCCCAGGGAGGTGGTTGAGTCACCGTCCCTGGGTGTGTTTAGGAGATGTTTGGATGTGGTGCTCGGAGATATGATTTAGCGGAGGGTTGTTGGAGTTGGGGTACTGTGGTTGGGCTGCAGTTGGACTTGATGATCTTTGAGGTCCTTTCCAACCTGAATAATTCTATTATTCTATGATTTTTGCAGATAATGTTGACTTAAATTTCTTATCATACGTTATTTAGTCAAAAAACATTTATGTTTACAAAATGGCATGAGTGTACATGACAAGTTTTTTGAGATGGTTATTTAGGGTGCTTTTGCCCTAAGTAGGAAGCTGCATGGATAAGAAAGCACTTATAATATCTGCAATATAGTCCAGCCAGTTTTGTAAATTAAATGCGTGTAATCAACCATATTTTCTTTCAGGAATTTAGATTTTATTTAAAATGAGCTGAGGGAAAGATGAAAATGAGATAGATTAATGTAGTAGACACGTGAGGGAGCTGGGCTGGATTTGTAAAAATCCATTCATTTGTATCCAGCCAAATAATGTGTTTTTATTTGGTTCATTATCTTCTATTGTACTGGACTGTGCTACATAGTTGATAGCAAAAGAGTTTGTAAAAATAATCACAGAGAAATAAGCATTAAAACCTTCCATGTAGGAAACAGCCTGACTAGATTTGTTTTTTCACAAAAGATACTTTGAAAAAGTACAAAATATGTCCCAAGTCTAGCTAAGGAAAATACCAGTTTGTGTTCGTTTATATTCTGTTTACCAGATGTTGTCTGCTATTCAGTAATATACAGTTCCTATAGCAACTGTAACAAAATATAGTACATATGCTACAATACTGAAGAAATTTTAAAAAGCAACATATGCATACATCTATATATATGTGCATACACAGGTTTTCTGATTAAAATTAAACAAAATATGAAAGTAAGTAAAAGTTAGTAATGGTCCAGTTCGTTGTATTCACAACAACTTCAACTGAGATCAAAATCTATCTGAAATAAACCTTCCTTATCTACCAATTTATCCAGAAAAGAACTGAGAAAAATATTGTGGAAAGAGCTCTTTGGAGAAGCAGAACTTTTTCAGCACTGCCCAGTGAGGATCCTTTATTGAGTTTGTAGCCGTATGCCAGAAATCCAGTTACAGCCTGACTAGCATTGTCTCTGCAAAGGAGCACAAAGAAATTTAAAGTATAGTATAATTAAGACAACATATATTGTCAAACAAAAAAAAATTCTGCATCTGCTGATGTAATAGAAATTTTACATGCATTGAAATAAAAACTGAGACATTGACCAGAGGTTCCCACATTGTAAAATAAATATGATTTATTACATAGAAAATATACTTTTTCTCTTGCAGTATTTGTTTCCATAGATTGAACCAAAAATAATTCACCAAATCTTGCAGCAAAGAATTTAGCTGAGGTCATAACCTCTGAAATTAATTGTTGCAAAAAAGGAAAATACCTTGATATAACAGACATCAGCGGTATTAGTCACAGCATATTTAGCTAATTTTCTAACTTTACATATGATGAAAAGGTAAATGTTCCCATCAACTTTTACAACTGCAAAGATCTTTCTGCAATTTTGTTTCTTTATTTTCTTCTTTTATTTTCTTATTTTGATTTATTCATTTATTTTTACTATCCAAAATTAAAACTTCTGCCAGTAAGACTGAAAGAAAAATCAAATATTATTTAATAACGCTATATATATACTTCTGTGTTTTACTTTCATTCATTTAAAATTTGTTACTACCTCTACATTTTCAATAGATAAGAAATATGTAGGTTATATTAAAATGTTTATTTATGAGAAATTCTTTGTTTTTCAGTATTTAGACGGTTCAAACACTCTCTAACACAAATAAACATTCATTGCATACATAGTAGCTTTTAAAAGCACTGCAGTATCAGTCCCCAGAAAACATTTGCTATGGTTATAAGATCAGCTGAATATTTTCATTGGATTAATTGGTTGTTAAAAAGTTTAAAAAGGATTCTCAGCCCTTAGCCTCATACTTAACAATGCATGCCAGTTAGTTTGAAGGCTTAAACTGCAGGCATATCATGTGCCTTGTACCATATGCCATGCCTATGTTCTCCCATCAACAGATGCTGAAATTCTTTCTGGTTTTTAAATTAACCATTAACAGGAATAGGGATCCACCTCTTTCCTGCTGTGTATCTTGTCCCATGCTGTTGCCTCAAAGGAGAGGGAGGAATATCTTTTTGATTCAGCTGGGGCATGATACATTTGCTCCCGTGGGAGAAGGATGCCAAATTATGGAGGTTCTGAGGAAGTGAGGCAGACTTTTGTGGCTCTGTTGTGAAGGCTAAAATTTTAAAAAAGCTGAGATTTATAATAAAAAAAACCTATTTGGGTTCAGGTGGACATCTCCAATATGCAAAAAACCCTATATCCAGATTTGCATTCGCAGATGGGCATTTTTGTACAAATATTGATAATGTCATGCTTGAATATCCAATATTCTTATTCAAACAGTGGTTCTCAGAATGCTAAATAAAATGGGTACACATTCCTAGAATGGAATTTTAAGACATTGACAATTTGGCCCCTTAATGTATTTGGTTTTCAGGTATATTATTTGTTCTCCAGAGAAGATTTTTAAAAAATATTTTTATAACAGAAGTAGATATACTTCCCATGAAGTTTAATGTTATCATTAGAAACCAAAAGATTGCCTGATGCTGGGAATATATTTCATTTTTAGTTCTTTTTTTTTTTTTTTTTCCCACTTAAATTATTTGTTTGTAAAGGACTTTTTTCATCTCCTCTTAAAAGAAAACATTCAGGCAATTTAGAGAAGGAGATTTTAAAAACTTCTTTGTGAAGATCTGTCTTTATGTGTGTTATATGCATACATAATATATACAATCTTCTTTAGAAAAAAATTGTGAAATATATATTATGTATTATTCACTTCATTATTTTACTAATGACAAAGTGAGAACAAGAAACCTACCCTATACAGTGACTCTTTGCTTTGTAACTTCTTAGGTGAGTTGGTGTTGTTAATTGTCTGTTCTGAGCCTGTTCCAGAGGCAGAATATATTACCTTCAGCAGTAGATTGGAGAATAGGTGATGGTTTTTTTATTTCTCTCAACTTAGTAACCAGTAAAGGTTTGTACTGGTCTAACAGGGTGGAAGTCAGTGATAGTCCTTGACAATCTGTCCATGAAACAATTCCCTGCTCTGGGAATTTCTGGGAAACATTCCTTGCCTGACACTACTAGGATGGTCTAACTGTAAATAAGAAAGCATGAAGCAGACATGGGTAAGCTTGGGTGACCAGCTGGAACACTAAAAACCAGAACCACTTTCTCTTTGAAGGCTCCAACTGAGATGAAGCAATCTATTGCTAAGTTCCTATTGATTAACTTTTCTTGGTCTTCACAGTTTATTGCCCTTTTCTGAGCAAGGCACTTCTGAAAATTATTATACAGGCAGGAAAGATCAAAGTTTCCAACATTTTTAAGAAGCACTAAATATCACTTGAATAAATGCTGCAATAATTTTTAAAATATATTCATAAGGAGAAAAAGTAATCCTAGCCATGAATTTATAGGTGATTTTAGTAGACATTCTCTACCAGATATAAGGGCTGTTTAAAAGAGAGTTGCATCAAAACTGCAGTTTAATAAGAAACTTAGCCAATTCAGGCAGCACTTTTCTTGATTGTTAAGGTTGGACTACTAGGAACTTTTTGTCCCCTATGTAGTGTCTTTGCCACCGTTGAACAGAGGAAATCATCTGAGAGGAGCTGAGTGGTTTTGAAAGGTCAGATCCCCTTAGGGCACAGAGATGATGTTGGGGGACCCCTTTAATTGCTATAAAACACCTCAAATGTAACTTGGAGCATGCCATCACTTGGGAGTCCAGTCAGGCAGGGAACTAAGGAATGATAATTGTAGCTCAGAAGAACCATCTCTTCACAACTCTGGATTTTGCACTGAGCAAAGATCCGGTGACTTGATACTCTGTCTTTTGAAAGAAAGCCGTATATCTTGTTAAAATCTTCTGTTGTCTGTTTACCAAAGCTTTCTGCAGGGGAACTCAATAATGTGATTCCTTCAGGACACTCCAGATTCTTTCAGATTGAAGATACTAATCATTTCTCCTTGTGGCACCCACTGCAGGAGAAGATTGTGTGGACAGCTACATTACCCAGTCATGTCAGGATTCTTGAGAAGGAAAGGAGAGAAGAAGGAAATCCGCAGAGCATTAGGAAAATAGTAAGAATTCTATCTGTGTCCTGTGAGAAGGGAGAAAAAAATCAGGCTTCTCATCAATTTTACTAACATAGTAATTCTTACAAGAGGTATATGATCCTGTTAATGTGCCTTTAGGAGGATGCTATTTTTTCAATCTACAGATACAGCAATTTCTATTAAGATGAATTAGCTGGCCTGATTATGTGAATATAAGAATATTTTGTGAACTGATGATTTTCTTGATGCCCCATGACTTTTCTTTTTGGTCTGACATTCTGTTTGCCTCTCTAGAGGGAGAGGTTTTTCTTGTTTGACTAGAGATGCTGCTGAGTTACTTTTGCACTCAGTTATCAAGATGTTATTTTCCCTTCTCAATAAACTTGTTAATCTCCAGGACTTCTGAGGTACTTATCTGTATCAGTAAGAGAAGCTACTTCTAGAGGCTTGATTCTGTGAGAAAATTCTTGCTGTCTGTCTTTGTAGTGTAGGATTGTTTCATTCAGTGTATGAATAGTTCAGATACTGTAAAATCCGAAGACTTTAAATATTCTATTATTTGCTGTTAAAATATGTAGGTTACACAGTAGAAAATTGCATACCTATGTATAAATCCACTATATGCACTGGAAAAAGGAAGCACACAGAAAACAAGACAAAAAAACTAATTGAAACATCATACTTCTAAGAAAAAGTAAAAGCTAAGAATTTTTAAGAATTTCCTAAGCTGTTTTTGTAACTGTAGGGGTTTAACTTTGGATTCTCTCTCCTTATTTAGTTTAAGTGACTGATGAATTATCAAATACCCTCAGTGTGCTCAACGCTGAACAAAACTGTAGAAAATATTTTTGGCTCCAAAATACTCAATTAAGTGTTCAAGTATGGTGAATCCTGCTTGGTGTGGATTTTGGTGCTCAACGCATTATGTTTGTGCTGGAAAGGATTAGGTGAATGTAAGGAAGGGCTTTAGCTACTTGTCAATGCTACGAAGTAGCTTCTGTATTTCTGCACCTCCAGAATTTATAGCCACCTGAAAATTGTTCTGAATTATACTATATGAAATTGAACAGTTTCACAGGTGAAGAAGCTTGCACAACACTTCCCCTAAGCCATAAAGATGAGTCACAGCTGTAGATGTGGTCCCTGAACACTGTCAGGCAATTAGATGGCCGTAGTCCAATCACCAGAAGGTCTTGATACAATTACTACAGTTGCTATTCATTTGTTCTAATGATGCAGTGATTATTTGTACTCACAGAATGACACAGTGTAAGAATTTGCGGAACAGAATTAATCAGGCACATTTAAGATAAATGTGGTATGGAAAATCTTACAAATTTAATAAAGTTCTTCTGGCTTTTTCCAGTACTTTATAGATACTGTAGTTTCCTTTTCACTAGCAATAGTAAAATAGAACTTTTAATGGAATTTCTCAAATACAAATCACTTGAGCTTCCTTTGCTCCCTGGCTTTTTTTGTAACATCATCTAACTGTTCACATTGACAGTTGTCCATGGTCACATCAGACCAGATGATCTGTCATAAGTCACTCAATACTAATGACTGAGACAGGTATTAAATCATCATAGAGATGCTTTTAAGGTTTTTTTTAATGTTTACACCTTTCTCAGCACCTCACATTTGAAGAGTTTCTTTCTGTAGAATTGTCTTAGCAACCTTCATGCTTCAGGCTTCTCCAGCACGAAGTCAATCAGTGAAATACACTTCTAGTTTTTCTGATAGAGAAAGATTTCTCATAAATCTTATTTATTACTTCATTGTGGCTTAATTATAGATGTAGCCCAGAAGTGGCTTAAGAACTGAAATTCAGATGCACTGGTGAGCTTTACTTAAAGCTTAGGCATTGAGCTAAGCATGATCAATCTGAGGATAAATGCTTTCTCTTGTTTTGAATGAGACACCATCAGTGTAGTATACTTAAATAAATTAGGCACTTATGCAAAGTGATTGTGATACGTCATTTACATAAAGTTGCACATACTGTTTTGTTGAGAAGACAATGTTGATTGTCATGAAATTTTAAGACTTTCCTCCTATGATTTTATAGTACAGTCAGCTGGATGTCCTAATTAATATCAGACTGTCTTCATACACTTTGAAAGAAACAGCAACTCAGAACTTGTTAAGTTTTTTTCATCAACCAATTATCTTTTTCAACAGCAGAGAAATCTTGGGTTACTAGTTCCTTCCCATTTTTTTCTTGGATACTGATACGTCCATTCTTCTCTTTTTACATCTTATCACTTATTATTCTGAGAGTTTGGAAAAGATAAATATATAAATGGTGTGCAGGGGGAGAGGCAAGCAGTATGTGGAGGTGACCTCTGGCAAAATGCTTTCAGTGTGCAAGATAGATGTGGGAGTTCAGGATACTGAAGCAATGATATGAGCAAGAAAATGAGTAGAAAAGGCTTTGAGAAAATAAGAGAGGCTAAGGAGTAAGAGTAGAAAGAGTAGAAAGGAGTGTAAATAACTTGTAAGAAGGGAAAAGAGGAGAATCTTGATGCAAAAGAATAATAAGTCATGAAATAATGGGAAGAAAATCAGAAGAAAGGAAGAGAATCTTTACATTGTGCTGAAGATTTCATTAGGCATGCAGGTACTGTGTTTATGCATTCATATTTCCTCTATATTGTACATTTTTCCGTGTCTTCCTTGGATCTCGACTTCTGGATGTGAAAGGGTAGGTGGTTAAAAGCTATGGCTATAGCTGGCTATGGATATAAGCAGAGGATCAAAATGGAGGTTCTCAAATGCATGGAAGGGAAATTCCCCAAGGAGAGTATAGAGGTCATTACAACTCTAAATGTACATGTTGCAGCATACAGGTGAGAAATTTTAAGTGCTCAAAAATTGAGAAACATAGTGATAGCCATTTTTATGTTTCTGTTTATTGACTTTGAGGCTTTACTTCTTTGTCTAATAGACATAGTGTTCATGGTACTGGAAAACATTCAGAATAAACAGCTTTTGTGGGTATTAAATGCCTTGGCATCTCTTCACTTTTTTAAATCAGCCACAAAAGCTCTTTAAAGCCTGAATGCTCCTCTACAGTTAACGTTATCCCTTAATTATTTTTTGCTTTAAGCAATGAATTGAATCTGGAACAATGATATGTCTGCTTTTTACATCATGTGTTGATATTTTGAAGTGTCTTTTTGAGAGACCCCCTATAGAATATGGAATATTTTTATAGTTTGTGAAAAGTGGGAATTGTAAAATATAACGTTCCTGGAAGGTTATGTAATACAGGCTTGTTGTGGAAAACCTTAGACTTTAAGAGAACTGCATAGATACTCCAATCAACCACAGCAAAAGAAGTAAGGGGGTGAATGACAAGGCAGTGGGTAGTACAGTATAGAGCTAGGCTTTTGTGTTCTTGCAGGCCAGTGTTTTGTGCATGGCATTAGATAGGGCTGTTACGTGTCTAATTAATCAAAGGAGGGCTGTGGTAATATTTTGTCAAAATGCCCATGGATATATCTTAACTCTTAAAAACAAGATGCATTTGGGAACTGAATACTTAGGGGAGGAAAGTTAATTTTTTAAAGCATATATTTGAAACCATAAGGAGAGAAAAAGAAGTTTTAATGTCATGTTTGACTGTTATTTGGAAACTGAAGAAGTGTAAATACCACTCCTAATATTAGAGTACACAAGGTAGCCTTAAACTCACAGTCTTATAATAATTGCAATCTGCTACACCCCCTGTGTAAGAGACATAATTATGTTAACAGCTTTCCTACTCAGGCACCATATATTTCCATTATGAAGCCAGCCTCATTTAATTAGCATCATGTAGTAAATTAGCAGTTATAAGGACATTTGGGTACAAGGGGATATCCGTTTTCTCACCATCTACTTAATCCTCAGTCAATGTTGAGATTAATGCTCAGTCAATTTACATATACAAAAAACATGCTGACACTCTACCCAGATTTCGTGATTCAATAATTTTATGGAATTGGAAGAAATGATCCACCATGAATACCTAATTGTGAGGATCACTAGATTTCCACTGTGGCCTCTTTCTGAGAGAATAAAGAGATTACATGTCTACAGGGTAAAAATGAATGGGAAAAAAATATTTTACAGATAAGTTTTCAGATGTTCTGAGCTTTTAAGTAAAGATATTTTTTGAATGACACTATAATGCAAAATCAGTTTACATTATTTTTTATCTCCACTGTTTACTGATAGCAAGAAGTAATAATGAGATAAAAATTCTTTTTTTTTTGGTGCGTGTGTGTTAGTATCTTCCATTGCAGACTATTAGAAGGATGTTGTTCTCAGAAAATTAGTAAGGAATATTATTTCAGTGCTTTCCTTTAAACCATTTTAATAATCTCCATGGTACAGAGAGATGCTGAAATAACACAATAGGTATCTGAAGTAGGAGGAGTTCCCCACTCCCGCCATCTATGCAGAGGTGATGTGACAGTTCTTGTGTAGCCTAAATAGATGCATAAGCTAGACTTTCTGAGGAGAATGAATGGCAAAAAAATTAAAAATCTTCTTTCCACTTTCTGGTCACTCATCTCACTAGAGCCAATACAGATGTTATCATTAACTGTAGAAGGACTTGCTTATAGGTCTAAATGATTGAAAATTACAATAACCTAAGTCATCTGAATAGCTTTTTAGCAACTACAGTACTCAGATAATTAGAAATCAATGAAAAAAGGAATGAATGAATATATAAGGGATGTATTCAATTCACAGAATTTTGAAAAAAGAAGTGAAAAAGTAGAGGAACAATTTTCACAACGTTTAGAGTAACTGCTTATGGACCCCATTCTGCTTCAAGTGCATGTGTATAAAAATTCTGAAAAAAACATAGAATCATAGAATGGCTTGGGTTGAAAGGGACCTTAAAGATCATCTTGTTCCAATTCCTCTGCTGCCGATTATAATTTTTAATAGATTTAATTTTGTTAGATTTTTCTAACTTTTGAGTATTCAAGGCTCTAAAATATTGTTGTAGATCCTGTAAGAGCTGCAGAAGTTGTACTAATTACAAGGTTAGAAATTTGTGACAAATACAGATTGGATGTTAAATGGGATATTTAACAGGAAAGAATAAAATATTATTTTATATATCAACAGATATATTATTGTATTCATTTTTGCTAAAATGTAGAGAGAATCTGATCGTTTCTGTACTTTTTTTGGAATGCTTTCTTGAACATCAACATAGTACATTTTTCTTACTGATGTGGACAGAAACTTTCATGAAAGATGTAATCCAATTAGCTTTGAGGTTAAAAAATGTATAAAGAATTAGATGTTTATGAAAGATTTGCCAGGAGAAAATTTCTCAAGCTAGAGACACCTTACTATTTTGTTGAGACAGCCAATATGTATAGGTTAATCTAGAGCTATGGGATACTTGTGTTAGATAGACTGATATTTTATCTTTTAACCTTGTGGGAATACAGTACAAAATATTCAGAGAGGAATGCTGAGAACAAAGGATGCATCCAGGAGACCAAAACAAAAGTCAAGTGAGCTGTGTGATCGCTGCATGATAATGATACTGGGAAATGTGTGTGTCTAGGAATGACTAGTGACTCTGATTGGATAAGCACCTGCACACATGGTTAAGGAGTGTCCTTATGGAATGTTTTGTTGACATGTGAAGGGGGGTGGGATGGCTGCAAGAGGAAACTTGGAAATCTATAAAAAGCTTGTTAGAACCTGCAGTAAATGATTTGGATTGTTCATGCATATGAGTCCATGCCTTCAGACGTTGCAGTACCTGATCAACAGAATTCTGTAAACTTTCTCCCACCTAGGAGTTTATTATATCATATTATATTATAGAAAAAACTTGTTATCTAAAATGTTATTTGCCTGATTCGTGTGTCTTATAAATTAAACAGTTTTACTGCACATTTTTTTTTAACTACAAATCATAACTTATTTAATCACATCATAAATACAATATTTCATAATAATATTTCATGTAGAGTAGTTTAATTAAATAGTTTTATACATAGGACATGTAATTAAAATTTATTGATATCTACCATTCATGAAATTCTATTTCTAATACTAAAACTCTTTAAAAAAGTAATCTTCTACAGATGTCAATGTGCATATTTTAATGAAATTTAAGTAAAATAAAGAATATTTTTGGCAATATACCAATAAAACAAAACAGGTTATGTCATGACATCAGTAAACAATCTTTTTCATTTCAGTGGAACTGCTTACATATGTAAGTGAAATACTTACACTAAGTCTTTGCTGGATTTATATTTTCTAGAATTACCAGTAATGCTTGATCAGCTTTCAGAATTTTTATGTTTCATAACCATAGTCACGTCATTTTTAGATATTCCTAATATTCCTGACTTGCAGGAAAAACAAACTGCCATATCAGAGGTATGTGTAGTTTCATGCTTAAGAATTCTGTTTATAAGCGATTATAAAGTTATACAAAGTTTAAGGTTCATAAGATATTCCTTGTTTCATATTAGTAAGCTATTTATAGTAAATAGATAGATAGATAGATAGATAGATAGATAGATAGATAGATAGATAGATAGATAGCAACAAATAACAACAGCAAAACAACACAGTATTCTGTTTAGTTTTTCTGGAAATAGGGTGTGCAATAATAAAAGATCATATAAAGTCACAGATGGTTCATCTGAGAAAATATGTTTGCTTTGTAGATCTTAAGGGGTACACAGACCAGAAAAAAGAACTTGCTTTAGGGACTTGTTGAGAATTGTTTTTATTCAGCAAGGCAAGAGATTTCACAGTAATAGGTGACCTTCAGACCATTTATTTAAAGCTTTAAAGATGGGTAACAAAAAGAAATCTTAGAAGAAATATTAAATGAAGAACTGCAGGAACATTAAAGGCACTGCTAAATGTTAGTGCCACAAAACTTTGTTAGAATAGTTCTTAGCATATGTATCATCTGTCACTTACATGGAAAGTTTTAATAAATGGTCACATTGATAAAAGCAATTAGACCGTAAAATATGCTAAGTTGGATAAGAGCACCAAAATTACGAAGTGTAGTGAGTCTTCAGTCACAAGAGAGATACTGTTTCAGGAAATTGTAGATCATCAGGAATCCTTTCTCCTTTAATCTTTAAGCAGTAATCTGTTTGATGGAGAGCTCGGGTCAGAACAGCCTTTCAGTGCTGGGGAGTTCTTAGGGAACATCTACTTTTTGCTCCTTGTAGTAACAATACTGTGTAGGTACAAATGGCATGGTCCAGACATGGTCTGTATACAGAAGCATAGATACAGAAGTGGCCATCAGCAAAATGGAACAATACTTAACAGGGCATTTAATATGTCCATAATGCTATACTCCTTTTTAATATTTCTTTCCTGTTCAAGACCTCTGAGAGAATTAGATAATAGGGTGCTACAAATGAGTAACAGTGTTTCATAAGTGCAACTGCATCTGAGATGAGTGAAAGGAGTAAAACTCAAGAGAAGTGTATTCCATATGATCTGATAGCCTATTAAGGGCATGTACAGAGCAGCTGTGTTGAATTCAAGCTCATTTAAAGAGCTTTGACTAAACAAGGAAATATACTCCCTCTTTATATACATTCCCTCTAAAGAGGAAATGTCACCTCTTTAGAAGAGGGTGCTTCAAGAGGTACAAACCAAACAAGCAAATTCCTTTTCTTTTCTTTTCTTTTCTTTTCTTTTCTTTTCTTTTCTTTTCTTTTCTTTTCTTTTCTTTTCTTTTCTTTTCTTTTCTTTTCTTTTCTTTTCTTTTCTTTTCTTTTCTTTTCTTTTCTTTTCTTTTCTTTTCTTTCTCTTTCTTTCTTTCTTTCTTTCTTTCTTTCTTTCTTTCTTTCTTTCTTTCTTTCTTTCTTTCTTTCTTTCTTTCTTTCTTTCTTTCTTTCTTTCTTTCTTTCTTTCTTTCTTTCTTTCTTTCTTCCTTTCTTCCTTTCTTTCTTCCTTCCTTCCTTTCTTTCTTTCTTTCTTTCTTTCTTCTTTCTTTCTTTCTTTCTTTCTTTCTTTCTTTCTTTCTTTCTTTCTTTCTTTCTTTCTTTCTTTCTTTCTTTCTTTCTTTCTTTCTTTCTTTCTTTCTTTCTTTCTTTCTTTCTTTCTTTCTTTTCTTTTTCTTCCCTCTCTCTTCCTTTCTTCCTCTTTTCTCTCTCATCTTCTTTCAACCTCCTTTTTCTTTCTCTCTTTCTCTCTTCCATTCTTTATCATGTTGGTATGTTGAATAGAATGGCCAGACAATTGCTCAAGAATGTCAGACTTAATGTAAGAGCTGTTTCTAGTTTACATGTTCAATTTCAAAATTCTTTTAAATCTCCTCCCCCCCCCCCCCCCCCCCCCCCTCCTCGTAGAACAAGGTTTCACTGGAATATTTATTGTCTGTGTTAATTGATTTGGCTCTGTACATCATATTAATTTTACTGGAGCTATGTAAGGAAAACTCCTCCCATCTATGCTCAGAAGAGTTTTTTTTTTCAACTGGCTGGGTACCCTACTGCTTCCTTCTTTCTAGAGGTAAAAATTGTGCCAAGATATTAGCATGTATCTTCAGATGAAATTTCAGTGAAATGTCAGCGGTGTATAAAATGCATGGCAGTACTTTCATACTGGTGTTAATATTTTTTTGCTCTTGACCCCATATGGTAAGCCTTTACAACTCCTAATCACTGTGAGTAAAGAAGAAGTTTCATTTTAAAAATGTCATTCTGAAATGAACTCTCTAACTGTATGGGCTCATTATGCTGCAGTTTCTCAAGTAGTAATTCTGTATGAGCAAAAATTATTGGCTGCTGTTAATATATTGTATAAATGCTATATTTATCTCTGACACTTCACTGCTTAACTATGTACATATGCATGAAATCGGGCTCCTAAGAGCTCATTTATTCCAGCTGTCTCTACATGAAGCCATAAATTTGTTTGTGACATCAAAACTGGTTGCTGTGGAAATGATCATGTCACAAAGTAAAGCTTCAGGTGGGAATAAAACATGTATTCAGCAGATAAAGAAAATCATTATTTTCATTAATTATTTTCTTCATAGAGTGCAGGGTGTGTTTATAAAACCTGAATGTGATGCTGAGCTCAGAGGATAAGCTTAAAATACACAATGATCTTTGTAAATCAGAAAACAAACAAACAAACAAACAAATCAATGAAATTCAGTGAAGAAAAATATGAAGCAGAAGAAAAAGTGTGTAATAGAATGCAGAAAAAATTAAAAAAAAGGGAATAGTGTCAGCAAGCAAACAAACAAAAACAGGCTGAGAAGTTTCAGTATTTAATGCTGATTTTTAAAACCAGACAGATGTGATTCTGGGGTATATTAGCATCAAAGTCATATGACATGCCTGGCAGTGATTATTTCTTGGTTTTTATTTTTTGGTTTCATTCTTGGTTTTTGTTGATTTGTATTTGTTTGTGAAATTTTGGGTCCTTGTCATCTCTCTAGACATAAATACCTTTTATAATAAATTTGAGAACATTGAGGCTTTGGAAAAAAAAAAATAGAGATTTAGAAAATGTAATGTACAAGGAAAAACTAAAGGAATTGGGTTTGTTTAGTCCAAAAAAAGGACATGTGTTTCTCAATATGCTGTCTCTTAGCTGTCTCAATATGCTAAATGTTATAATGTAAATGTACATCAGATTTGCTGTGACAAGGATAAGAAGAATGGGCTTTATTTACATTACAAGGCACTTTCAGTACAAAGAAAAACAAATAAATAAATCAAAGCAAAGCAAAAGAAAAAAAAATCCAGTCATTGTGGTAAATTCTTGGAACAGTTTACCTAGGAAGGCTAGATTTCAGAATCCTCTACTCTAGAGGATATAAAGAACAGATTAGGGGAACAACTGTTAGATTGTGCATATGATTACAGCTCAGTTTCAGGCAGTCTGTTAAATTCCCCTCTCATCCTGTAACTCTAAGATATAATAATTTTAAATTATGTATTTTTAATAGATATCATATTTTGCAAGTGATTTGTGGAACATGCACAGAACTTCATGAAGTTTTCTCCCATGCATTTAAAACATGCATTCATTTTTCAGCACTTTTGTTTACATGGTTTTCAGAGATTTGTCTAGTGAGATACAAGAACTAGCTCCTTTCTCCTTCTCACGCCCTCCAAAAAATAAAATAAAATAAATTGTAGAGAAACTCCCGAAAAGAAATGAAGAAATGAAGAGAAAGGAATTAATAGTTTTGTGCTGTTGACTAAAGAAAGCAAAACCAGTATATATATTTATAGCAAGCTGGACTTATGCATTATACAGGAAACCATAGACTCTACAAGATTCTGGATTTTATGAGCCCTTCAGTTAGACAAGCAAGCTCATATAACATGAACAGATTAAAAGTATAATGTATTTTTAGAATCCTCTTATTTGATATTCTTTTCAATTTAAATCTAAATTCTTTAGTGTGGTGTTCATGTGTCTTGTTTTGAATATGTATTTACTTTTACTACAAGAGAATATGAATTGTGATGTTTTTGACTGATACTGAGGATCCCTAAGGGTTTGGGACCTGAAGGCTGGGATAACTGTAATTGAAGTATTTTGTAAATTTTCAACTAATTTTCTCAAAAACAAGTAAGTTAAGGACAGGATAAAATTTATCTTTGGCTTTCAGAATCCTCTCTAGTGTATTGGATAGTTTGGTCCATTTACAAACTGCAGAAAATATTTTTAAACAATATTGGCCATAGCAGTATATGTGTAGTCTTGAAGGCTAGAAACATTTCATTTGTAAGTCCAAGTTTAGATCTCTGTTATGATTGTCATTAAAAGATATTCAGTTTTAGACTCTGTGTTAGGGACTCAGTCATCAAAAAGATGTTTGAGTTTTCCGTTATTTCCCATTTTTGTTTTGCATTGATAGAATTACAGAAGAACAGATATTACTCTCATTTCTGCAACTTTGTTGTAAGTAAGAATCACAGTAGCAATAACTGTGCAAATGATCCATATGTGATCTGCTTTTATAACCACACAAATGATCTACAGTAGTTTTCTCTCCAACATAACTGCTTGGGAACAGAGGATTTTTGCCCCTGAAATTAACCCTGAAGGGCTGCACAACTCTAAAACTATACTGGCGCTAGGTATGTATAAATACATAATGAGCAAGTCAAAAAAGAATCTTCCATCTGCGCATAAATTATGGATGAATGAAACAATATATGCTGTAAGAAAGGCAACTTCACTTCCATATGGGAGAAACTAAGGCCAAATATACTGAAGTTTTATGTCAATATAAAATTGGCACTAGTGACTAATTCTCCTCTAAACTGAAAAAAAAAAAATTGTAGCACAAGGGAAAAAAAAGTACAAAACCATTCAGGAAACATCTGCTCTGAGGGAAGACTATAGTAATAAAGAATGTATTTACCATCAGATAATTTGTAGATGCAGAATTAGTAATGTTTTATAGGCAAGGACATAGTTCCATTCTAAGTGGGTAATAAAACAGTATTTCATGAGTAGATCTAGAATTTTCCTGTAATTAATGTAATGTAAGGTTTTCAAATATTGTATACCTCCATGCTGCACATGTGTAGCAAAACTCTGACATATTGAAAACAATTGTAATGGTTTCTTAATAAATGCAGTGAAACATACTATAAGCTTGGAACTTGCTGTTGTTTGCTTGGCAGTGATAATCATGAAAGTAATGAAAACTGAATTTGACTAGAACAGGCCCTCTGTGAATCTCCATTGTTGCTATTGTTTCAAATACATGGAAAAAGGACAAAATGGAATCTTTTGGTTCACTTGAGATATGTGCTACTAGTAAGTCCCACTCTATGAGCAGAAAAGGGACAGGAGAAGAGATCTGGAGAGGGAAAAAATATTTAAACACTAGTAACTGGAGGTTAATTGTGATACTTACATTAATTCTGCCCATCCAGTCACCTCATTCTTTTTGACTATTTCTGACAAAGTAGGAATCCTTAATCTTCAGGAACCTCTGAAACTTCAGGAACCTCAGCTCATCTATTGTCTTTTGCTTCCCTGTTTGTCTCTTGGCAAATTGTGTTTCTTTCACAAGGCAAATAAATGAGGCACTATTGCATGTTAAGTTCTTGAATTATTAGGACAGTACAACAAGGATAACATTAGATGATACTAGGTGTAAAACTATTCAAATGCAAGTGACGTAGACGCCCTGGCTACCGGAGCTTAGAGGCTCTAGGTATACTGACTCTCCAGATATCAGTCATACAGTTTTTATAGTCCTGTGATGCTGGTGTGTCAGCTGTAAAAGATACAAATGATTATTTCAGTACTATAATCAGATGAGAACTATGGCATAGATGCCAAATTTAGCTTCATGCTGGAAAGAAAAGGCAAGGGATGAGAAAGGAAGGGAAAGAACTATAAAACTACCTAACAATCACTAAGCTGATGAAGATGTCCTGATTTTAAGATCATGTACAAACACACGTTCCAGTTTTATTTTCTTACAGTTTCTCTAATGAGCTTTCATTGGAATGAGTTTCAACTGGAGCGTATTAAATAATCTTTAATAACAGTGTGTGAAAATTCTTCATGTTATTCTTGTATTACCTTATGTAATATAAAGCTGCCTTAAGCACTGTCAAATACCATTCATCCAGAATAATGAATCCATCATTTCATTGCTAAATATGTGGTGTTTGTGCTTTGTAAATTATGTTATATGACAGTATATCCATATGCAGCTCCATTTACTTTTCCAATAGTGTTGGATTTAGCTTTATCAACTTTTTCACTCTTGGGGAGGTAAGAACTGTCTGGTTACATTCTGTCATCAGTGTTTAGAGCCTCCCTTGCATTCCTCAATATACAATATGCAGCATTGTTGGAGAGAAAGGACAAAGCCCTGTAGCAAAGGACATTCACCCCATAGAGAAGAAGTATTTGAAAAGCAGTGGTTAGCTTTATTATTATTATTATTATTATTATTATTATTATTATTATTATTATTATTTTGGTTGTACTAGGATATACCCCATGTTTGTATGATTGAACAATACCTGTATCTCAGATTATCCCTTTATATATATATACAGCAGCCTTTTAGTACCTGAAGGGGGCCTACAGGAAAGATGGGGAGGGACTTTATGTAAGGGCGTGTAGTGACAGGACAAGGGGAAATGGCTTTAAACTGGAAGAGGATAGGTTTAGACTAGATGTTAGGAAGCAATTCTTCACTGTGAGGGTGGTGAGACACTGGAACAGGTTGCCCAGAGAGGCTATGGATGCCTTCATATATATATATATATTTATATATGAATATATATATACATATATATATATACATATATATATAAACAGCATAACCTCCTAAAAAATTATAAAAATGCAACATCTAACACAGAATGTAGGACTTTCTGCTTTGGCTACTAAAGCCTCAAAACAGGCAACAATTATTTTCTTCATTAAACATAATCTTTTTCAGCTCTCTAACCATCCTAGCATTCGTCTGTTGATCTGACTCATTCATTTTAGTGGGAGACCCCAGATCGGTCACAGTATGCTGAATATGGCATCCTCAGTGATAATTAGAGGTGACCAATAGTTTTCCTTGGGCTGAAAGCTATGCTTTTGCTAATTCAGTACAGGATTCACTTAGCCTTCATGTTGTAAGATCAAGCTGCAGACTCATGTTTAAATAACGGCCCACTAGAACCACCAGATTCTTCTCTGCAGAGAATCAGCCTAGCAGTCTGACCACCTAGCTGCATTCATTATTCTATTCCAGGTGCAGGAATTTTATCTGTCTTCATTCGTTGAGGTTTCTGTCAGCCCATTCTTCCATCTTACTGAAGTTCTCCTAACAATCATACATCCTCTAAAGGAACTGTTAGGTAATAGCTTGAACTAGTGACTGAGCACCTGGTGAAGGAGTGCAGCTGCACTAAGGAGCACGGACAAAGTGTTCATGCCTTCGCTCCCCATGTGACCAGAAGGGTTGGACCAGGGTGGAGCTACCCCGTACTTGTAAAAAAGGCTAGCCACTGCAGGGGGGGCGTGTCTGGGACCTGGTCTGCTTCCTCCAATGGTGTGCTGTATAGCCCGAGATCTCCTTCACCAGTTGAGTGAGCTCCATTTTTCTTTCTGTATACCGCCATTGGCCTTTCTGTGAATACTGTGCCTGATAGCACCAAGAACCTGTCAAAAACAATTTAACTCCTTCATATGCAGATCACCTTCCTGTATGGCTTTGACCATTCCTTCTATATGATATCATCCAAAAAATGTTGAGTTTGAACTCTCTCCTGCTAACCAAGTTGTTGATCGAGGTGTTCAAATGTTGGACAAGCTGCATCTCATTTTAGAGAACTACTTGGGAGTGTTATAACTCCTCTATATTTTATCATGTGTGTAAAAACATTGCAAATGTAACTATGTAAAAAAAAAATATTTTCAGATCTGTAGTATATTTTATACTTGGATAAAAGCATATGCTACTTCTGTGTAAGATATAATATAAATCATACAAATACACTGAATACTCCTCCAGTGGAATCAGAGCCATCTTTGGCAGAAGACTCATCAACCTACTGAAATGGACTTTAAACTGAAGCACTTGGGGAATGGGGTCTGGAATGGCAATGTTCACACCATTACAACAAACTAGGGAATGAGACAGGCCAACAGAACAGTGGCAAGTATTCCTTAGCTGTTTGCCATGACATGAGCCAGAAGGCCTCCAGAGTGTGTATGGCTATGAGGCATCCTCTTTCATCCCTCTGGGGTAAACTGCATTCTGTGCTTCCTCTTCTCCTCTGAAGTTCTTGTATACCAATGTATACAGTATATGGAATAAACAGGAAGAACTAGAGATCTCTGTGTGATCATGTGGCCATGATCTTTTTGTGAACACAAAGACATGGTGGAACAGCTCACATGACTGTAATGCTGTCATGGATGGCTATGTAGTTACACTTTGTGTGAGAGAGAAGCTGGAATATATTGAGTTTTGCCTAAGGATAAATGATGAACAAATGGAGAACTTATGAGTAATAGTTAAAGGGCAGGCTAATATGGGTGACAACTTTGTGGATGATTACTACAGGCGGCCTGATCAGGAAGAAGTTGGCATGGTCTTCAGTAGACAGCTGAAAGCAGTCTGACAATTGTAAGCACTGCTTCTTATGGAAAGACTTGATCTTTGATAGGGAAGCAATGCTGCCAGGCATACACAGGCAAGGAGATTCTACAGAGCACTGATGATAACTTTCTGATGTATATGGTGGAGGAGTCAAAGAGTAGATGCGTACTCCTGGGTCTTGTTCTTACAAACAAGGAAGAACTGGTTGGGAATGTGAAGCCTAGCGGGAACCCTGACAACAGTAACCATGAGATAGTGGATTTCAAGATCTTGCATGGAAGAAACAAAGCAATAAGTCAGAATGCAGCTCCAGAATTCAGAAGAGCCAACTTTGACAACTTCAAAGACCTACTTGAGTTTGGTCTCTGGAAGACAAGGAGACCCAACAGAGTGAATTAACATTCAAGCACCACTTCCTCCAAACTCAAGATACGTGCATCCCTAAGAATAAGAAATGAAATACAGGTGGTAGGAGACCTGCATGGGTGAGCAAGGAGCTCATGGAGGAATGCAAATGGAATAAGAGAAGTTTACAGAATGTGGAAGAAGGGTCTGAACCCCTTAGGATGAGTATAAGGACATTAGCAGGCATGCATGTGAAATTAAATCTGTTGAGGGAGGTCAAAGATAACAATCACGGAATCATAAAACGGTTTGCATTGGAAGGGACCTTTAAGATCATCTAGTCCCAACTCCCCTGCTATAGGCAGGGACACCTCCTACTAGATCATATTGCTCAAAGCCCCATCCAGTCTGATCACAAATGCCTCCAGGGAGGGGGCATCCACAGCCTCTCTGGGCAACCTGTTCCAGTGTCTCATCACCCTCACAGTGAAGAATTGCTTTCTAATATCTAGCCTAAACCTACCCTCTTCCAGTTTAAAGCCATTTCCCCTTGTCCTGTCACTACATGCCCTTATAAAAAGTCCCTCCCCATCTTTCCTGTAGGCCCATTTCAGGTACTAAAAGGCTGCTGTAAAGTCTCCCCAGAGCCTTCTTTTCTCCAGCCTGGAGTGCCCCAACTCTCCCAGCCTGTTCCTGTAAGGGAGGTGTTCCAGTTCTCTGATCATCTTCATGGCCCTCCTCTGGACTCCTTCCAGCAGCTTGATATGCTTGTTATGCTGGGGGCCCCAGAACCGAGAGCATAGTTGATGAGAAGAATCACCTCCCTTGACCAGATGGTTACATTTCTCTTGATGCAATTCAGGATATGGTTGGCCTTCTGGGTTGCAAGTGCACATTGCTGGCTCATGTTGAGTCTTTCATAAGCTGACACTCTCAATCCTTCTTGGTGCTGCTCTCATCCAGTCTGTATCTGTGGTTGGAGTTACCCTGATTCAAGTGCAGGACCTTGCACTTGGCCTTGCTGAACTTCATGAGGTTGGCATGGACCCATCTCTCAAGACTATCCAAGTTTCTCTGGATGGTGCTTCTTCTCTCTAGGGTATTGACTGCACTGCTCATCTTGGTGTTGTCTGCAAACTTACTGAGACTGCACTCAATCCCACTGTCCATGGCACATATAAAGATGTTAAATAGCACTGGTATCAGCACTGATCCATGAGGAACACCACTTATCACTGGTCTCCATTTGGACATTGAGCTGTTGACAACAACTCTGAGAACAGCCATCTAGCCAATTTCTTATCCAGTGAGCAGTCCATCTATCAAATCCATTTTTCTCCAATATGGAGACAAGGATGTTGTGTGGGACTGTATCAAATGCTTTGCACAAGTCCAGGTAGATAACATCAGTTGCTCTTCCTTTATCCACTGACCCTGCAACTCCATCATAAAAGGCCACCGAGTTTGTTAGGCATGACTAGCTGATGGTGAAGCTATGTTGATTACCAATAATCAAGAAAAGTTTCTTTATTATATACATATTTTTTCTTTATTATAATATTAGCAAAAGAAAGACTAGGGAAAACCTGAGTCTGCTGCTGAATGAGATAGGTGCCCTGGTAACAAACAGAATATATTGAGGAGGTGGAGATACTGAATGCCTTCTCTGTGAACTTCAGCCTTTATTGCTAAGATTTGCCCTCAGGAGTGCCAGACCCTGGAGATAAGAGAGAGTCTGGTAAAAGGAAGACTTTCTCTTGGTCAAGGCGGATCTGTTTAGAGATCGACTAGGCAAGCCTGACATGAGTTCATGGGCACTGATGGATACACCTATTAGTGCTTGGGTTGCTGTCAGAAGTGATAGTTGAAAATCTATGAAAAATCATAAAATCATGGAGAATGGGAGAAATGCCAGAAGGCTGGAGGAAAGCCAATGTCACTCTGGTCTTCAAAAAAGCAAGGTGGTGAAGGCAGGAAACTGTAGGCTAGTCAGCCTCACCTCCATATCTGGGCAGGTGATGGAATGACTTATTCTGGGTATCATTTACAAGGAATTGGAAGCTGAGAAGGTTAACAGGAGTAGGCAACATAGTTTCAAAAAAGGTAGAATCATGATTTGCCAATCTGATAGCCTTCTGTGATGTCATAGCAAGCTATGTAGGTGAGAGGAGAGTAATGTATGGTGTTTACTTTGACTTTAGATAACCTTTTAACACTATTTCCCATAGCATCCTTGTAGATAAGCTTAGGAATTGTGGGATAGATTAATGGACAGCGAAGTGGACTGAAAACTGGCTGACTGGCCTAGCTCAGAGGACTGTGATCAACGATGTAGGGTCTAGTTAGAGGCCTGTAGCTAGCAGTACTTCCTGGGGTCTGATCTTAACGTGCATCTGTCACCTGGATGAAGGAACAGATTGCACCCTCAGAAAGTTTGCTGATATTACAGATTACATTTTGCTGGTGAAGCCACATCTGGAATGCTGTGTCTGATTCTGGTCTCCCCAGTTCATGTGTCATGGTTTTATGATTTTTGGTTATCAGTATTCCACATCACAGCATCATGCAGTGTACTGGGAGTTAAAGAGCAAATGCTTTAGTTCCGGGTACCTGTGTGGAAGAGAAGAAGAACTACATTCCACAAGAGCCTTTTCGAGTACTGTTATCATTCCTGCTCAAGGGAACAAATATAAGGGCGCAGGTCATCTGACTCATGTCCTCTTCTCGTCTCACCGTGTTCCCTGTCGGATCGGCTCGCTACTGCTGCTCCCAACTGCATGCAAGGCTTCAGTACTAGCGTAAGGCCTTTGGCTCTCGGACAATCTTTCTCTCAATTATTGTTGATTTTTATTGTATTATAGTGTGTTATCTTACATTCCGATACTATATTTAGTAAATTAGTTTGTTTCTCCTCAGATCGTTGCCGCTGTTTTTAATTATTCTGGGGTCCCCTGTTTACCTTCCTGAAGGCGTGGATTTTGCGAAATCCCTCTACCCCACTAGTCACGGAAGCGGGCCGGACCAGCCCTTAAACCATTGACATCATGAAAGATAAGGAGCTTCTAGAGAGAATCCATCAGAGGGCTACAAGGATGATGAAGAGCCTGAAGCACCTCCATTTTGAGGAAAGGCTGAGAGTCCTTTGGCTGTTCAGCTGGAGAAGAGAGGACTGAGAGAGGATCTTATCAGTACTCAAAGAGCGCTTGTCAAGTGCAGGGGGCCTGGCTTTTCTCATTGTTACCCAGTGACATGAAAAGGGTCATTGGGCACAAGCTTGAACACAGAAAGTTCAATCTGAACATGAGAAAAAACTTGTTTACTTCGAGGGTGACAGAGCACCCTGCTGATCACCCCTTTCTTGTGTTTATTAAACTGTCTTTATTTTGACTTAAAAGTTTTCTCTTTTTTTGCTCTTTTTATTCTTTCCCTTGTCCCATTGGAAGCTGGAGGAGTAGGCAAGTAGTTGTGTGGTGCTTAGACATTGGTGGGGATGAGCTCATGACCATCAGACTTAAAAGTTCTCATGTTTCAGATAGAAGAAAAACAGAAAAAAAGAACAACTATTGTTTTACCCTGATGAGCTGAAAATCAAACAGGAAAAATATATCTGCTAAGGACAGTAATGAAACCAAGATATCTACATGCCTAAAGCAAGAACTTATAGTCTGTATACTAAGAAGGACTATACTGAGGGTGTTGGGACTAAGAAGGGGAGTTAAGTGCCATCTTCAAGCAATAAAAATGGGTTTCAGGAGGAGAAATAATAAAATTGGGTTGGTCATAGTATGTGGGTCTGCTAGAAATCCCTGCCACGGGAAACAAGTGCATAACTGTCCCCTCAGTGTTGCGGTAACTTATAGTTGTCATTATACTGTTGATAGGCTTGGAAAACTTGAAGTAGATTACATTTCGGACAGCATCTTAGCTCTGAAGGAGGGCTATGCATGCGTACATAACCATTGCTTGTCCTCCTCATAATTTCACTTGGCTTAGTGGAATAAAATAAGGTGCTAAACATTGTATCCAGTTGACTGCCATTGAAAATTTGAGAAGATCTGTCATACAGAACTGAGACTTTACAGCATGTGACATCAATACAACTGGCACACTGAGTGATCTGGAATAGATTTAATGGGACAGTATGGTTGGCATGCTTGGGCAAGGATTGCAGGAAGACCTCTCCTCTGGTGCCTCTATCCCTACTCCTCTGCTGTGTTAAGTGCTATCCTGTATGAAGTCCCCTAACAAAAATCTGAGATTGTAATTGCCCTAATCTGTCTGAGTCCTGAAGTGTTACTGATATCTCTGTGGATGAATGCACACTGTAGAAATTTTAACAAACTCTAAATCAGAATGGAATTCTTCAGGCAGATGCTTTAGTTGACTCATGACTGATTTGTTTCTTGCAAGACCTCTTCTTTCATAACCAGTGATTAGGGTTAAGCAGCCATAATCCCATAATACTTAATTTTCTGCTTCTAATCATGTCCAGAATTGGCTTGATTCTGGCAGTGTATAGCTTTGATTCTAGCATTCAGTCCTACAGGAATTCAGAAACTAGAGATTCTTCTGATAATTTTATATGCTGGTTCCAGTTCAGTAAACATTTTCATATTTTATCTACTAGGAAGGCTGGACAGTTATTAGTCTAGCATATGGTGTGTAAAGTCTTGTAAACTTCTCCAGAAACTTACAAAGAACACAACTACTTAAGTTATTTTAAATCATTCCATTGCAAGTATTTGCCTGCTTTTTTAGCTTCATTGATCTCCTTGAATAGTGGTGTTCTTGGCCTCCACAGTATACAGCCTGTCATTCATGTGTGACTTGTGGATGTCTGTGTATTCACACTGGGAGATAATGTTTTCTCATCCTGCAGCTGATCAGTTAGCAAGCAGGTAGCCCATATGTGGTTAGTATAATATCAGGTAAAATGACCTTAAGAAAATGCAACTAGTAAAAAACTCTCTATGAGAACTGAAATAATAAATCAAGGACTACAACTGACTGTTACAGATACATAAGGAATTAGAACTGTAAGAGCATTAAGTATGCCCGTATAATATTCATAATGCTGCTGAAGAGAAAAAGTATGGCTAATTAACTGAGTTTACCTACATTTCCTTGGTAAAGAAGAAATGTCTTTATTTCAGATAGTGTTTTATTAAAGATCTGAGAGATTATAGATGATTGCCAATACCAGAAAATAAACAAACAAACAAACAAATAAATAAAAACAACCAAAAAGAGCTTTTGGGATTATTAACAGTTAGGTGTAGATGAAGGCCACCCTTGAGTGTACTTTGACTGACACTTGGTGCTCAATCAAAGTTATACGGAAGTTTATAAAACTTTTGTTGATTGTACTCTAATCCTTGCTCTTTCTTTTATTTTGTGGCTTTGTTGTACATATCTAGGAGATATCTCTTAATGATGCCTGGAGTGATGAGACTGAGTCTACAGTACCTAATACTAGGTCTATATTTTTCCATTGACCAGGAACTTTTGATAGACAGACAAATGCTCCACATTTCTTTTTCCTTATGGATTTATTGTGTTATCTATGAAAGCTATAAACTTAGCAGCTAATCTGACTAAGTGTTGGAAATAGGTTTTAATCCAAAAAGGTGAGGCATGCTAATAGAAGGACAGTAATTAGAACACAGCCATTACATGAGTTAATACAATGACTTATGGAAAGTATAAGCATTGTGTAACAAGTGGAACTGAAGTGTAACAACTGTATAATTACAGTTGCTGTCTTCTGAAGTACTTTGAACCTACTTCAAAAATAATGTATTTGTACACTGGATATATTAATATTTGTTTAAGTATTCACTGGGACATTATTATTAAACATGTTTCATTTTACATCATGTAAATGGCTCTTGAGTTTTACAGTCCTTTTGTTGAAAAGAAAAAAGTCGTCTAGATTTTTGTAAAGGGAAAAAAGTCCATTTTAATTGTATTTCTTTCTATGTTAACTTTTTAAAAAAGATAAATTTGCTGGTTGCAGTCAGAGTCCAATATTTATCATTATTACCATTAGCACAGTGCATTTATTAATGAATAATTGTTTGCTCCTTGTTTCAGGTGTCCTAAAAATATTCCCAATGTTGTCATTGTAGAGATCAGTCACTTATAGAAGGATATGTGTACAGAATTATTTGCAATAAAAAGAGAGAGAATTTCTGGCATTCTTGAAGAGGTCTTCATCTGGGATGTGTCTGGGTTAGTCTGATTTTCATTACCCTCCATGTATTCATGTAATTTGCATATCTTGTCTTTCCTAGATCTCACCTGCACATCTCTTAGACTTGGAGGTGGTCAGATATTGCAAAAATTCTCTAAGGTTACTGTCCATTTTAGCAGTAATATGAAGAAATATTAAGTATCTCCTTTTCCTGAGAAGGCACTGTGTGTGTGTCTCTTCCCTCAAAGCTCAGTAACGTTTGTTATGCAGCATATTTCAGATCATTTATTCTTCAGTTGTAGTGAACAGAAAATCCTCATTAGAATCTTAATTTACCCTCAGAGTCTGTTGGGACCTTTCTAAAATACAAAATAGTGTAAAATGTTCCTAGAATATTGCCTGTGGATAAACCAAGATCCTGCATAGAATGATCTAATAGAGGCAGATGGTATAGAATATTCAAGGTGGATCAGCGAAGATCCAGCTTAGATAGTGTTAGGGTAGGCAGAGTAGACGAATCTATTTGCTTAAGAATATCAAAATGGGAAGGGAAGCAAGGGAGACAGAAGAAAATTAAGGTAAGAAACAGATCTGGTTGTAATGCAAAGCTGATAGTATATCAAAACTGTTATTTTTGTTGAAACTTCAAACTTAAGTTTAAAAAAATAAAACAGGAAAAAAGAAATAAAAAGACAATGGGAACTTCCGTTGACAGCCATGCTGTCATGAAATTTCATTTATTGGAGATATGAATAACATTAATTCTAGTTTAAGTGAAACCAACAATTTAAAGTCTGGGCAGAAAAAAAGAATAAACAATATATGTAGAATGCATGGAGTTCTGTTTATAATTTTTCTCCTGAAAGATATTATTTGTTTAGCACACAGCAAAAGAACTAAATTAGCTAGCTCATGGTTTCAGTACTGCGGCCACATTCTAGAATTGTGAAAGTAATATTTGTTTGTTTACTTACAAGAACATACTAAGGTATAGCTGTTAGCGCATGTCTCTGTATATGATGTTATTTGAAGATTTGTACTAAATGGATGTTAGAATCTTTACAAGGAAGACATTAGAGCCCACAGATACCTATACTTTTTTTTTTGTCTTTTTATGCAAATATTTGTACCCCCTCACTAAAGGATACCTTATTTCACTCTAACTTGAACAAAGATTTGTGAATTAAGATAAAGGAACAATTATTCCAGAATATCACTGTCCTAAACTTTGTATGATTTTATAATCATGAGGTTTTTTTAATCTAAAATTTTCAGTGGCCTTGATGAACTAGCAGGTGGCAATGGTATAATCCATAATGATCCATCAGGAATAAATCCTATCTAGAGGAGTATCCAGACTCAGAGATTGCAGAGCTTTGTTAATAAAAGTTCCAGTCAACTAAATGTGGTTGGAGAGAGGTTGGAGAGAGAAGATAATACAGAAATTTGTACATTGGTATGTGGCCTTTTCCTCTTGAGTAAGGTAAGTATTCAGCTCTGACTTAATCCATACAGAGATTGCTCTTACTTTCACTGCACCCCTATATCAGGTTTCTGAGTTGTCAGACTGCTCCTGCAAGGTACCTGGAGCCAAGTCATGTCCAGATCCTTTCTGTTACCCCTAGTATTCCTATTGCAGGTATTCTGTAGCCATTGCTCAAATGTAATATCTTTTTCATTAACAGTATGGTTAACAGTATGGAGAAACAGGTAGAAACAGCTTTACTGTGTGGATCTGATGAAGTACACCTTGCATAATAGGAGTTACTAGCTTTGAAACTGGTCTATAAGTTCTTGAACATTTACCTAATTCAATCAAATACTAAAGTACCTGACAATAATGCTGAAGTGATGCAGTGTTAAAGATATTGTTTAATGGCTTAGTGTTTCAGAAATGTATTAATGTATTTACTCACATAAATCCTGTAAAGACTAGGTTAAAAAATTGAGTTTTAAATCATGAAGAAGTAACAATCATCCTCTTTAGTCATCTCACTATGCATAATGAGTCTTTTACTCAGGAAGAAACTTCTCAACATTGGCTGAAACAAAAACAAACAAACAACAAAACAAACAAACAAACAAACAAATCTGCTTTCATGCAAAAGAAACACCAGGAATGAAAATCTCCAAGGCAAAGAAGTTCATAATAAAATTTGCATTCTTAAGAAAGAAACAACAGTTAAAGATAAAGAAAATGAATATATCAATTATTTTAACAGGCCTTTGCCTACACATTATGAGCTTTAAAATCATAATAAAGATGTTTTACTACTATTTTTATGGAAATTGGGGTTTAAAATAAAAAGTGATAATGCCAAAGAGAAATTCTCAACTCTTCGTATTGGAAGTGGAAGAATGGATTACTTGCTCTCTTTGAACCTATTTCAAAGTTGAGGTATACAGTTGGGAACATTTAACTGTTTTGTCTCATCTGAATGTTTTCCATTTATTACAAAAATTGTTATTTTGTCTAGATCTTGAGCTGGCAAGAATTCTTCGGAACATTCACTCTTATGACAGCAATATTCCTAGTGAAACATAATGTTAAAATGAAACATAAAATGAAACATAAGTTTTTATCCTGTAAATTTAAAGTTACCAAATTAACCATTCTAGTATGGATTGCATTTAAATCACAGTTGGAATTATTTTATCTTTTTCTGAAACATTAAGAAATTGAAATAACACAAGATAAAAAGAATATAATCATTGCATGTTTAAAAATGTCTTTTTTTCTTTTCTTTTTTTCCCCAAAACAGTGTAAATTCAGATTACTTGATTGTAATGCATATACATGGTGGAGCTGACTGGAAATTTTCATTAGAATATTCCTTCAGAAAATGACAATTTCTAGGTTGCAGTACATTTCATAGCAATCAGCTACCTTTCATGAAAAAAAGTTACTTTGATAAAAAATGGAAGTGTTCAATTTGGTATATTTTTTTATTCTGTTCTAGAACATTTCTATTTTCAAAAATCTGTTTATTCAATTTAATCATTATCATATCAAATAGACAATAAAGATTTGAAGTTGACTTAAAAGCCAATCATTCTTTATTCCCCTATCCCCAGGACTATTTCCGTGGTCCTCCCCTGATCACTCTCCAATGGGTCCCTGTCTCTCCTGTACTAAGGACTCCACATCTGGATGCAGTACTCTTGGCGACGGCTCATCAGCACAGAGTTCAGGGTCAGGGTCATGTCCTGCAGCCTGCTGACCATGTAACCAGAATACAGTTGGCTTTCTGAGCTGTGAAGGCATGTTGGATGTCTTAGATATTGCATTTGGCTTTGTTGAACCTCATGAAGTTCTCCTGGGCCCACTACTTGAGCCTGTCTGAGTGTCAGCAAACTTCCTGAGGGTGCATTTGAACTCACTATTGGTATAATTGATGAAGATGAGGAACATTGATCCCACTGCAGAACCCTGACAGACACCTATCATCACTGATCTCCATCTGGACATCAATCCATTCACCACTACTCTCCAGATACAATCTCACAACCAGTTCATTACCCATCAAACAGCCTGTCAGTCAAATCTGTATTTTTCTATTTTGGGCAGAAGAATGTTGTGTGAGACCAAAGTATCATAGAATGGCCTGGGTTGAAAAGTACCTCAAAGATCATCTAGTTTCAACTCCACTGCCATGGGCAGGGTCGCCAACCACTAGACCAGGCTGCCCAGAGCCACATCCAGCCTGGCCTTGAATGCATCCAGGGATGGGGCATCCACAACCTCCTTGGCCAACCTGTTCCAGTGTGTCACCACCCTCTGTGTGAATAACATCCTCCTAATACCTAACCTAAACTTCCCCTGTCTCAGTTGAAAACCATTCCACCTTCTCCTACTACTATCCACTCTCGTAAACAGCCATTACCCCCTCTGTTAATATGCTCCTTTCAAGTATTGGAAGGCCGCAATGAGGTCTTCACAGAGCCTTCTCTTTTCCAAGCTAAACAAGCCCAGTTCCCTCAACCTTTCTTCGTAGGAGAGGTGCTCCAGCCCTCTTAGTGGCCCTCCTCTGGACCTGTTCCAAAAAGCTGGTTAAGTAGATGAACTTGATCATATTTGTTGTTGTGGTAAAGGAAAAAAATCCAAGATTGGACATTCTAAATACAGATTTCTAAGGTAAGTGCTGAATAAAGAGCAATAAAAAAAGATTAAATTGAACTAGTTCTTGAAATCACAGAAAAAAAATGTAGATTTTTTTTTTTTGTAAGGATACTGATTTTTTTTTTCATGGCAAAGCATACAGCTATACATTACTCTCTTATTCCATTGTATTAGGAAAAGAAAAGACTAATAAATATCTCAATTTCTTGGGCTTTTTTTCTTCTACTAAAAATAAAGTACAGGATACTTTTGTTTTTATACGAATTATAATTGTTATGTGAAAATAGCCCCAAGACAAAGGAGGAAGTGGAAATTGTAGTAACAGAGAAAGTGTATTCATTCTTGTTAGACACTCAGTATGACTGCAAGAAATAAAAAGCCATGTAAATTGCATTAAACTAGTCTTCTTTTTTTCATTGTATTAGAAACTGTAAGCTAAACATTCAAGACTACTATTTTCAGATGTATGCATTTTGTAAACATAGAAATTTTAAATCAATGAAATAAATAGAGTTATATATTCCGTAGAAAATGGAGTACATCACTGTCATTTAAAGATATAATTTGATGGCTCTGTTTTCTACTGAATTTCCTACTTTAAGCAACATTTTGTTTTTTGAACCAAAATTCTTTATATTGCGTCAATACTTGTTTACTTGTGAATAACGTTGTAAATCCATAAGTTAAGGTAGAAAATGATTGAGACTAACATTAATAAACGATCAAAACTGCTTTAAAAAAAAAAGTTGAATGATACAAGTTTCCAGTATATAACTAAAAATGTATAACTAATTTATTATGCAATTAGGAAATCTATTTCTGTAAACAAAAATAGGAAAACGGTACAAAAATGAATGTATGGATTTTTTGAAAGGGAAAATAGTGGAGCATTTCTGAGAAGCCAGGTGTCTACAGTTTAGTTTAATTTTGTTTTACTTTCTAATGCTATTTAGTACTATTTCTACTAGATTATCCCAGCCAGCAATAAATTGATTTATGAGTTCAGCTCATTGGAAGCCTAAATCTGCTTTGTTATTGCCAGAGTTAGCAATGACATCAGCCTCAAGGAACAAAGAATAGTCCTTCAGGTTCTCTGCTGTGTCTTATTTATACAGATATATGTTCTACAGGCAGGCATTGTAGTGCAGTAGCATAATACACTGGCCTTTGGGGCAAAACTATTTACATTTTAAGCACATGCTGCTTTCATTAGTGGTTAAAAACATACCATGAGAACACTTTTGTTATTGTTAACTTTGCAAATATTTTCTCCAGAGCTCCCCCCATCCCTCCCCCCCTCTTCCCCTTTTTTTTCTTACAATACCTAACTTTTGGTTTTTCAGTATCTTGTTACCATTTCTCTTCGTGCACAGGTCCTATTTCTCTTATCCTTTATGTACATATTTATATCTTACAGTACCTTTTATATATTTGTTCAAATAAATTTGACTCAGTAACAAGTTCTGAGATATGTATTTTTTTGGAAAGATTTTCTGATGGTGTGGGGAAGCATTAACAAAAATGAAACATTCATTTTATTTCTTTAAATGGAAAGCACAGTATAGATTAGTGCTGCTCACTTTCTCTACAGGGAGAATTTAGATGGAAAAGATACTTTTCATTTTTGATTATACAGGATAATACTTTTACAGTGATTAAAACAGACTAAAATCAAACTTGCACAATTTTTTTTTAAATAAACTGAGTTGGACCTTCTGAGATCAGTTCTGAATTTGGCTTGTATAGTACAGAATTAATTTCAGCAATAATTTAACTGCTATTAGAAAACTATTTAACTGTTGTTTTTTTGGTTGTTGTTTGTTTGTTTGTTTGTTTTTTGCCTTTGTAGTGTTGGTATTTATACTTCCTAAGGAAGAAAATATTTTCTATCTGATAGAGAACTCAGAGAGCATTTAGATAAGTTCCCATACTTCTCTGAAGCGTGCTGTGATTCTGGAAATGTATCTATCTTGAACATCTTTATTCCTTGCTTTTCCCACTGCAGTCATTTGCAGCCCAGCAATGAGGAATATTAGCCTCACTTATATTTACTCTCAAGAATATACATTCTGTGTAGATTAGAAAAGTTTCCTTAACTGCTTACTACTTTTTTGTTTTCTGCATTATGAATTTTGATCATGCCTGGCTAACATGCAATTCAGCTCATTTTAAACTGTGATCCTAGATCCGTAAGGATTTTCTGGTAGGACTTCTATATGGAGGATTTTGTTTTGTATGTTTTGGCCAGCTGTGTTCCAGTAGCTGCCTGGCACTGGCTCTGTCCAAAACTCATAGAATTCCCTAATCTAGGACTTGAAAGTTCTTCTGTGGAAATTTCTTTGTCTGAAGTGCTTAGGTCTGAGGAGCTGGGGATTTAGTTGTTGCCTAAACTTTTATGCATTCCAGAAATGAAGAATAAACCAATCCATTGTGCATGTATGTAACTCTGGGTGTACATGTACTCAACTTCATGGTTAATCATATAGAAGGAAGGCACTTTGAAGAAACACCTGGCCAGCTACCTAACTTCTTTTTTTGTGTGTATATAAATGTTATGATGATCATGGTGGAGATAAACTGTGAGAATTAGAACGCCCAAAATAGTGACATATTTAGTCTCCTGGACTAAAGTTTTAGACATGAAGTTCCATGGTGTAGTTACTCTTGAAACTTCTGCTCATCTCTGGAGGCAATGTATCCTAATTGACAGCGAGAATTTTGAAAGGTAGAAGGGAATCTAGAATTTGGGCTGAACACAGCAGTGGCCAACTATACTTGAGAATCCACTTAATCACAGTTTAAGAGGTTGATTTTGAAGTGCCACATGTAAGACTGACTCAATAATAGGCCAGATACTTCCATCCTCTCATATGCTGATGTGAATGTGTTTCTTTCTTGACTCTCTATTACCATTTTAATTTGTCCTATGAACTAGATCCTAGCTATGTAGAACAATTCTTATGTCTGGATCTTGTATTAATGTGAAGATTAAACTAAGGTAGAAGATACATCTGGAAAATGGGGGTGGGATGAATTCCTCCTTTCATAAAATAAATGCATAACTAGTGACTAATTGGTTCCAAAACCTATCATGGCATAGACTTTAAGAGAGACATAAGGGAACTGATAGGATATTCACTGCAAAGGAACAAATTTTCACTCCTATATGATAGAAACAATAAACAAAAACAAAAACAAAAACAGAAAAGGTGATTTAGACAATTTCCTCCATATGTTTATATTGGTGCTTTTAGTTATTTTATTATACATACTATGCAAAATATATTCTTGTTCTCCATAAAGAGATGGTTGTGTGTTTGACTTAATTAAGAGAAAAAAAAAATCCAGAAAATATTATGCAGCTGTTATTTTTGAAATAAAAAAAACCCTGAAACAAACAAACAAACAAAAACCCCATAAAAACAACAACAAAACCCATACAATTCAGAAATTAATAAGAGTTAAATAAGATATTTTACTAACACAGACTTCTTACAGCCACATAATATTATCTGCATTCTAGTATTAGGGATTATTTTAAAGGACAATGGGGAGTAATATAAAACCATTATATTTTTTTAATGTGATGATAAGACAGTTTATGCAAGCCTAATAAGTTAGTGCTTGTTGGTTTATGAGACTGACTTACGTCCCCAATAAACATTACATCTGCAGTGTCTCTTTTGCTTTTATTTTTCCCCCTTTAACTCCTCTCCATCTGCATTTGATAAAATAGAAATAGATAAAAGTATATTACTAAAATTTTCAGAACAAAAATGCAGTATTAAAGAAAGGTTTTAGTTTCTCACAGTTTTCTTTCTACTGGCTCCAGGCAGCTGCTAATCATTATGTTTTCAATATTAAAACAGAATTCCAGGTTAGTTTGTACTGGTTCATTTAAAAGAATCTTTTGTATTTGATTAGGCTCGTGTGGTTTATAAGGATGTCAGGTAGAATCAGTTAGGCCATTTATTTCTGTTGTCATTAACTGTTTGTTCTTTATAGAGCCATTTAAGTTTGTGGGAAAAAAAAAAATAGAAGTGAGGCTGCGCAACTTAGTCATAACAGTCTTAACACACATTAGGTAGTTACACTGCTAACTATCACTCCTTACATTAGCAAAATATCTTCAGGTGGCCTTTGTTTTGAGTACGTTGAATATGTATCAGTTTCTAGTAGTAATAAAAGTAGTTCTAAATGAATAATACATCCAAGTTGTTTTCTCCTTTCTTTTCCGGATTTCTAAAACTTTGGTTGGTTTGGCAATATTTAAATCAGTCTTGCCTATGTAACAGACAAAAAGAAGTAAATTAGGCAGGCTTAGTTCATGCTAAGTCCAGTACAAGGTAGCAGTTAAGTGGAATACACTTGATTCTGAAGCTGATATGTAAATTTGGTGTCCACATGAAATTGAGCTGCAGCTGTCAGGAAATCTGAGCTGCTATCTTTACCATTGCCTTCTCTATTAGAGGAGAATACAGTTAGGACTGTGTGAGGATGCTGTGGCAGGCAGAAAACTTGCGTTATGATTTAGTTTCTGGGGCAGATGTACAGGCAAACAGTATGATGTTTCCATAGACTAATAAAAAATATACATTACTTTCATTTCTATTACCAAATCCTTTTATCTAAAACAATGTTATATCAGCGCTGTACATTTTTCTCTTGAAGTTACTTTAAGCAACAGATTACACTGTCAATGGTACCTAATTTTAATTTGTCCAGTCTCTACTATGAAATCCTTGAACTTAGATTGAAACTTTGCCAAGCTTTCATCAGAATTTTAATGGTAGTTACATGTCTTTGGTTAAAGGGTATAAAAAGAATAGACAAAATCCATGTGGTTATTCCATTTTGGACATCAGTTTAGAAAAAAAAAAAAAGGTAGTGTTTGTTAATATTCAGGCTCCTGAGTATACATGAAACGTCATTTGGGCTGATAAGAAACATTGTCCAGATTTTAACAAAAAAACACTGTGAAATTAAATCTCATACGACATCAGAGAAGGCATACCTGAGACTGACAGCTAAATTCTTTTGCAATGCTGATTGTAAATAGATTTGCACATATTTCTCATGGACTGGGTGCAGCAGGCATTTTTCTAGTCAGGGGTACCTTTTCTGTATTTTGTTCTCTGGATAGTCAGGAGCTGCTGTGCAGTGTGGTACTAAGAGTGGGGAAAATCAAACTGGAATTTGATGGTAGTTGCATTTTTTTGGTGATGTCTGTCCAGAGAGCTGGCTGCTTGATTACTGTGATCCTTGCTGGGCAGAACATGAGAAGACAAAAGTTGTGCCAAACAGAGGGGGAATACTGAGAAGCTATTAAACAAACTAGCAGAAAAAGGAATTTAGGATAGCAGTCAGAGTGGCACAGGAGACACTGAAAAATTGTCAGAAGAGATATAAGCAAAAGGACAGAAATGTCCCTGATGTCCTATTCAGGATATGAGTTTAAACTAGTCATTTCTATTTCAGTTCTGATGTTCTCAAATAGTGTAACCTATCACAAGAGGTATCGTGTTCTTTGTCTCAGAAAACCATGGAATTGTGTATTTAATAATCTTGAACTACTGTGTGCTTTATTACTAATCCTGCTGAGATCTGAAATGTCCTTGAGAAGTACCTATCTCTCTAATCTCTCTGCACAGAGTTTATAGAAGCATTTCTGTCAAGGTTCTTTTACTTTAGTGCTCATTTGGATGTGTTGAACCAGATCTACATCATTGGATCTATCTCTGAGAACTCACTACCTGTCAGTAACAACTGAGATCATCAGGTCTAATGAAGAATTGTTGAATCTGCATTATTGGAGCTTAATTATTAGCATTTGGAGAACAAATATGTGCTTTATTACTAATTTTGAACCATTTGAGTGACCTTCCTCTCATAGTAAAAGAAACATTTCAAACATATACTTGGTCTGAGTTAACTTTCTAGTACGTGAGAATTTTAAAATTTTTGTCATTTTAATACTTGTTCTCCAAATGCTGATAATTAAGCTTCAGTAGTACAGATTCAACATGCTGATCAGTACATATAAATGAGCACTGAAGTAAGAGAACATTGACCATAATCCTTGAATAAATTCTGTGCACAGAGATAAGTACTTTTCAATAATGGTTCAGAACTGAGCTCGTAATGGAGAAGTACAATCTGAGCTTAGACGTGTTCATTATGTCTGTGAAACCACTGAGAATTTCACTTGGTCTTTGAGTTGTTTTTCAGATGACAATTCCCTTGTCTGGAAAGAAATACAGAGAGTTAACGAATAGGGGACCACAGACAGCTGTGGCCTTTCCACTTATCATACACATGTTGTATGTAAACCTCTCTGGGACATAGCTGTCTGTTTTCCTTTTCAAAAATGGCATTAGAGTCAGTCATTTATTTAGAAAATATACCCAGGAGAAATGATTTTTTTTTCTTCTATCTTTTATGAAATATTCTGCTGCTTATATACTTTTCAGATGAGATGGAGGAGACTGAAGTTCTTATCTATCATTCACCTGCAGGGATTCAATCTGCATTTTCTTACCACTTGTGGGAAAATGCAGAAGTTGCTTAATTGTGGACCTTAGAAAGACACCAAGAGTAGTCAACAAAAGAAAGGAAATCTTCGAAATCATGGGTAGACAATCACTTAAGTTGCAAGCCAGTAATTTACTGAATCTGACTCTGATTAAAATAATTCTGTAAAACTTCTGTACCCCTTTAAGAACCTATTAAATAATGCAGAATTTAATTTCTAAGCTCATGAAATATTTTCCACTTATAGGATAATACAGTCATTAAGGTTGGAAAAGACTCATCTAGTCCATCCAGATCATCTAGTCTAATTGTCCATCTACTACCAATGTTGCCCACTAAAACATGTGCCTTAGTACCACATCTACATCTTTCTTGAACATCCCACATCCCTGAACAGCTCTTTGCAGTGCCTGACCATTTTTTGAGATATTTTTTCCTAACGTTCAGCCTGAATGCAATTTGAGGACACTCCTTCTAGTTCTATCACTAGTTATGAAGGAGAAGAGGTCGACCCCACCTCACCACAACCTCCTTTCAGGTAGTTATAGAGGTCAATAAGATCTCCACTGATCCTCCTTTTCTCAGTCTAAATAATCCCAGTTCCCTCAACCGTTTCTCATGGGACTTGTGCTCCAGACCCCTCACCAGCTTCTCTGAACATGTTCCATGTCTTGGTGTCTTTCTTGTAGTGAGGGGCCTCAAACTGAACATAGTACTAAAGATGCAGCCTCAACAGAGTTAAGAACAGGGGAACAGCCATCCCTGTCCCCCCTCCCTACCCTCCCCTCCTCCTGCTGGCTACTCTATTTCTGATACAAATGTTGTAGGAAAATATAGACTTTCTCGAAGCACAGCTGAAATACAGAATCTTTAGCATGAAAAAAATTCCTTAAGTGATTTCTTGTATTTTTAAATATATGAAAAACAATTAGGTCTTCTTATGTGACAGCAAATATTTGAAGTGTTGTGAATTATGTTTGGAAATACAGTGAAATGCTGGTATAAAGTATACTCTGGCAAATCATACTATAATAAAAATAAAGAATAGGGAACAGATTGAATCTCTGTTGAGGTTCACAGTAATGTCTTGACTACAGAACAGTTTATCTGTTTGAATGAAAATATCACCATATTCTTTTTTTTTTTTTCTCCATTAGAAATACATAGTTACATGATAATAAAATGGAGATTGTATGTTGCTAATGGAACAAGAGAGTCATCTTGCAAGCATAATGAAAATCAAATCATATCATTCTTTTTCTGAAGGGGCTTTCACGTCTTGGCAGCAAAATTTAGGCAACAAAATTAAAACTGATGAGAGCATGAGAAATCATCTTGGGGTTCAAAGAGACCTTGGGAGTGCAGTGGAAAGAAGGTGGGGAGTGGGGAAAAAAGGAACAACAACTTCAAAATAAAACAGATTTCATTTGGAAATGAGTTTGACTATTAAAACAGATGTTCACAATCTTTCTGTGGCTAATCTTCACTTGGTGATGCTGACAATGATCCATACTTCTTCAAATTTCACAAAGCCAGTACAGATACTTCAGAGCCTATTATCTTAAGCTCAAGGCTGTTCTTTACATTCAGAGTGCTTGAACCATACAGGTGATGTCTTGTTTTTTTGGCTCAGAACCACTGAGATCAGACATAATGGGAAACAACAATAGTCAACAGAAATAAAATAATTCTTAGTTCTCTAGCAGTCATCTCTTTGTCTCTCAGAAAATCCAAGCTAGATGACCAGAAAGCTGACTGATAAATCCTCTGAGGGGCGAACTTGTAAAAGAATGAAGGACATTTCTCGCTTTAATTTTTTCTTTTTTGTAAAAATATATCCTAAAATTTATATGTAAGAATGTCTACTGGTTTGCATTTGTTTATATTGTTTGCAAACCTTTGTGTGGGAGAATTTCCAGTCTGGTCTTGCTCTAAATAATATTATTTGTTTGCACTTGACAAGTGCAAAAAACAGATTAAGAACATTGTAGACCCACATAAAAGAATGAAAGGAAATTATCTGTGTACAAACAACTTAGATTGTATTTTGAAATAAGTAATTTAAGTATTCATTTGTGTGACCAAAAAAAGAAAAAAAAACAAATTGTAACAATGATCATGCAGTATAGTGTAAGAACACACAGTGGGCTAAGTGACTTTTTGCTGTATACAGCTGCACTTTATAACATTGAAGATAAGAGGCAAAAATTTAAGGTCTTTTGCTTTGGAAATTCCAGTGTATCAGAAAGTAAGATTTCAGAGTTTGCCAACATACCAAATTGCATAGAAAAGTTCAGCACTTTTTATTTATTCACCTATATTTTAATTATTTAGTCAATCAGTTTTAAGGAGAGAAATAAGTAAGAAAATATTTAAAATACATTTGAACCTATTTTGGACTTAGAGACTGAGTTAGTTCACATTCTAGTTACTGAAACATGAACATGAACATGGATTCGCTTTATCTGTTTCTCCTGTGTATAGATTCTGTCTAAAAGTTTTTATGCTTTTTTTTTTCTTGTTTAAATTCCTGGGATTGACTGTCATTTTAATAAAAGCTCTCACATTTCCCAATATTTTGCTTATTTGAAGTTATAACATTTCTCATGTGTGTTTTGACGAACTTTATAGCAGATATCATGACATTATATGTTCTGTATGTTGGTTAAATGAAATCTAAATCAGTTGCTAAACACTTTATTTTGGACTAAAATCCTTACATATTTTGATATTTACTAAATATGGCAGTGATTTATGATATCTTAATTGTGAAAGTTTGTGGCAGTGTTTAATCAACACTGTGACTAATTCTCTCTGCTGAATCCAAAGAGGATGCAGCTTCTGCTCTTATTCTGAATTTCTGAAAGTTTTGTTATTCAAAGGATTTAAAGGTTTTTTTTTTTTTTTTTTTTTTTTTTTTTTTTTTTTTTTTTTTCCAGATCATCTGAATAGCACTTACCATGGAAATAGAAGCTTGCCTGGAATTCACTTTTTTCTAGCACTAGACTGTAGGAAAGACTTACCCTACAAAGAAAAAAAAAAAAAAGAAAGAAAAAGGAGCACTGACATATCTTCCAGCATGTGTGTAGTCTTCTGGGTCTACTGTAAAATAGTCTAGTCTATCTCTTGCTAATGATTCTGTTGACACTGAATGGAAGGATTTTCTTTTTACATGGGTTTGCTAATTCACTAAGTTTCTTCTCTGTTTCTTCTCAGAAACAAGCAAACAAACATATTTGCAGGTAGAGGCAGAAGTCGCCATCAAATCACAAGTGTTTTCTCAGGGAGACATATGAGAAAAATGAGCTTGGAAATTTATCCAAAAAAAAAAAAAAAAAAAAAAGAAAGAAAGAAAGAAAGAAAGAAACTGCGGCAATTCCTTACACTTACAGAGTACCCTAGTGATATTTCAATTAACTATGATGATGAAAATCCAAAACGATTGTATGGGAAATTGACAGATATGTCAGTGTAACTATGCTTTGGGAAACCTGTAGATGTAGTAATCACAGTGACTATGGGAGAAGATTTTTCAGGTTCAATTCTTTGTTCGTTTTGTCCCTCTGTCCCCACACATCCCCCACTTCTTTCCTTCTACTTCTTCATCACATTTTTATTTTGTTTGTTTTTTAATCTGGAACTGCTTCTAGTGCTTCTGCAGTAGAAAGCAGTATTCAATCTGTCTCATCTTTGGCTAAACACAATGTTAGATTTCTATTCAACTGTAAACAACAGCTGATTTTTAGATATTATTTCTCTAAATAAAGTTACTTTAAAATGTGAGAATTCCTAGAGCATATAAACTTCTCACAGTTCAAAGTATAAGATACTGCAGCCTTGAATAATGACCTTATAATTCAGAAGGTGGTTAAAACAACACATGAATGATGATATTCTAAAGACTGATTGTCCTAAGGAACTTGAAAGCTGCCTTTTATTCATGATCTTTCCAGAAAATATCATAAACCAAGTAAGTAAAAATTATAAGTTGAGTTATCATAGAATCATAGAACCACCAAGGTTGGAAAAGACCTCTGAGATCATCCAGTCCAACTGTCCATCTATCACCAATATCTCCTGCTAAACCATGTTCCTCAGTACAATGTCTGAACATTTCTTGATCACCTTCAGGGATGGTGACTCCACCACTTCTCTAGGCAGCATGTTCCAGCACCTGACCACTCTCCTGGAGAAGTATTTCCTCATGTGCAACCTGAATCTCCCCTGGCACAACTTGAGGTCATTCCCTCTAGTCCTGTTCCTAGTTACACGGGAGAAGAGACAGAATCCCACCTCATCACAACCTCCCTTGAGGTAGTTGTAGAGAGTGATAAGGTCACCCCTGAACCTCCTCTTCTCCAGTCTGAACAGTACCAGCCTCCTCAGCCACTCCTCACAAGGCTCCAGACTCCTCACTAGCTTCGTTGCCCTTCTCTGAACATGCTCCAGGGCCTCGATGTTTTTCTTGTAGTGAGGGGCCCAAAACTGAACACAGTTCAGTATATCCAGGTGCTGTCAACTTCTAACATGACTATATAAAATGAATAAGTTGTTCTGTTTGCTGATCCAAGTTTGGTATAACTTTTAGGTGACTTTGGGGAAGTGAATTAAGAAGAAGCAATTGTCATAATGAAATTTTCTCAGAAGATAGTAGTTTTGCATCATTAATTTCTAATCAAGAATATCTTTTCCTGTTTTAATGGAAGAGGTGCACATAGTCCAAGCATAGCTGAGTCATCAAGATACGATCTCTACAGAGACACTACTTCTGAATTCTGATGGTGCTAGGTATCCACTATCTGAGGGAGTAATGGTGTGAGAATTTGACAATTGAAAACTCAGCTAGTTAAGAGAATTTCTTTTTTTCTTTTCTAGGACTTTTGGAGGTGATGTGGGTCATTGTCTTTATTTTGCAAGATCAGGTGGTGGTGAGAGCTGTGAAGCACTGAATCCAATCCAATATAATTACTGAAAGGCATGTACATGCAAGTGACGTCCTGTGGCAGTGGTGTTGGAACTTGATGATCTATGACATGTCTTCAAACCCAACCCATCCCAACCTATTCTATGATTCTATGTGAACTCATTGTGGATTCCTTGATAAGTAAGCTAATCTCAAAAATCAGTAGCTTCATAAGCTTGAAAGAATTTCTTCTGTCTAATTCTAGCTGATCTTTTAAGTCTCTAAATCAGTTGTCGTAGATGTAGTCACTACCTTTCAGGAAAATAAATTCATATAAAAAAATTCACTAAAATTAATAAACTCTTAGCACAGTGTTGTTTGACCATTTATTCTGAGGAGTATAATATGAATGAAAAGATTTGCCTTCTGATTTTTTGTCTCATTTGATTTTATATCTTAATTCTGTCACTGTGATCCAAATAAAACAATCCTTTCTTATTCCCACTCCCCAGATCATATTTTAATGCTTATTCAAGAAGCTAATTAAAAAAAGTTCCAGAGAAAGAGAGGTTTCAGCTGTCCTGAACTTAATAGATCATGCTGAACTTCAAGGATTACTATAGGATAACTGAAAAGAGATTCATCTGTACTGTACACTATATATAATAGTCAGAGCTGAGAGCAGTAGTACAAAGTCTAAATGGATGTGGCCTGAAGGAGCTGAAAATGTGCATGGAGCTTTACAGCTGTAAGGTTTTTGCTCAATTGCTACAGTCCATATTATTTCCCTAGGTGGTACTGTTAGGAGAAGAAACGCCTTTTGTGCTTCCGCTTTTCATTACATTCAAATAGAGTAATTGCATAAATTGTAGTTTACAGGCCAATTGTGGGTTAGAGTCAGACTCCTGAATTCAGTAGGTAAGCAAGTACTACCATACTTACTTTGAGATACACATATTAATTCTCTAGTTCAAGTTAACTTGTGTACTTAAAGGTGACAGTGTGCATGTAGCATCAACATATATCACTGAAATAAAACAGAATGTATTATTTAACGTGTTTTGCATGGTTGTGACATCTGTCCTTACTTAGGTACTTGATTTTGTACAGAAAGTTAACAGACTAGACAAATGGATAAAGCAAGAAGTGTAAGTTTAATTTCCTGGCCTCAGGTAACAGAGCTATACAAACTGGGTCTACCTTAAAAAGATAAAAGACTGTTTCCATCTCTTAATTAATACAGCTTTAGTGAGAAATCAACTTTGCAATTTAAATTCAATTGAGCTTTGATTAATAGCTAGCGTTGACTACAAATTGAGTGTCTGATCACCCTCTTCTTAAGAACCTTTTCCTAACACCCAACCTGACCCTCTTCTGTTCCAGCTCCATACCATTACCTGGGCCCTGTCACTGACAACTCATAGCAGAGCTCAGTGCTGCCACTCCACTCCTTGTGAGGAGCTGTAGGCTGCCATGATTCTTTCCGTGAGCCTTTTCTGCTCTGGGCTGAACACACCAAGAGACCTCAGCCTATCTTCAAACATCTTGCCCCCCTGACCATTTACTACCTTCATAGCCCTCCTTTGGACACTGTCTAACAGTTTTTTTGTCCTTCTTATTTTGTGGTGGCCAAACGTGCAGCCAGTGCTCAAGGTGAGGACACAGAGCAGAGTAGAACAAACCTTCCCCTTGCCCAGCTGTCAGTGCTGGGCCTGATGCACTCTGGAGTATGGTTGGCCATTTTGGCAATGAGGGCACACTACAGACTCATATTCAACTTTTTATCCAGAAGTACTTATCTCTTTCTGTAGGACAGAAAAATATTGAAATCACTGTTAATTATTGAAATCAATATTACTTTTTAGACTAATTTTATTGCAAGCAAAATTAAATGAACAAAAGTCATCAAATGTCATCTAATCCCATTCTTTACATTCTGTCTTTGCAAACAAATAGCGACTTGGAAATCTGCACCTAAGGACAAATGTTCTTGGGAGAACAGTAAGGAAGCCTGAAGGCTGGCTCAATAGCTCATGGAGAGAGTTAATTATTTGTTTAATTGAGAATTATTGGATATGCTACTATATGTAATAACATGCAATGGTGATTGAGTCATCTGCACCTTTTTTTGTTGTCTTAAAAGAAAGAGTAAAGTCTAAATCTTCAAGAAGAAAACAAACAAATATTCTTTAGAAAGATTGGGTAGTAGTACTGGAACAAGGATAAATTAAGAAATGGTGTTCCATAAAGAAACATGTGTTTGATATTGAATTGAATTTGATATATTGTGGTTTATTTTTTGCTTTTGAAAATCACACCCTTTATCAAATATATCCAGTTGACATAGAAATTGAATTTACACTAAATTAGTGAGTGTGCTTTACAGTGTTTGAAAAATACCTGATTTTCAAAAAAAAAAAAAAAAACATTACTTGCTTTTTAGAAATGATCTTATGAAATATCTTCTCTAGATCTTTGAGAAAATGTGTTTTGACAGATCATTGTATGATTTTTCTGGTAGAAAGTAGAGCAAGTTTGTTATTGGCTATTAACAATGGCTACCTGATTGCAGTATTTATTGCATATTATGTAAAGTTGGCATTTCAGATCATGTTTTGCTCTTCCAAATAACTTATTTTTCTAGAAATGTAGCTCTGTAAACAATGCTTTGCATTTTGCTTTATTCCAACTGCTCCCAGCCCCTGCCCCCCCCCCTTTTTTTTTCCTTAGTAGACTTTGACTTCAGGGCAATATCGCACTATCGCGTAAAGATAGAAATAGACTGTATTTTGAATATAAGTGTTTAACAAACTCTTTTATAGTGTTTGAAGCGAAAATAAGGTTTCTTGCTTCTGACATTTTATGAAACTCCTACTTTTGATCTTCACGATAATCATCAATTAGTTTCAACCAGTAAAATATGAGTTACAGTTTATACAGTTATTCATTTATCTGGACTCCAGCAAAGTGGTGAAAAACGTTTGCCATAGCCTTTTCCTAGACAAACTTTGGATTTAAACTGGATGTGTTTTTTGCAAGATGTATAGGAAACTGGCTTACGTGCCACACTGAGAGAACAGAGTTCAATGGTTTTTATTCAGGTTGGCAGCCTGTCACAGGGAGAACCCCCAGGAATTAGTGCCAGGCCCTAGACTGTTCAACAGCTTCATAAATAAACTGGATGACGGGATTAAAAGTACCTTCACAATAAACCTTTACAATAAACTAGATGGTGAGGTAGATGTGTAACAATGGAGAGACAGATAAGAAAGGAGGCTGGACAGGCTGGAAGAGTGGGCAAGCTAAAACTTTAACAAAGACAAATACAAGATCCTGCACTTGGAAAAATAGAACCAGTGAAATCAGTACAGGCTAGGATTTGTGTGGCTGAAGGGAGGCACTGCTAAAAGGGACCTGAACATCTTCTTGGATAAGCTGAGCATGACTCGGCAGTGCTCTGCTGCAGCAATAAAGGCAAATTGGATCCTGGGCTGCATCCACCAACGGAGATCGAGATGAGATCATACTCTAACTTTGTCAGGCCACACCTACCCAATTCTGGTCCCCCCACTTCAAAAAATGTGTGTACAAAATGGAGATAGTTCAAATGAGACCCCAAAAATGGATCTAAGTTTTGGAGAATCTGCTCTTTGAGGGAAGACTGAAGGATCTAAGTCTTTTCACATTGTAGAAAGTAGGGTTCAGACTCATAGTGTTCCAGTACTTATAGGATAACTAAAAAAAACAACAGAATCTCTCTATGGGGAGCCATCTGGAGAAGACAGGGAGCAATGAGGACAAGTTGCATTGGTAGAGGTTTTTTTTGTAACATTAGAAAGAAAGTTTTTACAGTGAGAACTATCAGCCAGTGAAGCGATCTCTCCGGGGATGTGGTAGAATCCCCATATTGGAGATTTTCAAGATGCATAGAACAGGGTGCAAGATAATCCCATCCATGTTCCCTTTTCCCACAGGAAGTTGGATCTTTCGTGGTCCTTTCCAATCCAGGCTTTTCTCCGATTCTATGTTTCTATGGTTCTAAATAGTGTGAATTCCATGCAGAAATGAGTGTTATCTCCAGGTTTTGAAGGAGTAGAAATGATTTGACACTTCTTTGCACAGAATGGAGAAGATGAAAGTTTCCAAGGATTGCATTGTTTATAGAAGAATGAAGGCTAGCCTGTGTCTGATCTCTGGAGGAGGTACAAGTGAGAAGGACTACAGATAATACACTTTTTCAATAACTAATTACTGGAAGGAAAAGAAGGCTAGGATGAATGTGGTCAGTCTCTGCTATCTGCTCAACATGTGGACTATTTTCTGATTTTTAGCATTTTGATGTCTATCCAACAGGCAAAGGAGTTATGATGCTTGGCAACTCCGCCTGTAAGGCAGTCAAACATAGACAGACTTCTGCTGAGGACAGAAGTTTTTGAATCAAGTTGAAACTTAAGCTTTTGAAGTTTTTGAAAAGAGTTAAGTGTTGCTGAAACTGTAGGCTAAAATTTAAACTAGAATGTAATCTTCATGAGTAGCAACTACTAGAATATTTTATATCCATTTGTAGTTTAACAATAGATAAAATGTTTATACTTACATTATAGGAAGCAGCGATTTTCCCTCATTTAAATGAAATACTGTCTGCACTCACTTTTTCTCCAGCTTGATGAAACTTTGAATACTTTGCTTATTCTTTAGATGGAATTATGCAGAGATTTTAATACATAATTCACATTCAACTCGTCTAGTATGACCTATGAAAACATGCTTGATATCAGGTGGAGGATTCCAGCAGGAGAAAAGGTGAAGAAGTGCCAACAATTCAGTATGACAGCAATCCACCCAGAATGAGTCTTAGCATATATTTGATCTGCGGCGCAAGTCAATGAGGGGATAGAGAAATCTATTGTTTTCCATATATTGCTTTTATTGGATCTTGCTTAGAAGCTGTCTGTGTTTGGAAGTGACTTTAGTTGGCCAAGACAAATAGAATTCTTGAGGACTTCTCGCTTCAGTTACAAGAAGCATCACACTCACAGGCTTTCATTTTGATGGGAGATTTCAACTACCCAGATATCTGATGGGAAAGCATAATGGTGGATTGCAAAGAATCCAGGGGACTCCTGAAGTCCATTGATAACAAATTCTTAGACAGGTATTGGATAGAACAACCAGAGGTGCAGTGTTACTGGACTTGGTGCTCATCAATGTGGAGTTTATTGTTAAAGTGGTTAAGAATGGAGATAATCTGGACTGTAGTGACCATGCTTTGGTAGAGTTTGTGATCTCAAGGAACTTGGGGCTGGCAAACAGTGGAATAAGGACCCTGCACTTCAGAGAGTGAACTTTCACTTGTTTAAGCAATTACAGGATGAGATCCCCTGGGAAACTGACCTTAGGGACATACATATGGAACAGAATTGACAACTTCTTAAGGACACCTTTCTGAGAGCACAAGAGCTCTCCATCCTCCAGCATAAGAAATCACGCCGAGAAGTCAGGAAACTTGCATGGCTGAGCAGAGATCTACTGGTCAAACTGAGGAATAAGAAGGAAAAATACAGGTAATGGAAGCAGGAACATGTGGCCAGGGAAGAATACAGGGATGCTTTCCAGACCTGCAGAGCTGAGATCAGGAAAGCTATGGTGTAGATATATGAGAAAAGAGAACAGGGGAACACGGACATAGAGAAGGTTGAGATACACACCAGATATTTGCCTCAGTCTTCACTGATAGTCACGCTTCTGAAACCTCCCTCCCACAGCAAGTAAAGATCAAGTTCAAGACCACCTTTTGAGCCTGAATAGATATGGAGCCCAATAACATGCATCCCAGGGTCCTAAAGGAACTGATTGATGTGGTTAACAAATCTCTCCATCATATTCAAAATGTTGTGGCAGTCAGGGGAAGTCCCTGGTGACTGCAGAAAGAGAAACATCACTCCCAGTTCTAAGAAGGGTAGAAAGGAAGACCTGGGAAACTACAGGCCAGTGAGCTTCATGTCTGTGCCTGGGAAGATTGTGGAACAGATTCTCTTGGAAGATATACTAAGGCACATGTAAGATGAAGAGGTAATCTGAGACAGCCAGCATTTCACCAAGGGTAGTTCCTGACCTGTCAGTGTCTGACTAGTCTGGTGCCTTCTACAATGGAGGGACAGCATTGGTGGATAAAGGAAGGCAGCTGATGTTGCTACCTGGACTTGTTCAAGGCCTTTGAGATGGTCCCACACCACATCCTTATTGCTAAGTTGGAGAGATATCGATTTGAAGGCTGGACTATGTGATGGATAAAAAGTTGGTTGGATGGTCACAATTACAGTGTTGTGGGCAACTGCTCTATGTTCAGGTGGAGGCCAGTGATGAACAGTGTCCTCCACTGGCACCCACCTTGGGACTGGTGCTCTTCAACATCTTAGTCAACAACATAGACTACGGGATTGAGTGCAGTTGACACACAAAAAATGAAGAGACAGATGATAGAAGGAAATTCTTTGCTCAGAGGCTGGTGGGGCACTGGAATAGGTTGTCCGGAGAAGCTATGAGTGCCCCATCTCTGAAAGTGTTCAGGACCAGGTTGGCTGGGGTACATGGCATGGGGCTGTAACCAGATGATCTTTGAGATCTTCTCCATCCTAAGCCACTTTATGATTCTATGATTTCATTATTTCATTACAATACCATATAAGACTGCAAACTGGTGATTTGACATAAATAATATGAAATTACGTAGAACATTATGAGATCAATTGTTATAAAATGTGGGTTATGAATTAAGGGAAGTTAATTGAACTAGTATCTACAGTTTATTCATTTCCTATGTTTAGTCTTAACACCGGCAGAATGAAGTGGTTTCCTTGCATTCCTTCACTGGTGCATTGTACTACTTTATATATAATAGAGAAAATCACTGTAATTAAATTCAACCCATATGCTTCAAAAGCTGGGCTGTAATTTAATATTCCATCATATTCAGTATTTGAGAAGCAAGAAGGAACAAAGAATTAGGAAGACAATCTGGGAAGTTGTCTGATTCCTTTAAAATAGAAAATAGATTGGAAAGCATAGAAAGGTCTATGATTTGTTTCCACACCTAGCAGAGTATTTCCTGACCAACCAAGGCATAGATATTTCAGATGAATTTTATTTGAATTCAGACAATGTGATATTTATATAGAAAAATGACTGCAACGCAGTATTAATATCCATTTTGCAGTTTTAGCCATAAAGTCTACACTTGATTCTAATAATCCAGGTAACTATATGCTGGTACCTAGTTTTCACTTTTGATCAAATTTGTTTAAAAATTGATGTGCATGTAGGTATCTACATAGCATCATCCCTTACAGCTTATATTCAAAATAGGTGTTTGAATGCCTTTGTAGGACCCAAAGACACTTGTTACAGAAACCAATAATTTCATTTTGTTCTGGGGTGTATCATTCCTGGGAGGAAAAAAAAAAAAAAAAAAAAAAAAAAAAAAAAAAAAAAAGCGGTTACATTCATCCTGAAAGTAAACAAATAAACAAACTTAATTTGGATAAGATATCTTCACCAAGGCAAAAGTTATTATTGTTTTTTTACTGAGTGTTACTGTGTCTATCAAAGTAACATTAAGATCTTTCTAGAAATGGAACTCCTGAAGTCTGGCAAGAGTATTGGTCTGTTGATATCCAGAGGAGCACTAAAGAATTTTCTGGGAGTTTATTTTATTTTATTTTTTTTCCCAATAAAGGGAGGTACTCCAATATTTTAGCAGCAGAAATTGAAGGATTTCACTATGTTATTCCTCCAGAAATGAAGATAGATAGCAGAAAATTCATTTAACAATGAATTATGTTATTTGGAATTTGTTTTAATTTAATTTCTGAACAAAATGCCATCTCTGAACATTAGAAAGATTGGATTTTATGCAACAAGGAAGTGGAGTGTTATGGAAAGGTACAGATTGACAAAATGAAGTTAGTTCTGTGTCATATGTAAGTGGATGCGCATGTTCTTAAGTTTAGAAAGAAGAGATATTGTGGTAGAAAGTTCTAAATAAATGGCTAGTGGAGGCCATTTCCAAGACATTATCAGATTCATCACCCACTGGTGATGATATGGTTCAATTACCTTCTCTATGTTAGAAAAAAAAAATATGGATCCCCGTGCTAAAATCCATATATAATGTCAAAAGAAGTTTTCATTTAATGCAAAGTAAAGCAACCTAAAGGTAAAAAATATCGAAGTTGGATTGTGTAAATTATTATATTACATTACAGAATAGTATAAATTCATTAATTCACTTGCAATCTTCCATTGTTTCTACTCTGTAGAATCCTTTTTTTTTTTTTTTTTTCCAAAAAAAGAATAGGAGACTGAAAAATAAGAAACCAGCTTATGCTTACTTGATCATTAGCCTTAAAATTTTTGTAATTCTAGCTGAAAAAAAATATATTGTGTTAAATAACTTGTTTATAGAAAAATAACTAGAACTGTAATTGTTGTGTTTGAATAGAGCTAAGTCCTAAGAAATAGCTTTATTTATATGTGTTTTCAGTAAAACAGTGATTCAGTATAAATTTTGAAAGAAAATACTCAGTAGATAAATACTTCCTACTTTTATTAGCAAAGGAATAATTGTTCCAAGTCATACTGTGTATATATTCATGCTACAGATAGTAGATAATCTGAATAAAGGCTTAAGGAATGCACTCGTTGATCTATTTTAGTAGGCAGAAAAGAAGCCATCTTAATTCTGCTATATATTTGAAATATAATGTTACCTCAGGTAACACATAGTTTAAGGCAGTGAATACAGCAAAAGGGACTCAGGACGCCAACTACTGAAGTACTGACTGGCAGTGAAAGAGTATGTGAATTTTACAAGTTTCTCTTACTTGCTTAGTTGCAATGCTTAATCACAACACAGTAATGATGAAAAAGCACTGGAAAATAATCAATAGAATATTTTTTACGCATACAGAGATCTGCTTGTAAACTATGTTGTCTGAAAGTTCATTCCTATATTCTTGAAAATAGCACAAAATAAAGATGGTGTGAATTTAGCATGCAGTTATAAAGGCTGCAATATGATTTACATTTTCTTAGTGTTAACATTTGGTAAATATACAAGGATAACTCTGGTTCACTCACAGGAAAAAAAAAAAAAAGAATTCTGGTTAATTAAGTTCTTACAAGGTTGTCTTTTTTCCCTCATTTGCTTGGCTTAGAAAATGACACGAAACTGAGGTGTCAGTGTTACATTATTGATTGTATTTTTCTTCTCAAAGCAAAATAGCAAACTGTCAGAAGAAGAGAGATAGTTCTTTGCACAAAGCACAGGTGCCACCATCTACGTCAGCATTTATTTTGCAGCTAGTGATGCTAGGGGCTCACTGCTCTGAGATTTGTTCTATCTCACAGCCACCTTTCTGCAGATAGTGCATTTCCCATCTCCAGCTTGTACTTATTCAAAAATAATTCTTGAATTTAAGCTGTAGTTAAACCCAGGTCTCAAGCCTGGGTCATGGTTTTATGATTCCTGTTATCAGCATTCAACATCATAACATCGTGTAATGCACTGGGGGTTGAAGAGTTAATGCTCCATTTCTGTGGATTGTCGATAGTTCTGGGTATCTGGTTCTCAGAAAAGAACGAACAAACTGCAGATCTCAGGAAACTTCACTATTCTGTTTCCACCTTCTATTTAGAGGGAAAGATAAAACTGACTGGGAGTCACAGGTCTGACCTTCTTTCTTTCTACTCATCTCTGTGGCGTGTGCTTCCTAGCTGTTTCATCTTCAGTATTAGAGTAAGGCCTTTGGTTTTGGACACTCTCTTATTTTATTTGATTTATCCACTTCAATTCCAATTATATTGTATTATATTGTGTTATCTTGCATTCTGCTTTCATATTTAGTAAATTAGTTTTCTTCCTGCCATTGTTTTATTTTCTACCCCATCTCAGGGTGTGGATCCATGGGTCCCCCAACCCCCATTTAGTCAAGGAACCAGACTGAACTAGGCCAGAACTGTTGAGAGCCATCTATTTCAGTGCTTAAATTCATGGCATGTCTATGTCTCCTAGAGTCTCTTCTACTACAGTTGGGATATTTTTATTTTTATTTTTTGCTACAAGTACTGCGTTTGTAGGATTTCACTGATTAAAACTGGAAAAAAAGTCTGTGAAGTATTCAGAACATGAATTTTCCCATTGAAAAAGTGTATTATCACTCACAACTGCTAAAATTTTTCTATTTTCCTCAAAGGTAGTCCAAACTAGGTATTTTTTATTATTTTATTATCATATGTGACAAAATTGTGAATAGTCCTCATGAGCCGACCAGCAGAAATGGTAGATCCCAGTTAATTGCTTGATAATTGTTGTTTGTCTATCCAGCAACTAGCTATATTTTTGAGGAAAAGTAACTTAATAAAACTCAGTGTAAACTAAAAGTTTTCTGGGTCTTCCAAAGAATTTTTATTTGTATTTGTTCCTCCTTTTTTTTTTTTTTTTGATGACTTTACATCATTTTTTCATGGCACACTAAAAGAAGTAATACAATAAAATTTATTTTAAAATTATGCAATCTTCAGCATGAATAAAAAGTTCTAATTCTGTTTTTGCTTTTCTGTTCTTAGCATCTGGGATTCAATGTTTGTTTCTCTTACAGATGTATTTTACTTCAGAAAAGTCTGTCAGCTCTAAACTTCCCTGCAAAATACAGACAAGCAGTTCTTATGGGCACTTAAAGAAAGAATAGAAAATTTATGCAGAGTCTGATCAGAAGTGGTGAACATCAAAGTTTGAATTAACTCTACACAATTCCATACACATTTGATGTCTATTTGAAATGTAAGGTTAGTAAATTACAATCATTTTAGATAAATATCAGCTAGTTAATCTAGTTGACTCCAAGAATCGGTCTGAAAGTAGCTTTGGCTGAAAGCAGTTTATTGTATCTGCAGTGTTTTCAAGCCATATAATTTTTGCTGCTCAAAGATTCTGTCACACCCAAGGGATGAACCGGAATGTTTTATTGTACTCAGAGTCTCTGTGCACATTAAGGATTTGTTAAACTCATTCTGATCAGTTCATTAAAAGCTTGAATGCTATTTGAAAGCTTTCTGTACTGATTGGATTTCACTCAAAAATTCTAATTCACAGTAATAAGCATAGACTAAAAGTTACAGTGGAGATAGAGAACAAGTAATATCCATTTTCCTGTAATTTATCTTCTCTGAACATAGTGTCTCTCTTGTGACATGACTCAGCAATGTACCAATACTCCCAACAATACTGGTTATAATTTTCTATTTTTTTCTCCTGCATATTTTGTATATCTATTAATATGGGAAAAAAGAAAAGAAAAGAAAAAAAACTATGGAGGATATTTTCTCTCAGAAATTAGAAGGCACTAAATAAACATTTGTAAACCTGTGCCTTTTTCCTTCATTTAAACATCTGACATTTGAAACTTTGTTTTAGAAAAAGCTCTCCCAGTAACAGTAAGTCAGCAACACTATATTCCATTTCGAATGGCTTTATCCCATTAAAAGAATGGTTCATAAAAAATGGGCTGTAAGTGATTTAATCAGTGTCCTGAGTCAAAAATGTAAGGGAATATCATGGTGGAATATATATAGGAACATGAAGTTTGCATTTCTGATGACATATTGTGTCATCAGACATATTTTCACTGTTGTGAAGTAAAAAAGATAGTTACTAAGTGAAATGAAGTGGAGGAGGAAAAAACAACTTACCACCTAAGGCATGTATCTATATCCAGTTGTTATGCATTCAAATCATCTGATGAAAAGAAAATGAAACATTGAGTTCTCTATATTGAGGTTTTACATACCACAATTAAATTTATTGTTTGTTTATATTAGAAAATTGATATAGTTTTTTTTATACGGTCAGAAAAAATGGGCATTTGCCTAGGCCAAGATCAAAGAGAGATGATGAAAACAAAGCAAACATATAGTAATTTTTCTTCAGCATACAATTCCAGTTTCTTGGAACAGAGGACATTTACACACATTAATAAACTGCATGAGTAATGGAGAAAGCAGATTTTGGTCTATAGTTTTCACAGTCTCCAGGTAATGAGAAACAATTGATGTAGTGAGATTTGTGAGCTGCTGTTTATTGTTGAAATGAAAGCACACAAGCACATGGATCTCCTCTCACAAGCATTTTAAAACATTGTAAGATGGGGCTTTTGGCTAATTCATTATTTTATTGTTATTCTTTTTTAGCTATCCCTCTGTTAAGGTCCATTTGCATCTTTCAAATTTACTGAAAAATCTACTCTTTACATTAAGCTTTATTTTATGAGTTTATTAGGTAAAGAAAGAGAGAAAGAGAAATCACATAAGACAGTTATATTCAATCCAAAGCCCACAAGGCCACGTGTGGCCTGGTCCAGCCCATCTTGCAGCTACCCTCTGTACTGTACCATCATGGCAGCAGCTCTGCCCCACTGAGCTGCCTGGCCCAGCTGCAGGCATGCACCCATCATTCACAAGAACACACCAGAGTGCATTTGCAATTGGCACTGTCTGGGCTGAAACCAGGACACTGAGAGGGCACAGTGCTCTGCTAGCTCTATTTATGGCGAACAATATTATGCATTTTGATACACTGGATAAACAGCCCTGTGAACAAAAAATATAGAGGCTTGCTTTCAATTTAGATAGAGAAATTTGAGAATAAGTTTCAATATTGGCAAAAAAAATCATTTTTTGGTATATTTCTGACTCCATTTTCAGTAACCATAAATGCATTGTGAATTTTCAAATTGAATGTATAGAGCTGCAATCAGATATTCAACTTAAAAATTTGATCATGTCTATCTACTAGACTTTTATAGGATTTTTTTTTTTTACCAGAGAAAAATATCCCTTACTTCAGAACCATGTCATCATTTTTGGCAGCATCTACATTTGTGAACAAATATTTTCAATGATGAAGCACAGAAAGAGTAAGATTTCATCAAAAGTCTCTGACAAACACATTGAGAACTCACTGAGAGTTGTAACCACTACCACTGAACTGGACTGATACATTAGTTCCACAAAATCAAGTTCAAATATCCCAGTAGTTTTATGTTATGTGGATGGAATAGTCTTCTGTCTTAATTCTTTAATTCATTTATTTATTCATGAATTCACTCACTTGTGTGCCTATAAGCAAAACAGTTACCTACTTGATGGTGAGTGTGCCCATCCTTCCTACTTAATCACACTACAGGTATCCAGGGTGTATGAAAAGCTTAGCAGCTCAGCTTTCCAGATTAATTAGCACATTTGTATCAGCTGGGAAATTTGGTCTGTACCATTTCCATAAATTAGTATATTCTGAAGAAACTGCCAGACATTTAACACTGAAAGGTGCCAGAAATGCCTACTGCAGAGACAGCAAGATGTAGGTGATAATGAATGTAGGAAGGCCCTTGACATGTGAATGCCTACCATGTCCCTTCCCTTGACCTGACATAATGCCCTAGCTGCACATTAGGCCAAAACTTGAGTTGAGGCTGCATGAACAGCCACACCCCTCTTCTCCATCAGCCAGTCCTCTTGAGTATAAAACATATGTACTCACCAGGATCACTGGTGGCAGTGATTTTTAACTAAGCATACTGGCATCATCTTATCTTTGCAAATGCTATAAAATTGTCTTAGTAATGCTCATTGCTGTTAAACATTCAATTAAAGAGAATAAACCTAGGACATGATATTCTGAAGAGAAAAAAATGGCTGTATGCCTAGCTAAATACTAAAAAGACCTGTATACAAAACATTTGCCTATATAATTGTTTTAAGTTTTATTTTAATTACAGAATGTTTCTACTGGGTGTACTTTCTCATTGCTTAGATATTCTGACCACAGCTCGGTGTGATCTTCAGACTTGCAGAGGGTGCACTCCATCCCACTGTAAATGTCACTGATATTAAAGATATTAAAGAAAACAGATCCCAGTACTGACCCCTGAGGGGTCATTTGTCACTGATCTTCATCCATACATTGAGCCATTGACTACCCGTTCTGAGATCAATCTCACAACTGGTTTCTCTTTCTCTTTCTTTTCCTGTCCCTCCTCCTCCTTCCTCTCCTCTTTTCCCTCTCTTGATTTTTTGTTTTCTGGTCTGGAAGATGCATCTATTTTCCACAGCAATATATGCCTAAAACCATGATCTTATTTGTAATCCACATTTTTTCTAATTATAGAATCAAAGAATCAAGAATTTTAAGGCTTGGAAGGGACCTCTAGAGATAACCTAGTCCAACATCTCTGCTAAAGAGGATTCTCTTAGAGTAAGTTACACAGAAAGTGTCCAGGTGGGCTTTGAGTGTCTCCAGAGAAGAAGATTCCATGACTTAATAGTTCGTTCCTGTGTGCCAGTGCTCTGTCACCTTCAAAGTAAAGAGGATTTTCCTATGGAAATTCCTCTGTTCCAGTATTTGCATACTGTCCTTGTCTGTCTCTGTACACAGCTGAAAAGATCCTGCACCCTTTACCTTGATCTCTTTAACTATTTGTAAGTGTTGTTAAGACCCACAGTACACCTTCTCCAGACTAAAGAGTCCCAGGTCTGTCAGCTTTTCCTCGTAAAAGAGATGCTTCAGGCTTCTAATCATCTTTGTAACCCTCTACTGGCCTCTTTCCCTGTCTTTCTTGAACTAGAGAGACTGGAACTGGATACAGATCTCCAGATGTGGCCACAAAAGGACAGAGAAGATCACCTCCCTAGACCTACTGGCCATGCTGTGTTTGATGTACCCAAGAATACCCTTGTCCTTCTTGAACAAAAGAGCACACTGATGAGTCATGGACAAGCTGTCCACCAAGACACCTAGGTCCTCCTCTGCAGAACTTCTTTCCAGCAAGTCATCCCCTGATCTGTACAGATGCATGTAGTTATTTCTTTCCAGGTGTAGAACCTTACACATACCATTGTTGAACCTCACAAGGTTCCTCTTCACCCAGCTCTCCAGCCTGTCTAGGTTTTGATAAATGGCAGCACAACCTCCTAGTGTGTCATTCAATCCTCCCAGTTTCATACCATCAGCAAAATTGATGAGGATTTAGTCTGTCCCTTTGATACCAAAGGCTTAAATAATTTGGTTAGTACTCAAAAACAGACCACTCTGTGCTCTAGACAAGATAAGAATAATCCCATTAGCATATGAAATAGGCAAAAAGAGGCACCCTTGGGTACCTTTTGCAGAGACAGTTTTGCAATATATTTTGCAGGCATATCTCAGAAATTATCACAGAATCAAAGAATTACAGGATTTGGAAGGGTCCTCAAGAGATCGTCAAGTCTAACCTCCTTTTTAATGCAGGTGCCCTACAATAGGTTACATTGGCAGGTGTGCAGATAGATCTTGAATATTTCCATAGGAGATTCTGCAACCTCTCTGGTCATCCCGTTCCAATGCCCTGCCACCCTTTCTGTAAAGTAGTTCTTCCGCATGTCTATATGGAATTTCCTATGTTCAAGTTTTAGGCCATTGCTTCTTGTCCCATTGCTTGGCACCACTGAGAAAAGCCTGGCCTCGTCCATTTGCTTCTCACTTTCTTTTAAATATTTATAAACATTAATCAGATTCCTCTCTCAGTCTTCTTTTCTCCAGGCTGAACAGATCCAGTCTTTCCTCATACAGGAGATTATCTAGGCCCTTTATCACCTTTGTGGCCCTCTGCTGGACTCCTTTTAGAAGATCCCTATTATATGAATATTTATTTATTTTTTTTAATGTATATAATGTATATAATTGTACCCTCATGTGCATGCTACTAGGAGAGATCCACCACGCATCCACTTCTGCAGTAAATAAATATCAGTTTTCTAGACCCTCATTTGATTTGGAGATTTTTCTTGGATACGATTTTTGGTAAAACCTTCAGCCAGGTGATAGATGCAGATGTTAAACAAGACCAGACTCATTATCAACCTCTGGGGTATACCAGTAGCTACAGGCCTCTATGTCACTGATCACAACATTCTGAGCTCTGCCAGCCAGTCAATACTCAATCCTTTTCATTGTTCACTTATCTGTCCCACACTTCCTAAGCTTATCTACAAGGGTGTTGTGAGCGACCATGTGAAAAATATTGCTGAGGTCATTCACTGATCTCCCCTTATCTACCCAGCTAACCATGACATCATAGAGGTTTACCACATTGGTCAAACAGGGGCATTCACACTGTAAGGTCTCTCAAAGTATGGTCATGGCCCCCTTTTAATCCTCATCTCTTGACTGTGTTGTCCCTCCTTCTTTCCTCACTGGCTGACGTACTTGGTGGATGCAGACTGCCTGGTCCCCCTTATGTATGTTCCCACTTGTATGTGAACATCCTTCACATTACACACTGCATCTGTAATTACGTTCAACTTTATGCGACGCAAGGAGGAGAAGTTAATATTAAGTAGCCCATAAAGCCTGTGCAGTTAAGTCCAAAGTTCGTAAGTTCAACCTGTTGATTAACCTTTGTAATTTAAAACTTTATTTTTATATGATGAGAGTGTACAGACATCAAGGAAAGAGGAATTTGCAAGCTTCTAAACAATAATTTGAGAGCAAGGGTATCTCATTCTCAAGGCTCTGCGCAAATAATTTTGTTTGCAAGAACACCTTGTTTGTAAGCCTTTTTATTTCATAAGCATGATTTTCCCTTGTTGAACCTACATTACCTACTCTGAAGACCTTCTATTCTTCCACATGCTTGGAAGTGACATCCAGAATTAGTCATTTCATCACCTGCCTAGGTATGACGGACTGGCCTGGTGTATCCTCGGTCCTTCTTGCACTTTTGAAGACTAGCGTGTCATTGATTTTTATCCCATTCTCAGGAACATCTGTTCTCCATATCCTTTCAAAAATGACAGCTGTTTGGCAGATGATCTCTAACCAGATTCTCCTTGACCAAAGAAAATTCTTCCTTTCCCCAGACTCCCTCTCTTACCCCCAAGGTCTAGGATTCCTGGGGCCAGTCTTAGCAGTAAAGGCTGAAGCAAAGAAGACATTCAGTATCTCCACCTTCTGAGTGTACTCCTTTTCCAGGGCACCCACCGCATTCAGCAGCGTACCCCTGTTTTCCCTAGTCTTCCTTTTGCTGTTGACATACTTAAATAATCCTTTGTTTTTGTCCTCGATCTCTACGGATAGATTTGATTCCAAGTGGGCCTTAGCCTTCCTCTTTACATCCTTGCATACCCTGACAATGTCCTTAAACTTCTCTCAAGTGGTCAGACTCCTTTTCCACATTCTGTAAACCTTCTTCCACCAGTTGACTTTATCCATGAGTTCATTCATGAATGTCTTCTGCCACCTGCCTGATTTTGTAGTCTTAGGAATGCACCAATCTTGGGCATGGAAGAAATGGTGCTTGAATGTTAACCAACTCTATCTGTCCTCCTTGCATCCCAGAATGCTAACCCATGAGAAATTTCCAAGCAGGTCCTTGAGGAGGTCAAAATTTGTTCTCTTGAAGTCCAGGGTTGCAAACCTACTTATTACCCTGTTTCTTCCATGGAGGATTTAGAACTCCACCATCTCATGGTCACTGCAGCCAAAACTGCCCCAAACCTTCATGTCCCCAACCAGTCCCTTCTTGTTTGAAGAACAGGGTCCAGCAGTACACCTTTCCATGTTGGCTTCTCTGTCACTTCGTCATGGTTTTATGATGTTAGGTTATCAGTATTCCACATCATAACATCATGTAGTGCACTGGGGGTTAAAGAGTTAGTGCTCCAGTTCCAAGTACCTATCCAAGAAGAGAAGAAAAACTACATACCCCAAAGAACTTTACCTTCAGAGGAGAGATAAACTCCCTATCAAAGTCACAGGACCTCACTCTTCTCTCTTCTGCCCACGCCGATTACATGTCTCACCTTAGCATTAGAGAAAGGCCTTCACTCTCTCTCATTTGATTTGATTTATAGCTCCAATTCTAATTATATTGAATTATATTGTATTGTAGTGTACTGTATTGCATTCCAATATCTTATTTAGTAAATTAGTTTGTTTCTCCACAGATTGTTGCTTCTGCTTTGTTTTAGGTCCACCTCTCTATCCTTTTTCCTTATGCCTTTCTGGGGCGTGGATCTGTGGGTCTCTCTGCCCTGCTAGTCATGGAACTGGGCCAAAGCAGCCCGTAAACCGCTGACACATTTGCATCAGAAAGTTATGTTCCACTTGCTGTCAGAACCTCCTAATGCGTGTGTGCCTGGCTCTGTTGCTTTTCCAACAAATATCAGGATGACTGAAGCTCCCATGAGAAGTGCCAGTGATCATAAGGCTACTCACAGCTCTTTGTAGAATGCTTCATCTAATTCCTCCTTCAGATGTCTGTGGAACACCTCATCAGCTTCCTCCTCTTGATCAGGCAGCCTATAGTGAACACCCACAATGGTGTCACACATATTAGACTGCCTCCTAATTCTTATCCATAGGCTTTCTATTCTTTCTAGACAGAGCTAGATATATTTCAGCTGTTCTCTCACATAAAAAGTAGCTCCACCTCCTTTCCTTCCAGGCTTGTCTTCCTTAAAATGTACATAACATTTCACGATAGCATTCCAGTCATGCATTCTCTCCCTCCGTGTCTCTGTTCTCTGTGTGCCTATTCTCACTCTATTTATATCTTTTCCTGCTTTTACTAGGATGAATCATCAATCATTTCCCACTGAAGTTTATGGAACACCTACATCTAGTTCACCATTATGCAGTGATTATTAACAGTACTCATACCAGACTGATAATACTTCTTACTTTCCCAGGTAACCTGCTTATAAATAATTCCTTACACTTCAAAGAAAATAAATGTATGGAGACAAGTGTATACTTGGGCTGCAAGCAGAAAACTTCCTTGCCCTCTCCACCCCAGCAGGTGCCTTTGTATAGCAGGTATGAGACTCTGGAGGTGGAATACTCATCTGTGGTTGTTAACATTGTGTTTGCACTGGGAGAACCAACAACTACTAGAAAAACCTTCCCATGGTATTAAGGCTATGTCCCAAAAGAAGAACAGATGATTCTTAGTTGCAGTTGACTCCTCCCTACAGAGAGCTGAATGACTAATATGCTGGGAAGACATTCTTCACAGTGAGGTCTGCTGACTCCTGGCCTTGACTGAAAGATGTCCCCATGAAACTGCCTACCCTTGTACAGCCAACAGATCATTACCCTTTACTGCTTTTCCACAAGGGAAGTGATGAAGGAGCTCCATGTTTTTCAAGGGCTATCAAAAAATAATTCAGAGTCATTGGTGTCTATAGAAGAAATTGAGGGCACAGGTAATCTTCTTGTCTCTACTCCCTGTAGTGGACAAGGACACTGAATGAAACAGAAGGATCTGATCTATAAACGCTTGTTTTTATGTCTGGTGTAATACCAAAACTTTGTGTTTTTTTTTTTTTTCTTACAATGGTATGGCCTACGTGGTACTAGGCTTGCAGTCACCAGATGGGTTTCACCTCTCTTAAAGGGGTAAAACAGTCCTTGGGGAAACTTGATCAGGGCTAATTGTCCAGGCTTTAAACTGGATTTGAAAGAGGAAGGAAGTGATAGTGAGCCTGATCATGGTAAGGTGTGGAACAAGGTGCTAGCGGAGGTCCTCAGCACGTTGCCCTGAGATGTGCTAGCAACACTACAGCAGACTTGAAATCTTATGATAATGATCCAGGTACCACCAAGGCAGTAGGAGAAGGCAGCAGGAAAATTCAAGGGGAATACTTCAAAGAAATTAAGGAGTTATCTTCCAAGGAGGTGGCAAAGCTGGCTGCCCAACTGAACTGCCTCTACATCAATTCAAACAGCCTGGGAAACAAACAGAAGCAGATGGAAGCCACTGTGCTACTAGAAACCATCACATAGTTGCCATCACTAAGTGCTGATGGGATCATTTCCATGACTGGAGAGTTGTTATCAATGGTCACAAGCTGTTCTGAAAGAATAGGCAAGAAAGTAAATTTAGCAGCAGAATTACCATTGATAAGAAGGGCAGTGTATGACCCTGCAGTTCAACATACAGCTATTTGTATTTCAGTAGGTGAAAAGAGGTTAACTAAGGAAAGTACCTTGTATCCTGAATATATAACTTTTGAGGAAAAAGCTTTTGGACATGTATAGATTGGCTTTATATAATGGAAGTTCTCAAATAATAGAAAATCAACATGCATTTCACTTGTCCTTTCCTAAAATTATTATTATTATATATATATATATAAACATAAAATGGAAATCGCCTTTGGAATATTATGTGTAAATTCTTCCTTGCTTCAGCGTCAGTTTCCTTCTTCAATTAAGGGGTGAAATACACTTTAAATAGCCTGCTGTTTCAGGAGTTGATTATCTGTTCATTAGAGTCATAGAAGGAATACCATCATGATCAGGGATTCTCCCTTAGTTTAACCTGATCCACCAGAAGTGTTAGTAGTATAACCAAAACTAGAATTATATATCTGGGAATTGTGTAAGTGTGAGTTGAATTTTACAAATCATGTTCCTCTCTGTAATGAATTATCTGTAGTGGATAACTTCAACTAGTCTTCCATTCCTTTGAAGTGAACCTACAGTCTGCTGTCTGACCCTGCTTCTATTCTTACCCTGTATGTATACTCTACAAGAGTACATCAGCTCTACTATCAGAACAATACAAGAACAACTCAGATCTGACTTAAAAAGTTATGGAAAGATTTTTTTATTATTTTTTTTAATCTTCATTGATTCATCACAATGTCCCTGATATAGTTTCTGTTCTATTAGTTCTCACCCATTTTCAGTCACAGACACATATATCATCTCCAACACCAACATTTTACAACTAAAGTAGGAATCAAAAGTGTGCTTTGCTTAGTGCAGAACTTAATGAGACAGCAAGAATGTCTTTAAATCAGTATTATTTGCACATGATCCTAGTGTATCTTATTCCTTCTCTCAATTATGTTCTCTATTATTGTATTTCTAAGGAGCAATGCTATTGCATGACAATGCCCATAACCTGTGATTCTTCCCCTACTCTACAACTCCCCTCAGTCTGGTTATCTGTCCTGCTGACTCATTCTTCCTTTGGCAATGGGAACAGTTCCTTGGTGGGCTTTGAGTCAAGATGAATGGAGAACTCTTTGAACTGTTTTGTTGGTCAGTGCAACAGAAAATCTCTTCAGTGAATTTAAAAAAAATACTTTGACACTGAATTTATGTCTGCATGTTTTTTGAAGATCAATATGTTCAGCATAAAATGTAGCAAAAAATATTTTGAACAGGTTCAGCAATAGATATGCAGTTATTATATTAAAAGCATTGTATAATTAGACATATAAAATTCATCTCCCAAGTCTGGGATAGTGAGGCAGAGGCTGAAGTTATTTTTCATTACTTTGATTTCATTCCTCTCATGGGTTATGGCAGTTAAAATTGTTTCTTGTTGAAATACTGGAAGCTAATTTCAAGACTGATTTTTCATTACTGAAGGTCGAAAAAGTGCAGTGTTTAACGAGTATATAATATTCCTTACCTCTCCTCATTTTCGAGATTTAAAAACAAATAAGTGAAAGTATTTTTAATTATTGTAAAAAAGATAATTAAAAGAATATCCTTCCTGGTTGCATGACAGTTATAAAAATAAGTCACTTTTAAAAGTCAAGTGAATATTCACTTGTTTCTGAAATTGAAGAAAAGGCAGATTTCCTCATCATGTGTTAAATTAAATCTTAATTAAGGTTAATTTTAATAAGGCCATAGTAATGACAGCCTAGGTTTTCTAGGTTTTAAGGGCTGGTATCTTCTTTTCTTCTGGTAGCTCTATGTCAATATCTGAGCTTGTGGGGTTTGATTTTATATCTTGAATGAAGGGATTTAATTCCAGAAGCAATCTGTATATGTACATATAGGCAGAAGAAGAAAGATGGCCATTCTTAAATTCTTCCATCCTTTGAATCTAGCAAAGATTGTAGAGTGAAGATTTCTTATACTTACTTTCCACATTTGCATATATACTGTAAAGCAAAATTTATCTTTACATATAATAGAATGAGAATTATGGGAAATGTTAACAAAACAGTTTCAGTTAAAACTTAAATATAAAACTCAGTTCTCCCTCTACCTATTATATACATACATTTTTTTCCTTTCTAGCCTACAGTCTTTTGTGACATAACATCATATAGGAAATAATTCATTCTATAGCTATCTTAAGTTGTGCACACACCTACCAAGCAAGAAAAATAGATCTCCATTTACGCACTCATTTGTATATAATGATTGGCTTTTACAGAGTTTCATCTGCTTTTGCCTTACTAAGAGTGTTATCCTGAAAAACTTTTCATTCTGCTGTTTCAGAAAACCTGAAATAATTGAAGTGATAAGACTTCTACAGAGCTTTCAGAGACATGTATTGAAACTGATCAATGCAAAGTTACTTCAGAAGACATCAAGAGAGAAGAGAGAATTGGTGGTGTCAGTATACAGGACTTAGTTCGGTGCAAAATAGTGTAATAGGTCTGGCACTTTCAGTAGATTTTGCTTGTTTGTTAGTTCTCAGAAATGACAAGCTACTATTATTCCCTTTAATAAAGCTATTGATGCTTTTGATCATTCTATAGCTCAAAAGAAAAGATTTCCTGATAGTTGTCATCTGCTCAGGCTATGACCAGTTTTCCATTGAGTACAGTCTGTTTTCTTGAAATGGTGCTATGCTTCCTCAGTAGCATGAAGTATTCTGTATGAGCACATTATAGCTGGACAGAAGAGTTTTTTACTACACAACATACTGCAGAAATGCACGGGAGAACTCAGCTTGTTCATGCTGATGCTCCTGGTGCTGATGCTAGACCCTCAAAAGCTCTTGCTGACTACTATTGCAGTATCAGAAGTGGAGAAATGTCATTCATTTCGTCACCCTGTTTCGAAATTCCTACTCCTCTTCCTGACAGGCAGAACACAAAACATGACACCAAATATTCTCCACAGTCTCCATAAACTTGACATCTTTAAGTGGCTGAAAGAAAGAAAGGGGCAGAAACAATTGCATTTGTCCATTTTAAAGGAGAAATGTGCTATTCACAGAAAACAAATACTCAAAAGAAAAATATATTTCTGCATTACACAGCGGAGTTTCTTACTAAGAACAAGGAAATGTCTTCACAAATTATCTTTGGTGTTTTGTTACAGTCCCATACATGCAAAATCCATGGAAAAGATCATTAAAAATGGCCAAACTCATTTTTATGAAATTTCCTGATTAAGTAATTAAAAATTTCAGAATGATACCATATACAGTGGAGGAGTTTAAGACGTACAAATTTTCAGTATTATTATTTTTTGAAATTGTTTGACATCTGGGAAGATCATGAAGCAAATCCTCTTGGAAGAGATGTTAAGGAACATGTGAGATGTGGAAGTAATCTAAGACAGCCAGAATGACTCCACCAAGGGCAGATCGTGCCTGACCAATCTGGTGGCCTTCTATGATGGGATGACAACATCGGTGGACAAAGGAAGGGCAACAGATGTCATCTACCTGGACTTGTGTAAGGCCTTTGACATGGTCCCACAACACATCGTTATCTCTAAATTGGAGACATATCGATTTGAAGGCTGGACTATTAAGTGAATAAAGAATTGGTTGGATTGTCATAGTAAAAGAATCGTTGTCAATGGCTCTGTGTTCAGGTGGAGACCACTGGTGACTGGTGTCCCCAGGGGTCCATTCTGGTAACAGCATCTTAATGACATAGAATGTGGGATTGAGTGTAGCCTCAGCAAGTTTTCTGGTGACATCAAGCTATGTGGTGCTGGAAATCTTTTGAGAGGAGACTCCTTAAATGTTCTGTAATCACAATCACAGTTGACATAACTCCTTTAATTCATACTTTTCTTTTTTTTTTCTACTTATATTCCAAATGCAACTGTCTATAAATAAAAGCAACCTAAAAGTAAACATTCATCTAAACAGTTTACATGAAGTCTCCAGTGGAGTTCAATTTGAATTTTGGCTAGAGGCCTAGAGAGGTAAGTCAGCCTTGTGCTTTTAATGCATTTATTGGATTTGCAAACAAAGGTGCAGATCCAAGTTCCATCACAAAAATGCTGTGTGATCATAGGTGAATTACTTACAATCCTGCTATGATTCACTTCCCTTGGGAAGGATGTATTTTTCAATAATTTCTTGCCTCATGAAGGGTACAATGGAACAAGGGTAAATATATCAAGAATAGTGAAGCATACAAATATTCCAGTAACATAGGTCAGAGAATACCGTGGTTACTTCCTTTCAAAGATGAACTCATTTTAAGCTAACAGACCCCTTGTCTTTACTCTTTTTCTGCAGGTATCTCCACAAATTATACCAATCTATCTTATGTGTCAGTAATACCCTTCCAAAACTGTTCAAAAAGTAACCAACTCATACTGATGTCTCTCATAATCAAAATTAAGGATGCCTGATGATTAGGATCTACTACAGGCTGACTGATCAAGGTGAGCCTGTTGACAAGACCTTCTTGCTTCAGTTACAAGAGGCATTATGCTCACAGGCTCTTATTTTGATGGGGGATATCAACCACGCAGACAACTACTGGGAGAACATGGTAAGCAACAAGCAATCTAGGAAAACGCTGGAGTCTGTTGACAGTAAATTCCTGGTCCAAGTATTGGACAGAACAACTAGATGGGACATGTTGCTGGACCCTAGTTATCAACAATGTGGAGAAAATTATTATAGAGATTAAGACAGGAGGCAGCCTGGGCTGTAGTAGCCATGCTCTGGTCAAGTTTGTGATCTCAAGGAGTGTGGGCATGGCAAACAGTGGAGTCAGGACCCTGAACTTCAGGAGAGTGAAATTCCAGCTGTTCAAGGAATTAATGGATGAGATTCTCTGGGGAATTGTTCTTAGAGACATGAAAATGGAACAGATCTTTCAGGACTTTAAGGATACCTTACTGATGTAGGGAAAAAATATAGGGATACTGTCAAATGTGTAGAAATGGAATCAGGAAAGCCAAGGTGCAGATGGAATTGAACATGGTGAGGGATGTGAAAAATAACAAGCGTTTATCCTTGAAAGGTTTTGGGTGGAAGATACAGGAAAAGAAGGGTATACCCCTTCTGATAAATGAGAAGGGAGAGCTGGCTTTAATAGACGTGGAGAAGACTGAAACACTTGCTGAATTCTTTCTGAATCTTCACTGACATTCAGGTTTCCCAAGCATTTTGTGTTGCTGAATTTCTAATGGGTCAGGGGAACAAAATCTCCCCCATATTAAGGATGAAACCTCAGGAGGCTGAATGTATATAAGTCTATGGGACTGGACAACATGCATCCCAGGGTTCTGAAGGAACCAGCTCATGTCATTGACAAGGCACTCTTCATCATAGCTGCATAGTCATGACTGTCATGTGAAATTCCTGGTGACTGGAAGAATAGAAATGTTACTTTCATTTTTAAGAAGGATAGAAAGGAAGACCTGGGAAACTACAGATTGGTGGGCCTTACATCTGTGATTGGAAAGATCATGGAACAGATCCTCCTGGAAGTGGTTTGTCCTGGGACCTCAACAGCTTTATCAATGACATCGACAGTGGGATCAAGTGTACCCTCATCAGGTTTGTTGTTAAGACCAAGCTGAGTTGAGCAACTGACAAAGCAGAAGGGATGGATGTCATCCAGAGGGATTTGGACAGGCTTGAAAAATGGGCGCATAAGAAACTAATGAGGATCAACATGCAAAGTGCAAGATAATGCACTTGAGCTGGGGAAATCCCAGATTGTGTGCAGACTGGGAGAAGAACTCAGGACTTAGGAGTCCTGATGAATGAAAAGCTGGACATGAGCCAGCAGTGTGCACTGAAAGTCCAGAAGGCCAACAGCATCTTGGACTGTTTCAAGAGAAAGGTAGCTAGCAGGGCAAAGGAGGTGATTGTCTCCCTCTACTCCGCCCTCATGAGGCCCAATGTGGAGCAATGCATTTAGGCCTGGGCTCTCCAGTACAGGAATGATGTGGAGCTGTTGGAGTGGGTCCATGAAAGTGGTTTGTCCTGCAAGGAAGGCCATGAAATGACCAAAGGGCTAAAACACCTCTCTTATGAAGAATGGTTTGAGGGAGCTAGGCTTGTTTAGCTTGGAGAAGGGAAGGTTCCGGGGTACTCCCTGTAGCCTTCCAGTACTTAAAGGGAGCTAAAAAACATGAAGACAACTGACTTTTTAGATAGTCAGGTAATGATTGGACAAGGGGGAATGGATTTAAACTAAAAGAGGGTAGATTTAGTGTAGAAGTTACTAAGAAATTCTTAGAGAGTGATGAAGCATGGGAGCAGGTTGCCTAAAAATAGTGTTCCCATTCTTGCAAGCATTCAAAGTCAGGTTGAATGGGTTTCTGGTCACCTGATCTAGTGAGTGGTAACCCTGCTCACAGTGATTGGGGTTGAAACTAGTTGATTTTTGATGTCCCTTCCAACCTAAGTCATTCTATAGTTATATCTTTCCATCTTTGTCTCTCAGTCTTTTCTTGTTCTTGGAAAAAACACTTCACAGTCTTTTTTGCCTCCTGACCTTTCAGATCCACTACCTTTCAACCCACCTTTTGAGGACTGTCCACTGTGTTCTTCAAGGTACTCTTCAAAACTCCCCTCTATAATTAGCTTCTTGGTTTACCTTCAGAATCTACTTTACAGTTAAATATTTGCTCTTCTGCTCTTCTCAGATGCTCCTTAGCTTTATTCTCATTGTTTTATCCTCTTTTGAGATATATTTATTTTTTTTTAGAGTACCATAAACACTTCTATTCCTATTTTCTTGCTTTTATTTCACCTAATTTTATTTGGAAGGTACTTCAGCTTTAGGCTAGGACTTGGCTAGGTCTGTGAATGGGTAGTAAAAGAATAAAACAGGTTCAGGAGTAATCTTTAGATAATCACCTCTTGCAGATTTTTCCATTTTATCCTCTGCTCAGCTACTTGCATTAAATCATTTCCATGCAGAAGTCTTTTTGAGAAGAAACCTGTTTTAACCCCCCTCTTGTGAAAATTCCGAATTTTCTAAAGATCACCTTGAGGTATATGAGAATGGTTCATGAAATGATGGCCATGAAAATGTAATTAGTTGCAATTTCCTTAGTTTAAATTATATATGCAGTGTAATCTCTCATTGGATAAATTTAATTTGTTAATCAGACAAGTGAATAAAATTCATTTAGAACAGGTGAAAATTTAAGTGTGTGTTTTATTGTTGAGTGTCATAAATAGGATTCATTCTTAATTATGTATTCTACAAGTACAGTGAGGCAGAATTACATCTGTGTGATGTTGAATCTACCAACTGGTAACCAGATGTTAATGCAGACTTCACTAATTATCGAGGCGACTTTTGGTAGCATGCTTGTTTACTAGGCATAAATGAAGCCATAATTATAACCAGACTCAGGTGGTCTGCAAACATAGCTAGGGAGTCAAAAATATCCTGTCACTGACTAGATGTATTAAGGGGTGTTAAGCACCTTGCATTGGAAATCACTTATTTCATGCTTTGTATCTATTTCTACTTTCTTTAAAGTGTATTGAGTTTGGAATAATTCTCCAACTTCACAGGAACTGTGATTTTTCCACATACGTGACTATTATCAGGAGAAAAGTCTACAATTCATACTCATCTACATTATTTATTGTGAATTAAGTTCTAAGTATAATTTGAAAGGAAATTATATCTTTTCTAGTGTAAATGTGAAATAAAACCTGAAAACTTGTAGAATAATTATTCACAGTCACACTTATAATTAACAGTGATGGAAAGGTTTTTCTTAATATTATTTCAGATAAGTAGTAGTCTTATGGCAAAAGTAATAAAGAGATGACAGAAATGGAAGGAGTTATTGGCGACCAACATGAGATTGAGTAGATCTGATTTTATATCTTATATGAAAAGGAGGATGTAGAAACACTGTGAGGGTGTTTCAATTTAAATTGCATGGGAATGAGTTGCTAAAATATCTGCTAAAATATCAGCAGTCACAGGAAAATTTGTAGAAATAAGAGGGAGAGAGAAGTAAAAAATACTTCACTAGAGGACAGGTTTTTGAATGTAATGTGAATTAATATAATGCCTTCCTTACTGTTGCTGTACTGCACTTGAACTGGGTCTAAATGACTATTTCAAGAACAACTTGTAATGAGCATGCAGGTGGGCACATTACAAAAAGTTTTCCATCATATCCAATATGGAAAAAATCTATAACATTCTAAGGAATAAATTTTAAATAGGATCATGGTATTTCCTAATGCACAAAAAGTCACAGCAGCAGGTAAAACTAATCTGATAAAGGCAAAGGTGACAAAAATCTGCACATGCTCACATGCTTGGCACTCAGATGTTCTGGAATTTTAGTTACAGAAGGATAATAGATGGAGTCATAAACAGTACCTCTGCACGTACTGCCATTAATAGGGGTGCATGGGGTGGCCAAAATTGTGGATTTGGAATGGAGCTGAGGACAGAAAAATAAATGAGCTTCTGTGACTTTTAGAGAAGAATAGAATCTAAAAAGTATGAGATGGTCTACTGGAAGAAATTGCACAAAAGCAGAAGGTATTTACAAGGCTGTTTAAAAGATTAAGGAAAGTTATAGGTGGAGGAAGGTCTAACTGTGATCCAGCATATGCCACTGGAGCAGTCCATAATTAAACTGCAACTTTCTAAGGAAAACTTAGAAATCATCATAATGCTGTCTAACATCACATGTTGCATAATGAAGGAAAGATCATGATAATTGTCACCGGCCTGTGATGGAGGAGTGATACTCCATGGCAAGGAAGATCAGTTGAAGGAATCAGAAAGTTCTCGACTGTCACTCCTGGCAACTGGTAGTGTATAAAGCATTAAAATAAATAAATAAATAAATAAAAATGTTTTATTATCATTCAGTAACTCTATCTTGAAAAGCTGCAAATTCAGAAGGATTCTTTAATAGTTCAAATACTCAATCTATGTGGTTTCAAATTCATATCTACTCTCCTTAACTAACTTTTGTTTTATTCATATTTTTGCCCTAAGGCACAGACTTTATTCCCATAAATTATAAAAAAGTATATTCTTTTTCTTGGACAGTAAGACTTCAGACTTTTCTTTTGTATGTAAGCAGTAGTAGACCAAGAGGAATCAGATGCTATGTGGGCTTCTGTAGCTAGGTAATGTTAACTAACAAGATACATGTATTATTAAATTCTAGAGGAAGAAAAAAAATAACAAAATATTATACACTGGGTTCCAAAAAGAGGAATGAATTTATACCTCTAAGTGAGAACATAATAAGCTGTCTGTGGTATCATCTATTATGTTACTTTCTATTATTCCTGTCAATATTTTGGTCTCTTCAATGCAGATAATGGCAACAGAAGGAATTGACCACACATTTCAAACACATGCAGGTTGTACTCAAAAGCGATGTTTCTTGTCATCTACTGCTCTCTTTTATAATCATGGAATGCTGTTAGTGAGAATAAACTGGTACCTTTGAGTAAATTACAAAATTTCGACAATCCTTGCAAAAACACCTGTAATCTTAATCTTGTTAAAGATGCAGAGGAGCCCTTATAAAGATGTCATGCTAACTTTGAAACTGACTGTAACTGATGTGGAAAGTATCATGTGAAAATATCAGTCTTAAAGGTGGAAAAAGGGTGGTAGCCTGTCACCATGATAATAGTCACTTTCTCTTATGCAGCTAAGCTCCTTGAAATGATTTCACAGACAGATATAAAGTCAAAGAAGATCATTGCATGCCCTCAGGTAGAGCTGTGAATAGAAATATAAAATGTAAGTAAGTATAACCAAATATGTTTTAGTTTGTTTGTAAAGAAATAACAAAGAAACATAGGAGAAAAGACTTTATTGTATTAATTTGATTTTTAAAATATTTAAAATGAAACAGTTTTTTTAAATCAAAACATATTTTTTACTATTGAAAATTTTTTTATATTCAATTAGAAATAGTTCGATGTTACCAAATTATACCAATCTGACTTCTCTGTTAGAGTATTTTTAAAATTTATTGTTGGGGTAACTGGCGGGATTAAGGGTGGTACAATGAGAGGGGTGACTGGGTCATGGTTTTCCTGGGCGGTCGTGTGTCATGGTACATAACGGCTTGTTGCGCAGCAATAAATTGCCACATGAACTACACTCTGTGAGTACGTCTCTTGTGCCCCTGCACGCGGAGGTGCAGACGTATGCTTAAGGGCCTTGGTGTGCAGGTAGGGCACCAGGTCCACAAATGAGATATAGAGCCTCTTTCCAAATGGATGCTCTGTCATGGGCTGGCTAGCAGCCCCTCAGACTGTATCTCAGCCAGTGTCTTAAAGACTGCTGAGACAGAATTAATTGAAGGTGCTAAAACGGGTACCAAGGACTTTGCGGCGCTGCTGCCGGCCCTTGGTTCCCTCCAACATCTGTTTATGGTGGCTCAGGCTGCCTGGGGTGTAGCTCATGCCGCCTATGCCTTGTTGCAGCAAAAAGAAGTAGGGAAGTCTAAAGATGGCATAGGTGAAGGGGTAATGGACTTGGGTGGATCAGGGTCAGAGCCGGCAAAGTCGGTCTCTGTCTCGGGTCCGGTGAATGGGGAAAGCGGAGGGGAAAGTAGAGAGGAATCGCCAACGGGGGAGCCTTTGCTAGCTCCTTTATTTCCAGCAGTCCCTCCGCTCCTCAGGAGGTGGAGGTGGAAGAGGAAGCTGATGGCATGTTGTCGTCTATGGGAAGTCGCCATTATGTCTGCTTTCCTGGTGCTCAAGGGGGTGACTGTCTCCTTAACAGGGGTACTCCTGCCTTTGTGCCCCTCCCCCACCATACCATCAGAGTATGGTTAAAGGAACAGGAGAGGAAGTGAGCCCCTCTGAGGCAGAAGAGGAGTTGCTCAAACTCCGGTCACACCTAGAGGAACTGTTGTCCGTGGGTGAGCGGGGCAGACCAGACGGGGATAGTATGAAGTCAAAAGGGGCTTCTCCCCTCACATCTTCTTCAGAAAAGTGGGAGGAGAGTGAACTGCAGCGTTGGCGTATATACGCCCATGATTGTCTGCTATATGGCTGCGAGATTGAACCAATTCCTCCCAGCGTTTTTCAATACCCGGTGATAAATGACCTGCAAGGATAGAGGCATTGGAGCCCTGTAGATTACAAAATGCTTATGCAGCTGAAAAAGGCGGTGGCAGAGGATGGCGTTATGGGCTCAACTGCACAGTTTTTCCTTGATATTATCAGTATGGTGGGCCTGTTAATCTTTGACTGGTGCCAGGTCGCTAGAGTATGCCTTACATCGGCCCAGGTTCCCATTTATGAGGCTAATTTGCACGAGGAGGGGGAAAAGGTGATATTAGCAGCCCGAGACCCAACGCATCCATTACATGGAGCCACGCTAGATATGTTAATCAGTGCGGGAACATGTTTGACTCCCCAGGACCAGCTGAACCTCCCTGCCGGTGTGCTTATTACATCTGCCCAACTAGGTTGCACAGCTCTGGAGCGCATGCACTCCATATTGACTGGCTCCCCCAGTTATCTTCCTATCAGGTAAGGACCCGATGAGCACTTTGGCAGATTTGCAGATCGGGTGCAGACCACTATCACGAGGAGCAATCTCCCAGCCGAGGCACAGGATATTGTGCTTCGCAAGTGCTTGCGGTCTGGGGCCCTTCCTGCGTTCAAAACAGCCTTAGCATTACTTCCTTCCTCTGCGACGGCTGGCGAGCTTATTCAACGCGGATGCGACTTTCGTAGAGCTCAAGAGGCTCAGCCAGTGGTGCACACCTTGCAGGTGTTTGTTGCACAGGTCTCCGGTTCTTCCGGCTGCTACAACTGCAAGACGCCTGACCACAGAGCTTGAGAATGTCCTAATAAGGGAAAAACAGGGCCTTCTAACTTGGCGGGGCAGTGCTTGCGCTGCTGGGTCTGTGGGGGCTCGCATATTGCCTGAAGCTGCCCACAAAGGCGGCGGGGAAAACCTGTCAATCAGGGAAATGAGAAGGCTGGGCCGGACAAGGCGGGGAAGGCTCAGCAAAGTTGGAAGCCCACCTCAAAGTCAGTACAAGTGTGGGGAGCCCCTTGGCCGGGTCCCGACCAAGAGTTTCAATAAAAGCTCACTGGGTGAGAGGGGGGAGGGAGAGCGATAAAACACCTACATCACTGTCAATAAAAGGCTGCACCCTGCCTGCAGACTGCTGGGTGGTGGGATCGGGGGCCCTGCATTCCGGCGTCTTTGTCCCTCTACAGCAACCCATGAAGGACGGACAGCAGCTGGTTGGGACCCTGCAGTGGCTGTGGCAGTTCATTCCCATCACTCCAGCTGAGTTCAAGCAGTTCACAGACTTGTTTTGCGGCAACACCAACTCGGCAGCTCCAGGAGAATTACTAGCTCACCATTGTTGTCTCCTGTCATTATTTCTAGAATGGGTCCAAGGTTGGGGACTGGCATGTAGGGAGGTGGGGTTTCCAATAGAGGCCCATATTTTGTTCCAAAAGGATGGGGCTATCATAATTCTGCACCAAGGAATTTCAAGTAATCCCCTCTTATTCGGGTATGTGACCCCTGCTTTGGTTGCCCTTCCCCAGTGGGGTATCCTTTTATCGATGGCTATTACCTGGGCCAGATCAAAAACAATAGCTGTGGCTGGATGCGAGCCAGAGCAGATCACAGTTGAACTGAACCCACAAGCCCTGCACACATTAGTTCAAGAATCAATGCAGGTACAAGTGGCCCTGGAAGGATTCTGTAGGCCATTGCAGACACTTAAGAGTCACTACGCAGAATTGTTTAGCTAATTTCTATGTTACGTCGCGTCCCCATTGCCAATCATCCTTTGTCTGCCCGTACTGTTTTCATGGACGCAGCAGGCAAGTCTCACTGTTACGTTATCACGTGGTTGGTACCAAACAAACGGTAGGACACAGTCTGGTGGGAGGTTCTGGGTGTATCAGTTACCACTCAAACACCCACTGCATCGGTGCAATATAACGCCCTCTCTTGGAGATCTCAGCCGGTGTTCATTATGCAGGTGAACAGCCATCAAGAACTGCCGGGCGCAGTGGCGCATGCCTGTAGTCTCAGTTACTCGGGAGGCTGAGCCTGCCGGATTGCTTGAGCCCAGGAGTTCTGGGTTGCAGTGCGCTATGCCAAGCAGGTGTCCACGCTAAGGCCGGCATCAATAGGGTGAGCCCCGGTGAGCCGAGGCACACCAGGTTGCCTAAGGAGGGGGTGCCAGCCCATGGTCAGCTAACTGGTACCTGCTCCTGGTTCTTGGCGAGGGTACGCCTCCAGACCCGTCTGGCCTGCTTTGGCTGCCGGCCAGATGGGTATATCTGGTGCCTGTGGAGAAGGTACCGGATCTGTGAATTGATTCATCAGGTAGCTTTCCACCCAGTTCCAAAACACTTTTTCGCTAAACTTGGATATAGCCTCTTGCAAGAGTCGTTTGGCTTTGAACCAGAGTCCGATGGGACTAACATCGGTATTATTCTCTAAATTGCAGGGTCTGACTAAGAGAGAAAACAGCTCCAGAGGCAGCATTGCATGGTTCAGCTGCATGTTGGTTCCCTTCACGGTGGTGTTGCTCATGCTTTACCATCTTGTCTGTGCAGGGTTTTGGGCTGACTACACTTGGGGCCCATGACTAGCGGGCGTCCCTGGGTGGGGTGACAAGTATCTGACACAGGTATGCTCAGCGGGCAATTTTACCACGGTTGTAGTTAATGTCACCCTGCCAAGGGACTTGACTGTCACAGCCCTCTAGCAGGATCCAAATGCTATCATTAACTATGCAGTTGGGACCATTGCCTCTGCCACTCAAGATGGGCAGTCCCAGAACGTACTAGAAGATGAAAGACTATGTGGTTCCCTAGAGTTGTGACGGAACAGCACTCCGAACACGTCATTACAATTGCGCCCTCCATGGATTGTTAATGTAACTATCCGCAATTCCATGATCCCTTGGTTGTGGTTTGGCCCAGCTGGCTTGGTGCCAACACCGCTAGACTTCCTTGCTGGGGACGCCTGGCTTGTGATTGATCTGACCGAGGTGAAGGGTAACAACCTGGGAATGGCAAAGTCATCCGTATGAGTTACCCAGATCACGACAAAGGTTCCCATTCATCTGCCGGGAACCTGGTGGATAGTTTGTGCTGATGGTAAGGTGTGGAAGACTGTCCCTACCAGTGCAACCCTTGGCCTATGTACTTTTGGGGTATTGCTTTGGCCTGCAACACCTACCCATGGACATGGGGGTAGGGAAAGAAGGACCCTGACTACCAGTTATATCTCTAAGTCTTGCCATGAGCAACTCTACTTGCCAAATCTATCCCTTAAGATTTTCCTCAGTTTTTTTTTACTAGCCTTGTGCTCACGGCTTGGACAACAACCAATGTGCAGAAACTAGCACGTATTGTTGCAAAAAATGTGAATCGTTCGGTGGTTGCAATTGACTCCTTGGCCCAAGCGCTTCAGGCTTTAAAGGTTGCTCATGAGGAGGCCATTGACTTTGAGCTTATGGCCTTGGGATCAGGTTGCTCTTGGTCGGAGCAGGAGGAGATCACACGATATTGTTGTGTTCATGGCAACGGTTCTGTGGAAAACCTGCTACAATGGGCACAGCAGATGGGTCAGGAGTTGAAGGACACTTTGAAAAGGATTTCCACTGTGGAAGACTGGTGGTCCTGAGACTGGTCCTGGATGGCAGGAGTACTGGGGATGGTTCTCGTGTGGATTGTGATTATTTTGCTGATTATCTGCTTTGCTCCAATGTTACTACAGATGCTGACTGATCTGATCAGGCGACATCTAATCACTGCTCACTTCTTGCTGCTGCCATGTCAAGAGATGTAATCATTCGCTTATTACAGCGGGAATGGGGAAACCGGGTTTAAGCAGGGTACTATTACAGGGTTGTATGAATTGTCATAGAGGGGAGGAGATGTTGGGGTAACAGGCGGGGCTAAGGGTACAATGGGAGGGGTGACTGGGTCATGGGTTTCCTGGGTGGTCGTGTGTCACGGTATATAACGGCTTGTTGCGCAGCAATAAATTGCCACATGAGCTACACTCCGTGGTGCGTCTCTTGTGCCCCTGCACGTGGAGGTGCAGACGCAGCGGTCGAATATGTCGTCGTAAGCGACATTTATGACAAAAACATTTTTGAGAAAAAGAATGTTTGCTTTTTTAGTCTAAGTCTGGAAGGTAGAAATCTGTGTGGTATGGGTGAATTACATAAAAATTCCATATCTCAGTGTCATTAATACCAGCATTTGGTGGATGTAATTCCATTCTACAAATGATTTGAACTTCTGGTTTTTGATTTTTTTCTTGCAGCACAGCATTTTTCATAGGACAGAGAATTCATAACTAGCAAAAAAGTCTCATTCTAGCAGTGACCACTCAAAATTGTGGAAATTTGGAGATAAGAACTGTACTTGAATATCACAAGAAAATCAATGTATATGCTCATGCTAAACGCACTTTTGAATGTTTTCAATAATAATAATAATAAAAACTTTAAATTTGTATTACAATTGATTTTATTTTTAGGTGCGATTAATTTAAGTTATTTCCTTTTCCAAGTTCAGACAGAAAAGAATCTTAAAGAAAATGATCCAGGGTTTTGGATAGTAATTTGATCTTACTCCCAAAGAATTTTTCTTTGCAAATCTGAACTAGATTTCCTAATATATGAAATAAGTATAAAGTACTTCACAACTTGTAGAAATGTGCTAAGAGTTTCAGTAAAGGTTATGGTCTCTTGATAGAAGGTGCTTTCCTAAACTGCAGGCATGATATGAATTGAACCTAACTATAGGAGGGAATCTAGGGCTTTTATAACATGATGCAGTTTTGAGACTCACATTACTAGTGTTTTTTGACTTTTTTGAAACAGAATACGTTACTAGTAATAGCAGAGACAAAGTATGTCACAGTCTCTTCTGATATCTACATGGTCTGTAAGATTACAATTCTACTAGGATGAATAAAAGATGTATATGAGATTTTCTTATCAGTGAAGTCTGGAGAGTTATTGCATTTAAATTATGATTAATAAGAGTAAAATGGAATGGAGTTAACTCTGGGTTTGAATTTGTTGTTTTAACCAATTTGAAATTGTAGATAAATTGCATTCTGTATCAAATCCTGAGATCTTCATCTTGACAGACGCCCACTGGGAGATATTATTGTAAAGTTTTTATTAGTAAACTCTTAGAGATTCCTTTAGCTTAATTATTTTTGTTATCAAAATTAAGTTAATCTGAATAAGCATTGATTTATAAATACAGATGATAATTATAGAAAATAATTAATGTGATTAAAATCTAAAATCTGCAACTTTCACTTTCTGTCCACAAAATACAAATAATGGAGTTTGCGTAGAGTAAAAACTCAATGAAGTCAGTACAAAATTCACAAAACAGTTAATCTTTAATTAGTACTAAATTCTCAGCCAAAGTTTGTTACTCTGAATGAAGGCTGTGTTATTAACTATATCCAGTGGCCACTGTACAAATCAGTGCTTTGCTTGAAGTATCAAAAGTTTATCAAATATTAGAACCAGGGAGGTGGCTACTGGAGGAGATAATTTTGTCCTTCCTACCATAGCTACTCATGATTTCTTGTCTTTCACTGTCATCTTTCTATCATCCCTTACCATATGTTACATAACCTTTGAGATCTTCATACACTGATATGCTTGTCAGTAAGTTGAGTTTGCTTCAGTATAAACAAGAAACAGGTAGGTCAACCTCCAGACTTTTGCTGTGCACCTCTTTACTCTGAGAGCAACATGTGTTCCACTGTTTACTACAACCTGTCGGTCTATGCCAGACTTTGCAGCTTGAGATGGTGTGGACTCAATGGTATTTTCAGATCCTTTGCACTCCTGTTTCCTAAATATATATTTTTTTTCAGTTCTCCTCAAAGGTGACAAACTCCTTTTAATTTGTCCTTTAGTCATTAATTTAACAGATGATAAAGATATATCAAATGGCAAAGAGTCCTGTGCAGGATTTATAAAGGCTAAAATCCAACATGTTATTATTCTCAAGATCTAGGTAAAACAAAAGTAAAAATATCCTTCAAACCCTACATCTGTAATCCACTGTGAGTCCATACTATGTCATCAAACTCAAGCATGTTATGTTACTGCTAAAAAATTACCTCATCTTTCTTTTCTGTAGCTATTTTCACCTGCACTACTGATAATGACATAAATTATTTCTCTACCTCTTACTTAATCTTAGCAACATAATTCCCTGATGATAATTTGCTTATTTAATATGTGACTCAGAGTTACATATATTTATGTTTTGTGTAATTTGGCTTCTATGAAACATAGGTGTATCCAAAGTAAGTTTGCAGATAATTGTAAATTTTTCACTTTTGTAAATTCTTGTGGCAAGATATTGTTTGGAAATTTTTATTTGAATGTAGGATATATTAGAGGAAACTTGATAACTGCACTTAGTAATGCTTTGATAAATTAAATGTGAATTTCTACATTACTCAACTTGTGTATAATTATGCTATCTCAGTTCATTTATGAAATGCATAGTATATATATATATATATATTGCTTAAATATAGCCAATTATCATGGAGACCAAATGTACAGAATAATTGCTCTCTCTTTTATTTGTGAAGTGCGAGGAAAGGTGCATGAAATATCTTTAATATATTTTCCTGAAAACCTACTGAAATTTGAAGCAGGAGGTAAAATGCACTAAATACAATTTCCACTCTCATTTCTATACCAGAAAAAAATTAAGGAGTAATGATGCCTAATATAAGGTAGCATTACTATTATGTAGTAAAAATAAACATCAGAATTGAATTAGATTTTTGTCCCTGTACTTGTTCCAGGCTTTGCCATCAATCTTTCTGGGGATATCCAATAATAGGAAGCTTGTTGTCCTTAATAGCCAGCATGTAAGGATAATATTGGGAATTTAGTAGTTCCTTCAAGAGATGGATATCCCACTAGTAGAATCTTTGGAAAGTAAATTCTGGCTTCAAACCTTTTATTTAGCATTTGTTTTGCACTCATATGAGAGGTAAAAACAAATAAAAGGAGTTAGAAATACTATCCAAATAGACAACAACCCCTGCTTTAGAAATATCACATTCAGAGAGTTATGAACATGCAGGATTTGTATGGAAAAGTAAAACAGCAGGACTGAAAATGCTGCTTTCTCATGCCAGGAACAAGCTGAGGGTTATGGTTTGTGGGAAATGAGGACTGCAAAGCTGTAATTATGGAGCAGTACAGAAGGTAACTTGATAGCTTCAGTGGGAGCATATTTTCCTTCTTCCTTAGACTGCAAAATGCAGTGGGTTCTTATCCTTTCCATAATGTGGAAAACCTTACCTCCAAGTAGAAAAATCCGTAGTTCTCATCTACTGAAGAGTTGTTGAAGGCTTAGATAGATCTTAGGTGACTGCAAAAGAGTCCTAGTTGAGATACCATCCTCTTTTCCTGGCTGGGGTTTCTCTGAGCACTGGAAGGGGAGCAGCCCTAGTGAGTTAGCTATGTGTGGGGAATGAGGGGTGTTCTAGGGCCTGCTGAGGCCACAGGGGAAACACCAAGGCAATATACAGTGTGAGTAGCCATCGCTAGTGACACTTCTAAACAGCATATTGGAATGTTTCCTTTTGACAGAATCCATCCCCCAAAACCTCAAACGAAAAATAATTCAAAACTAAACAGATGCCAGAGGAGTAAGATGACCTCTGGTCCATTAAAAACCCTCCCCCTGCCCTTGATGGATGTTGGGTGGCTGCATCAGGGGCAAAATGTGGCTCTTTACGGTCAGATGGAGACAAAGATTTCTGTTTGCTTATGGCAAAAGCTGTTTCCTTTTAAAAACAAGGATTTTGAGCTCTGAGTTCTAATCCTTTGTTTCACCATGATGGAAAGTATAAAAATCACAAAACCATGCAGAATGATCAAATACAATCTGGACTGAATTGAGTGTGGAAGATTTTTTTTATTTTTTTTATTTTTTATTTTTTTTTGCTAAGCAGCAAAATGATCCTTTAAAACTGTTAGGATTCTCCCCACTGCTCCCTGCCCTTTCCTCCCTCCCACCTCAAGTAAATAACATAAAGCTATAATAAAAACTGTGTCTTTTAAAATGTAGCACTCTTACAGATGTGCATAATAAATTATTCCCAATGGCACGATATCCCTAAGAATATTTAAAACATCTGTCAATGTTAAATTCGATATTTTCTTTGGAGTGGACACAACTCTTACAGTCAGCCGTGGTTGCAAAGTGAATGCTTAATATATAATTTTGGTATCTTTACATATAGCATACCAGATATTTAAAAATAAATTACAGATATCAGCAATAGCTTCTTAGCTCTGGGTATAAGTCATTTGTAAAGCTCCTAATTAACATAAATAAGTAAATAAATAAATAAAATCAGCAACAATCCCTTTCTCTCCCTCTCTCCTTAGATTTCTTGTATTCTAGACATGACATAACTAACTGTTTAGTAAACCAAAACTTCGACTGTTTCAAGTTGTTCCGTCTTCCAAAAGACATTTTTCAGATCTGGATGTTTTAAAAGGTGTAGGATTAACTACCGTTATGTTTGACTTGGCAAGCTAAGATCAGTAACTATTTGAAATATAAAAACAAATATGAGAGAAAGAAATCACGCTTAATACTGAATGATATCGGGAAGAACTGGGACCAATGAGAATGGAAGATGCTTAGCGCTTTCACAGATTGCTCTGTTTCTTAGGCCAACCTAAGCATTTAACACAAAATTTGCTAATGTGTTTAACTTCCATGGCTTTCTTCTGTATTCTATTTCAAGTATGATAACCTATGCATCTTTTTACTGCTTATAGGTTTTGAGGATTTCTATCCTTAATTTTATAAATTCCCTAATATTTCTACCTACTGATAATTTTCCTATATGTCGCTGTATGATCTTTTTGACAGGTGATCTGTTTCTTGACATGGACCAACTATTAATTTGTAAGAATTATAATATTTATACTTAATTTATTCAGTTATTAGAAATAAATGAATAAATATTTTTTGGTAAAAATTAGAAGAATAAGCTGCAGAATGCATATCAATTGGTATAAGTGGATAAGAAAGATCCTATATTTCTTTTACTCTCAATTAGGCTTTCTACTTAGAATGTTTAAAGAAATTAGAATTTATGTTATGTAATGTCAAGTTTATATAAACTTCACTCATAAATTTGCTACTTCGAATTGAACAGACGGTGTTTTCCCATATCTACATTTTTATCAGCTGTAAAATGCAGACATGCAGAAATGCACTGTCTTCCTAAAACTTGAAGTAGGCAGTAGGTCATTTTAATGTGAAAATGTGACAGCATGATACATGCATTTCAGGATACAAATACTGTAATATTTGGGGTACTCCAGAGAGCTCTGAATGCCATGAAGAACAGCAGAAGTACAGCATTTTAATCATGTGATAATTTTCCACTGTTTATCCTTGGCAGAGATGCTGTAAGTAGTATTTTTTTAATAGTTTTGACAGCTCTGATACTTGAACAGCTCGACATTCACCTCTATCCACTCTAATCTCTCTGCCTCGTTTGCTGCTTTGTTTCATTTTTACGGGTTTCATACATGATAATTTACTGAAGGATATATTAGTCAACCATAAAATTTTAGTATAAAAACTTATAACTTGGTAAGAACCTGAGCAACTGATATTTTTCAGGAACCAAATCTTGTCATCCTTAGATGTGAACTTTCTTCTCAGATTGCTTTCTACATGAAGATCCATTCCTACAGAATTCTGTTGGTTGGAAGATGCTAAGCACTTTCATCCACCACCAGCTCTTCACAAGACAATGAAAATACACTATGAGAACTTGGCAGAGATCCATAGTGTTTTTCTGAACTAAAGTGGGTTTAGAAATAAACTCCAGCTGGATGTAGTTATTATTCCCAGCTAATGACTGCTCACCCTCAGTATCAATGAATTTTCTTATTAGAAACTCATGTTATTTTTCCCACTTCCATATAGAGATGTTCTTTTTAATTTGACAATAGTACTACTATTTAGAAATTGTGATTGTTCAAATTCTGCTTTTAGGAATCTTTATTTTTAAAAGAGATTTTAATGAGTAAATTTCTACATCTCCCTAACAATGCTATTTGCAAAAGCTGTTTTCTGAACACTGGACCGTAAAAGGTAAAGAACTCAGCTATAGATGAAGATTAAAAAATAAATTTTCCTACAAATTTAGTCATTCTTTGAAAATAACTGCTTGGCTTCAAATCTTTACAGCAGATATTCTACATGTAAGAGATTTGGCTGAATATTTAAGTTCATTAAATTTTGTCCGATATGTTGACTTCCTTAGAAAGCCAGCTCCAAAAACTTCACAAAAGACGGTCATTTAGTAGACATATCAGAGAAAAAAATTCCATTTAAAAAAATGTGTTTTTAAAATTCTCTGGATCATCTGTTGACTGAGATTTATAAAATTTCAAGATTCAATCATAACCTATGTGAATATGCCATCCAGTAAATAAATGAATTTAAATAGTTAATATTGGAAGTATGAGTAATATCATCTTTAAAAAATAATTAAAAAAATTACTCCAAACAAATACAACGAAGACTTTTTCTGGTTGCATGCAAACATGCATTTAAATCTACAATAAATCAGCTTCTCTTCCTTCCTTTTTTTTTTTTTTAATATTTTTTTATTATTATTTTTTTGCTACTCATTAAGCGTATAAACATGTGAATGCTAACAATTTTTGTTAGCACAAAAATAACCTAAGAAGCTTCGAAGTTTGACTAACTTTGTCTGGGGAGAAGAAGCAAGGTGGACTTCAAGCAAGAAGGGCTAGTTAAATGACTTTTGTAGGATCTTTAAATTTCTGAATTCTAGAAGTCTAGGAATCACCATGATATGAAAAGAAAATAGATTAATTAAAGGTACATGAGAGGTGTTCACTGTACTCCGTGCAGAAATTACTTCATATTCACCTCACACACATATCTGAAACAAACAAACAAACAACAACAACAAAAAAACAACCTCTATAAAATTTCACTTTCAAAGGATGTAGTCATAGGCTTTGGTTGGAGGGGATCTCAAGGATCACCACGTTCCAAATCTCTTGCCACAGGCAGGGTTGCCAGCCACTGGATCAATTACTAGATCAGGTTGCCTACTAGATAGGGTGCCACCCAACCTGGTCTTAAACACCTCCAGGGATCGAACATCTACAGCCTCTCTAGGCAACCCGCTCCAGCACCTCACCATTCTCAGTAACAGTCTTCCCCCTGAAATCTCATCTAAGTATCCCCTTCTTTAGTTTAAAGCCATTCCTCCACATGAAAAGTTGATTTCTCTCATGTTTATAAACTCCATATAAATATTGGAAGGAGGCTGAGGTCTTCTCACAGCCTTCTCTTTTCCAGGATGAAAAAGTCCAGTTCCTTCAGCCTATCTTCATAGGAGAGTTATACTCCAGTCCTTGGATCATCTTCATGGCCCTCTCTGGACCCTTTCCAAAGGTTCCACATCTTTCCTATATTTCCTTTCCCTATGCTTTTCCCTCCCCTTTCCCTCCTCTCCCCTCCTCTTCTTTGTCCTTCCTCCCTCACCCCTTTCCCACCTCTTGCCCCTTGCCCATTGCCCCTTTCCTTTCCTTTTTTCTCTTTTTATGTTGTCAGAATGCCCAACTTCTCATGTGGAAACATCTGAATGTTACAGGAAATTCATTACACCCTTGGGGCTATACAAGTTAAAAAATAGCCTGATCAACTATGATAAAGTTAATGATAAATATTAGGACACATAATCCAATCAATTATTTGTTGATCTTTTCTTCTCTTATGCTAAGAGTAAGTTCCCTCAATTTTTTAAAACATCATCATTATAATATTTCTATGTTTTCATAATTATTTCTCATAATTGCTGCAGCAAAACAAACAAGCAAACAAACAAAAACCCACCTTATTTCCTATGTAATATAGCCAAGGAACAAAAGGATTTTTCTATTGTTCAGTCTTCTGAAGGTTTAGGATGTGTGAGAACAATACAAGTTTATTGACCCTTAGATTCTATCTGAATATAGGTTTTATTCCAGGAATTGAATTTTATTTCTGAGCATCTGTTCTTAAAATATGCCAGTAAAAGTAATATTTCTGTGTCCAGGTTAGATATTTTCCACTTAGCTTTTTATACTCAACATATGGTGTAGATTATTCACACATAAGAACTCTGTTTAAAATCATGGTAATGGTCTAAGTTAAGTGCTAAGAGGCCAAGAAGTTCTGAGTTAATCTCAGAAATCTGCATATAACTCATTCCATCGTGTGTTTAAACAGCAGATCAGACGATCTGGAATTCTTTGTGCTCTAGACAGAGCCTTTATCATTGGTATCTTAACATATTTAGAATTTTCTACGTCCTGTGATCAACACCAAATATCAGTTTGGTCAGTGAGACAAATATACTTTAATTTCTGATTTTCAAAATGGAAAAGTTAGCGAATGCTCAATTAAATAGAAGATGTAATGAGTGGATTATCTGGTGAAATACACATTTTCTTAGTTTCATTAGATAATTATTTTATACATTTCCTCCTCTTATTTTCTTAAAATGAAATAGAAATAACAATAGGTACATCTGTAAATCTACAAATATATTATTTTTTTCTTCAAATAAGTTTTGCAGAAATTATTATATATATAGATATATAAGTAAATGTACAGTTCTCATACAAATCATGAAGATTCTTTTTTTCTCACAAATCTGATTTCTTTTGTATTTGAAAATGTCTATATATTTTCCACAGATCTCTTACATAAGGATATTTTAAAAGAGATTTTGTTTCCAGTTTCAGCATTGCTGAATATTCCAAGGTTTATTCATATTCAAGGAAGGTTTGTAATCCTGCATTTTGCTATGATTTCTTTGGAGACATTTCAGCCATCCATATGCTTGGAGTCTTAAATCGAAAGAACGTTAGCCTGCCATGCATATTCACTCAGTCTACATCAAAAACATTCTTGTATAACTGTTACTGCAGTGGATAAAATAATGTTACAATTGCGGGTAAGGAAGAACTAAAAGGAGAGGGAAAAAAAGAAAAGCAACAGTGTAAACAATTTTGGAGCTGAATGAATCATGACCTTGATACAGGTTACCACGCCCTGCTCTGCCAGGTATGGGGTCCAGATAAACCATACACATACATCACTCCTGAGTAGGCCAGGTTATTTTCTGTCCTTTTCAGTAATGATAATGCAAACTAAAGTCTCAGAGTTGCTCTAGTATCTGCTATTTTTTAGTATCTCCCAACTACACAGCTAGCTGTACACCTCCAACTGTCACAGAATCACAGAACTGTAGAGGCTGGAAGGGACCTTCTGAGATCACTGAGTCCAACCTGCCTGCAAAGCAGGCTCCCTACAGCAGGCTGCACAGGTATGCATCCAGACGGGTCTTGAAAATTTCCAGAGAAGGAGGATCCACAACCTTTCTGGGCAGCCTGTTCCAGCACTCTGTCACCCTCACTGTGAAGAAATTCCTTTGCATACTGGTGTGGAACTTCCTATGCTCCAGTTTTGGCTGTTTCCCCATGTCCTGTCCTCACAGACCACTGAAAAGAAGTTGACCATAGCCCTGTGACTCCTACTCTTAGGATATTTATAAACATTAATAAGATCTCCTCTCAGTCTTCTTTTCTCAAGGCTGAACATATTCAGGTCACTCAGCCTTTTGTCATACGCCATGCCCAGGCCCTCTGAATTCCTGGTATCAAGAGTTGGAATGCCAGCAGTTGAGTTACTGTCTTGGTTCTGTTTACTCAAAAAAAAAAAAAAAAAAAACACAAGTTCAGCAGCTGAGATGAACGAAATCTTGTGTGTTTTAACTATTGATAAACAGGAGTGTAAAAATGATGAAACAGATGTACCACATTAGAACCTAAGTCTTTTTAATAAGGAATTTATATTTGATAGACACCATCAATATTTTCCTTGTCACCTTCTCATATTCTTTTCCATTTTATTTTTATTTTTATTTTCATAGTAGATGCACTGTTAAAAGTAAATATATATGTATTTGTTTTAGTAAATTATATGACTTTGATATGTATTAGATTTAAGAGAAATAACTAGGAGAGATAAAGCAAAAATATTTTCTATTACTTTTATATTTTACTTGGAAACACCATTTTCATTTTCAAACTTAACTACTTTATGTCCTGTGATGCATATGGCTTATTTTGCATCCTCAGTAGGTTTGCAGATGGCACCAAGTTGGCTGGAAGTGTCAATCTGCCTGAGGGTTGCAAGGCCCTACAGAGGGATCTGGACAGGCTGGATAGCTGGGCTGAAGCCAATGGGATGAGGTTCAACAAGACCAAATGCTGGGTCCTGCACTTTGGACACAACAACCCCAGGCAACACTACAGGCTTGGGGCAGAGTGGCTGGAAGACTATGTAGAGGAAATGGACCTGGGGGTATTGATTGATGCTTGACTGGACATGAGCCAGCAGTGTGCCCAGGTGGCCAAGAAGGCCAATGGCATCCTGGCTTGTATCAGAAACAGTGTTGCCAGTAGGGACAGGGAAGTAATTGTCCCCCTGTACTCAGCCCTGGTGAGGCTGCACCTCGAGTACTGTGTTCAGTTTTGAGCCCCTCTCTGCAAGAAAGACATCGAGGCCCCGGAGTGTGTCCAGAGGAGGGCAACAAAGCTGGTGAGGGGTCTGGAGCACAGGTCTTAGGAGGAGAAGCTGAAGGAGCTGGGATTGTTCAGCCTAGAGAAGAGGAGGCTCAGGGGAGACCTTACTGCTCTCTATAACTACCTGAAGGGAGGTTGTAGTGAGCTGGGAGTCGGCCTCTTCTCTCGGGTGACTAGTGATAGGACTAGAGGGAATGGCTTCAAGCTGCATCAGGAAAGGTTCAGGCTGGACGTTAGGAAATACTACTTCTCTGAAAGAGTGGTCAGGCACTGGAGTGGGCTGCCCAGAGAGGTGGTGGAGTCACTGACCCTGGAGGTGTTCAAGGAACGTTTGGATGTTGTGTTGAGGGACATGGTTTAGTGAGAGCTATTGGTGATTGGTGGATGGTAGGACTGGTAGGACTGATAGGACAGGGTGGATGGTAGGACTGGGTGATTCTGTGGGTCTTTTCCAACCTTGGTGACTCTATGATTCTATGATTCTATGATTTTAATGAATGCATTTTCTTCTGGCTGTAGTTCCTCTGTCTTTCTTTACATCAGATTTCTCTGGGAGGATGACCAGCAAACCTGACTTGCAAATATCCTTTCAAAGTCTGAATGTGGAGAGATAAATCAACTACATGGATATTCAAAAACAGATTTATCAGATATGCTGGTCACAGTGAAGGTAGAGAAATTAGACATGTTTATCACAGGATCACTGAATGGCTATCTTTGGAATGGACCTCTATAGGCTTCCAGGTCTAAGTCCCCTGATCAAACAGGGCCACTGGTACCAGGTTGCCCAGGATCAGATTCAGATGGCTTTTGAATATTCCGAAGAAGGGAGATTTCACACCATCTGGGCAACCCGTGTCTGTGCTCCAATACCTGCAGAGTAAAAAAAAATGCTTTCTAATATTCAGAGGGAACCTCCTGTGTTTCAGCTTGTGCCCATTGGTGTCCATCAGGACCGTTTCTGCCAGGCTGAACTCATGCCTCCATATGGAAATCAGAAATTGATTCTAATTCATGGCTAAACATAAATTATTTAGATCACATGGGAAGTCATAGTTCAGGTAATCTGAAAATGTAATGACAACTGGATGGTCACATCAGCACAATTTGATGTAGCTGTTGTCAGTATCTGTGAAATACAGGAACATGGTCTTTACAAATTCTTGTCTAACATAGTGTGATAACATATATGATATATATATTTTTTATTGTAATATAGTACATAGATAGAGGAAATCTTGATGCACAATGAGATAAATATATATATGTGTGTTTTCTTAGCAGTTAGTTAAAAAATAATAAAAAAGAGGTTCAATACAGCCTACATTTTCTGTCATCTTTTTGACATCTTGTGGGAACATAGCAATTCTCAAAAGCATATAGGAAGATGTCAGTTTTGCTTGAATCTTTCATAATTAAAACTTCCACATAAATGCCTGGGACCACTGCTTCAGGTTGTTGTGTGTATATGGATCTACAGATAAGTCTGTGTCGCTTAAGTTACAAAATAAATGTAACAATTCATATTATATGCCTTTGCTAATTAGTGATGTAAGTCACCAAGTTGAAATTAGTCATCTGGTTGACAAAGAAGAACTTCTGCATGTAAATTCGTATGTATATATCTTAATCTTGAAAAGAGAGGACCATTAAATAGAACTGCTTTTGACATAAGAAATTCAAAAACACCTGGAGAAAAGATGTCAGTTTAAAATAATGTATGCTTTCCCCCTGAAACACTATTAAAATTTTCAAAGGACTTTCAATGCAGGTGTGAGAATATGGACGTAGAAAAAAATATCTCTGTCCTAGATTGACACATGAGACATAAGGCATTGGGCATTGGGGACCTCTTGGAAAAAGCTTGCACATTTTATTAAGTTGCAGAAAAAAAAAACAAAAAACAAAAAAAACAAAAAAAAAACCTGCTGCAAATAACTGCCTTGTTATTTTCTAGTGCATACTCATGTCTGCTGTCCTTTGGGACAGAATATATCAATTATATGTGTTACTTTGGTAACATTTTCTTTGCAAAATAGTCATACAGTGTGTTTTAAAGTGATGGAAGTGTTGTGTTTTTTCCCCTCTTTTTCCCCAATTTACTTTATTCCACTTTGCGCACTATTCAGATAAAACAAAGAAGTACTACATTACAGGAAAGAAGTCTAATAAATTGTAGTGCAGAGTACATGTTCTATGCTTTAGTCATTTAAACAGTATGTAATTCATTCACACATACATTTTCTTATGAAAAGAACTGCAATATTTTAAATTTTCCCTTGTGTTCACTCATAAACCTTTGAACTTTTAAGTTGAAATTCTGGTTTTTCTTTATATGACTACTTTATAGCACACGTTCTCTCTCCTTTTTCCTTTCTCAGAAGGATACTATAACTTACAAAATGAGAAACTGAAGTTGATATCTGACAAAAAACTCTGTTTGTCTTAATGGTGATGAAGCAATGATTTGCACTGAGTGAGTAGCTTGCACAAAGGCAGCCAGATATTCAGTTGACATCAGTGCACCTAGAACTTTTCTCTTGATTGTCCAACTGGACAGGTTGGAGTTCAAAATCCTAAGGAAGAGCATTTCATCTTAATATTTTAGTTTGTCTTAAGAAAAAGCAGGGAATTTCCTGCAAGAACTTGCTATTCCAACACATTTTGTGAAAAATGTATTTATTTCTTCTTCAAGTTCAATTAAGGGCAAATTTTTAAAATTTCATATTTTCTTAAACTAGGTATGAATGTGTCAAGAAAATTCAAATTAGAATTGTATGTAAAAGAAAAAAATCTGAGAATATAATAAATCAATGTAAATCAGTGAAATTTTCCACAAAAATTTTTACCTATGTTTATTTAAAGTAAATTTGCTGTAGCAAATTAGTATTAATGTATTTCTTATTATTTGATTACAATCAAAAAACAAGTTAAGTTAAAAAAGAATAACGAGCTCTGTAATCTTTCAAAATTTCATTGGTATAAACATAGTACATAATTTGTTCAGTTAGTTCTTCAGCTAGTTTTGACAAATGAAACTTGTTGATTCTATGTTGATGTTATCAACGTGACATAATCCATCACACTTGTACCCTTGTTGAAGACCAGAGTGTTGGGTTTCCTTTTTTTAATGAAAAAAATAAAAAAGAACATATATTTCATTATTCCATTCTGTTATTACCATCCCAGTCTTACAGTGACTACACTTTTTTGTTGTTGTTAGTGCACAGTCTAAAATGTAATTTTTGATTAACTTTGCTTAGTTATGTGGGGAGATCATTCAGTAAGAGAGGTTTGCAGTGACCAAGTTGATCTTTAGAATTTTTAAAATACGTATTCTTTGCTCTACTTTTTTTTCCTATTTTACAGATCTGGAAGATAAGTTAAACTTTACATTCACAGCTACAGGGGAAAACAAAATAAGGATGATAGCTTATAACTGTTTCTAAATAAACTATTTTCTGCAGAAAACTCAGAGTAACAAACAAAAAGCAGAAGAAAACACACAGGCATCATTGCCACAAGGAAAATTTACAGGTGATGGCAGTAAAACTTAATGCTCATTTAGAGCATAATCAATTAGAATTAGTCATTTTTCTAAATTAAAAATGGGAAAATAAAAGTACTATTCTTTTTCTATGAAGTAAATGTCATGCAGTACATTAAGTTGCAATGCACCACTGGAGTAGTTCATTGAATGATATGACACTGCGACAACACATACACTTGAATCTAGAGACATGTAATGTATTTCACTATGTCACAGAATGAGGGTACTTTCCTCAATCAAAGCTACAGGAGGAAATCTTCACTGTGTAGTCTGTACTTTTAAAAGAAATTATTTTTCCTCAAAGAAGACTTATATGATTTTCATTGAGCCAATCACTTGAGGCTAGCTGTCTTCCAGAAAGGAGATAAAACAAGCAAGTATTATTTTTGAGTCTAGGAAGATTTGGTAATGCATTTTTTAAATGTTATTTTTCAATGATTTTTATTTATTTTTTATTTTTTTATATATAATTTATGTAGGATAATAATTCATATAAGATTATCTAGAGTTAGAACAAACTGTTTTATGGTATGTTCATGTAGTTTTCAGTCATGTTTTCATCAGTATGAGAAACAATGAGCTGTTCAAAGATGCTATAATATATGTTGAAAGCAAGTGGAATATACCAGGGTTAATGCATTACAAACTGAGATTTGAGAGCTTTGTCCAGCTTAGCTTTTTTAAATGGTTTCCTAACCTTTCAGTAGTGCAGCTGTAGAAAAGTCCTATTAAATCCTTATTAAATCCTGTAAACCTTGAGATTGATTATTCTAGATGAAATTATCCCAGGAAACACATCTTTTCTGCTTCAATTTCTTAGCTCTGATTTCACACTGATAAGTTTCTGTAGCATCCTTGAACCACTTATATATCCTACTAGCATAAATTACAAGGTGCTCAGTATGCACCTTACCTTGTCACTGCAAGACACACCTTAATCATGCTGGATACAGCAACCTGAATTTAGCTGTTGGTTAAAGAAATATCAACTTGATGACAGAGACAAACTAGCATGACCTCCAAAATGCATAAGCCTGAGTAATCAGAACAGTATGCAGGGGAGACCAAAAGTGTGACAAAGTATGGGACGGCAGTGACACATTTTTTTTTTATTATTATTTTAATTTTGGCTTTATTTAAGGGTCTGTAGAGGGAATTCTGGGAACTTTTCCTGAATTGAGAGAAAAGTCAATAAACCATACTACTCTGGAATGCTTTCATGTTTTCTGTTTTGTTTTGTTTTTTAGTAATTGTGTTTGATGTAATAATCAAGCAGTCACAGTGGATTTTGGGGCATGTGAATTCACTGATGAATTCACATGCCCCAAAACTGATGAAAATTTTGCCTAAATCCTATTTGAAATTTAATGGTAGGCTAAGAACAGCCCAATAAACTCTCTTACTTGTATTTTTACAGATATTATTTCGACTTTTCCCTCTCCTATTGCTGGTAGAAGATCCACCCAGAATCCAGTAAGTTTCTGCTAGCAGTAGCTACTGGAGGTGTGTCTGTATATGCAAAAGTCATTTTGTATTTGTAGGAGATAATAAAGTAGGCTGAACTGATCTTCAGATCCTGAGAACTTACTTTCATTAAGCTAGTTCCCCTTACCAGCTTCCCTCTATAGTTCTCTCTTCTTACAAATCCCAGGATCACTTTCCAAGGTGTGATACAGTAAAGATGCATGTAACTAGGCTCCCAGTGAATGATACACAGTCACAGTATCTGGAACCTCTTATGTAGTCACAAGTAAGTGTAAAACAGAATACCATACGATAAGGCCACTCACTTTCCAGACTAATGGATGTGTAGCATTTTGCTCTCTACAAAGCTCAGCAAACCAAACTGAAGGCAATTTATGCATTTATTCTTCTTTAAAAAAGCACCCATATGGAATTTTCAGTAAATGTAAAATCATATGTCTGTAGAGTAATATGTGTTGGAAAGAACCTCAGGTTGGAATGACATGCTGCTGAAGGAGAAGCCTATGCAATGCAAAGCAAATGAACTGTCAGTGTCCATTCAGAAGCTGACAGTCCAAGCAGTTCTGACTCACTTGCAATGGCCATATTCAGGAAAAGAGTGGGCCAGGTGATCTGCAAAGCTGACTTTTCCTAGGCAAAACAAGGTGAGTACTGGAACTGAGGAGTTTGTCTTTCTGTGAAAAAGAAGAGAAAGCTCAGTGATTAATATGATTGCAACTGCTGAGGTATCATGCTGGGAAAGTGACATTTTCTATGGAAACAAGGAACCAAACCATTTGACCTTTTAAAGGTCACTTTTAATGTCAGTTAGAAATCAGCTGGAAGCCAGGACAGCCATGAAGGACTGATGTTATATTTCCCTATAAAAGCACCTAAAAGTGAGTAGACAGCCATGTTTCTTCACTAACATTTTAGTCCATGGAAAATATATACCCCATTCTTAATTGTATGGGTTGGAGAAAATCAATCTGTGGAGGAAAACAGGTGCAAATGCAACACATTTTATACACTTTGAATAGTAAGAAACTAATTAAATTTATATACAAAAATTATTTACACATTTGAGAAATTTGTAAAATTTCAGTTTAGTATGCAATAACTGGAATAGAGAGAAACTGCAAGGAACATTTGGCATCCCTTTAAAAGCTTTTCAAAACCAACCCTTCTGTTTTGTCTGATATTTAATCCCTCATTAATTTTCTGTCAGCTTCTCATGAAATTATTTTATTTAAAATTTATTTTATTTCCCCCCAATATCTCTTTCAATGAAAGAATAAACTGTCTTCACTGATTTTTTTATCAATCGTCATTGCAAAGACTACTTTTCAACTTGACAAGTACATTTCATGAAATCATTCAAAAGTTACGTTGAGGAGTAGCTGAGGACAATTGGCACTTCTGCTAAGCATAAAAAAGAAAGTATACTCTTCTGTTCTTATTTCCTTTCTGCTCTTTGATTTAAAGCTCTTTGAGACTTCATTTGTAGCTTTGTGAAATAGATGGAAAAATAGTACAGAAGGAATAAGAGTCTAAGATCTAAAATTGAATGAGATCTGCAGCATGTTGTTGTTTTTTTTTTGCAAATTCACAGACTGTTCATGTTTATATTAATTGTCTTTTGTAGAGTCAGATGTATTGAACCTACTGATTTTGATAATTTATTAACATATCTGAGAGATTTAAAATAGTTTTTCTCTGTGCTTAATTACGTTTTCCTTTAATTAGAAGACACTGTCGATTGCCTTGCTCTTTAATGTTATTGCTTCTCAATTTTGGTTACACAAAACACATTTCAGCTTTATTGCATATTTCTGTTTTCCTTTATTTTGGTTTTAATGGCATACTGTTTTCCAGTTTAGAGCCATTATCAACTTCAGATAATCAAATTTGCATTTTTTTTTCTGTGTTGGAATTAAAGATCAAGTAAATGTTTAACATTTGTTCAGAAAGAAATTTATTATTTTGGGATATGCTACGCTGTTTTATGCTGTTTTGTACAATGTGAATGCTAACTTAAACATGTCTAAGTTAAAATAAAAAGCTTTGTTTCACATATTCTCTCTCCCAGAAGCTGTGATGTAGACAGGCTACACTACAATTAATTTGTTTTCAAGATTTTTAATGTTCTGGTGGTTATGGTCACATTAAGTTTCTTCATTTTCATGGAAACAGCACAGAATCTAAAATCTGGTAATTAATCTGTAAATGCACAGACTCCTGCTTTAAAACAACTGTGAGTCTTTAAGAATTAAGCATCGAGTCACAGTATGTTGCAGTAAACTCATTGAAACTTAATATCTTCTGAGAGACTTTTCAAAGCTGGCATTTAACTGAAGTCATGTAATGATACTTAATTGGATATTTCTTTTGCTGGTTCCAGTCAGTTGAAGTCATTATTAATGTGGAGTACAAATGGAGCTGAATTTGAAGAGGCACTCATTGAAACTCTCTTCTCATAATGCCAATAGAGCACTGTACAATCATTATAACTCCTGTGGCTGCTAATCTTCTGGATTTGATTAATTGCAAAAACCAATAAAAAATATCTACTTTCAGGGTACCATGGCCTTGATTCATTGTTTACAGTTGACTGAAAAAAAAACAAAAGCCAAACAAAGACAACTTTCCCCAAGCCTCCAAAAAAGCAAAAGAAATGAACATCAGCCTTGAAATAAACAACACAAGGTTGACTTGCAAAAGGTAAGCTGTGGTTTTAATGGAAATGTAAAACACAGAATGTTCTCTAGGTGCCTTACTTTACAATTCAGTAAGGAAAAATGAAAATCACTGTTGCTCTAAAACCTTTCTTTAAAAACAGTATTGCCAGCACAATTTGCTATTAATTGTATGTGATCTCATTTATCTAAATCCTTTCACATCCTCACCTATTTTCCATCACATTTATCCATGACTACGCTTTCATAACAGCCACTTCGCCTGCAGGTCGGATGGTGGGATATTAGGTACCATCACACTAGTGTTGGTTCTTTGACAAGTGACAGGTGGCTTGTTGCTATCCCTGAGGAGTAGGATAATTTATCTCGCCAATGAGTTCAGCCTCTGGCAACCTAGAAACTGAGGGCTGTGAATGTTAACACGAATTGTGGCTGGGGATGAATAACAAGACTATCTCTGGTACCAGCACACTGACCAGGAGGATATCCAGCTTGCAAAACAAAATGTCTCAGTATACACTTAGCTGCTTCCTACTGATACAACTTGAATAAAATGCACTGGTGTTTGTGGTGTACAAAATGCATGACAAATCATTTGCCTCAACCTAAATAATTATTGTTGTAACCTCCTACCTAGGCATATGCTAGATTTGAATTAAAATGTAGTTTGTGACAGAAATCTAGAAGTTATGTAAGGATCAAACCTAGTAATATTATTAAATTTATCAAGAGTAAGCATATAGCCTTCTTATAAATATAAACATCACAGAAAAGGGGGAATTTGCAGACAACTCCTGCTTCAACCCGTGGTGATGACACAAAATATACAAACAGTCATGATTTTTAATATTTATAATTTCAAATGAGGTTAAAATGGATTTTCAAAACCATATTTCTGATATTCACTTGCAGTTGCATCCTTATAAAAAGGTAGGCTATTATTAATTTAGGGAACATTGTATGGATGTTACCATGCATTTGTATGAGTTGAGGATGAGAGGAAAAAAATCTGAAATATTACTCTTAGTATTAAAGCTTTCTCTTGGAATAGTCATAACAACCATGACATGTTCGTAGCCTACTGCTAAAAATACTTTGAACCTGAATTGTTTTGGACTACTTATTCTCTTGATGACAAAATATTAATAGAGAATGAGTAGTATGTGCCTAACTCCCAGTATCTGTCTTTCCTGCAGGGGAGGATGTGGTCTTTTTGAGGTTGCAGACAGAAGCTTGATAGTCATCATAACACAGTGCAAGTAAAGTAAAAAAGAAAAGTTAATAAATATGATTATTCTCCCACTAGAAATTAATTTCTATTACAAAATAATAGCAACTAATTTCAATTAATCTAATCTGTATGTGGGGTCAGATGTCGCTGTTATTTCATTGCTTGGAATATCCAACAGGAAGATAAAAGAAATATTTTATTTCTTAAGGATCCAAGAACTAATAGGTTTATAAGTAAGTTCATAGGAAATTCTTCCCTATATACAAAGGAAATCCACAGGAGTAAGCCATACTGTTTATTTGTCACAAAATATTAAACCTACAGTATAAAACATACTTAGTCCTGTCAAGTTTTTATCATAGGTCTATGGAAAAATTCTGTGTATTTTTGGAGCATTTGTTATTGACAAAAAAATCACTGCATGAGTTTGCACTGTATTCTTGCAAGTCATCACAGTACTTCCAACAGAAATATTCCCAGAAAGGATTGTGAGTTGGATACAGATAAGAAGGAAAATTCAGATTCTATACACCCAGACCTATTACAGGCTAGTGCTTTTATGGAAACATTATGATTAACATTAAGTTAAGACCAGTTGTGCTATAGCTCAGACTGGGTCATAACAGAATTTAGAAGATGAGACTGCAATACACTGGGAACAAAACAGATAACTGTCGTACTTCTTTATGACCTTAAAATAAACGGATGAGGAAAAAACATTTACTCTGCCTGATACATATCTCACAATGCCAACTGAACTGTTGTGGTCAGTGTAAAAGTGAGACTTTCAGGCAGGGAATAAGAAAATATAGCACTTAATCTTCATTTAATTGAAGGTTTTCTTTGGAGAGAAAAAGCACTAAAATGAGTCCCTTCTTGGTGAGAGGATCTGTGAAATCTCAGTGAAATTAAATAATGAAACCATCTAAAACAGAAGATGTTTCTGTGTGTTTGTATGCATGTGTCATGTAGAGCTATTTCCATCCATATTTACAGATTAAATTACTAAGCTTCTTGCAAACGATTGTATTTTTTTTTTTTTAGAGCAAATTTGCAACTCTATTCCTGTTCATATTAAGTAGGTTTATTATTTTTCCTTAAAAACTTCTGAGCTCTTTAAACTGCTGGTTTGCATAAGTCATTCAAACCAGTTTCTGTTCAGTACATTAAAAGAACAATCATAGAATCATAGAGTCACCAAGGTTGGAAAAGACCCACAGGATCACCCGGACCTACCATCTACCCATCACCAATAGCTCTCACTAAACCATGTCCCTCAACACAACATCCAAACGTTCCTTGAACACCTCCAGGGTCAGTGACTCCACCACCTCTCTGGGCAGCCCACTCCAGTGCCTGACCACTCTTTCAGAGAAGTAGTATTTCCTAACGTCCAGCCTGAACCTTTCCTGATGCAGCTTGAAGCCATTCCCTCTAGTCCTATCACTAGTCACCCAAGAGAAGAGGCCGACTCCCAGCTCACTACAACCTCCCTTCAGGTAGTTATAGAGAGCAGTGAGGTCTCCCCTGAGCCTCCTCTTCTCTAGGCTGAACAATCCCAGCTCCTTCAGCTTCTCCTCCTAAGACCTGTGCTCCAGACCCCTCACCAGCTTTGTTGCCCTCCTCTGGACACACTCCGGGGCCTCGATGTCTTTCTTGCAGAGAGGGGCTCAAAACTGAACACAGTACTCGAGGTGCAGCCTCACCAGGGCTGAGTACAGGGGGACAATTACTTCCCTGTCCCTACTGGCAACACTGTTTCTGATACAAGCCAGGATGCCATTGGCCTTCTTGGCCACCTGGGCACACTGCTGGCTCATGTCCAGTCAAGCATCAATCAATACCCCCAGGTCCATTTCCTCTACATAGTCTTCCAGCCACTCTGCCCCAAGCCTGTAGTGTTGCCTGGGGTTGTTGTGTCCAAAGTGCAGGACCCAGCATTTGGTCTTGTTGAACCTCATCCCATTGGCTTCAGCCCAGCTATCCAGCCTGTCCAGATCCCTCTGTAGGGCCTTGCAACCCTCAGGCAGATTGACACTTCCAGCCAACTTGGTGCCATCTGCAAACCTACTGAGGGTGCACTCAATGCCCTCATCCAGGTCATCAGTAAAGATATTGAAGAGGACAGGCCCCAGAACCAACCCCTGGGGAACACCACTCGTGACCGGTCACCAGCTGAATTTAACTCCATTCACCACCACTCTCTGGGCCCAGCCCTCCAGCCAGTTCCTTACCCAGCCAAGAGTGTACGTGTACAAGCCACGGACTGCCAGCTTCTGCAGGAGAATACTGTGGGAGACAGTGTCAAAGGCTTTGCTGAAGTCTAGGTAAACTACACCAACAGCCCTTCCTTCATCCACCAGATTGGTCATTAGATCATAGAAGGAGATCAGGTTGGTCAAGCAGGACCTGCCCTTCGTGAACCCATGCTGGCTAACCTGCCCTTCGTGAACCCATGCTGGCTAAGCCTGATCCCCTGGTTGTCCTACACATGCCACAAGATCTCCCTCAAGACAATCTGCTCCATAATCTTCCCTGGCACTGAGGTCAGGCTAACAGGCCTGTAGTTCCCCAGATCCTCCCTGCAGCCCTTCTTGTAGATAGGAGTCACACTGGCAAGCCTCCAGTCTTCTGGGACCTCACCCGTCAACAAGGAGTGCTGATAGATGATGGAAAGTGGCTTGGCTATCACCTCTGCCAGTTCCCTCAGCACTCTCGGGTGAATCTCATCTGGCCCCATGGACTTGTGGCAGTCCAGTTGGAGTAGCAGGTCTCTGACTGTTTCTTCCTGAATCGTGGGGGGGTTAGTCTGCTCCCCAGCCAAGGCCGCCAGGTCAGAGAGTGGAGAAACCTGAGAATAACTGGTCTGACTTTTAAAGACAGACATAAAGAAGGCATTCAGAACGTCTGCTTTTTCCTTATCCTCACTGGTCACATTCCCAGCCTCATCCAGTAAAGAATGGAGATTCTCCCTGGTCCTCCTCTTACTGCTGATATACTTGTAAAAGAGTTTCTTGTTCCCTTTTACCCCAGTGGCCAGGTTGAGTTCAAGCTGGGCTTTTGCCTATCTGATTTTCTCCGTGCACATCTTAACAACTTCTTTGTATTCTAAAGTTGCCCATCCCTTCTTCCACAGGAGGTAGATTCTCTTTTCTCCTGGAGCCTCAAGAATAGCTCCCTATTCATCCATGCCAGTCTTCTTCCCCACCAGTTCATTTTGCAGCTCAGGGGGACAGCCTGCTCCTGCACCTTTAAGACTTTCTTCTTGAAGAGTGACCAGCCATCTTGGACCCCTTTACTCTCTAAGACTGAATCCCAGGGGACACTCCCTACTAGTCTTCTGAACAATTCAAAGTCCACTCTCCGGAAATCCAAGGTAGCAGTTTTCCTGTTCCCCTCCTGACTCCATCAAGAATTGGGAACTCTACCATGTCATGGTCACTCTGCCCAAGACAGTCGCCAACCTCTACATCTCCCAGTAGACCTTCTCTGTTTGTGAACAGCCGGTCTAACGGGGCAGCTCCTCTTGTAGGTTCTCTCACCAGCTGCATCAGGAAGTTATCCTCCATACACTCCAGAAACCTTCTAGACTGCTTCTTCTGAGCTAAATTGTATTCCCAGCACATGTCGGGGAAGTTGAAGTCCCCGATGAGGACAAGGGCTGGCAATTGCACAGCTTCTGCCAGATGCTTGTAGAACACCTGTCTCTTCATCCTCGTTCAGCAGTCTATAACAGACTCCCACCAGGATGTCTGCCTTGTCAGCTCTTCCCCTGATGTTAACCCATAGGGATTCAACCTTATCATCCCCAGTCCTAAGTTTAGTAACATCAAAGCACTCTTTAACACAGAGAGCCACGCCACCACCCCTCCTTCCTTGCCTATGCTTCCTGAAGAGTTTGTAGCCATTCACTGCAGCACTCCAGTCATGGGAGTGGTCCCACCACATTTCCATAATGGCAACTAGGTCATAGCTTGCCTGCCGCACAATGGCTTCTAACTCTTCTTGTTTGTTGCCCATGCTGCATGCATTGGTGTAGACACACTTCACCTGAGCCCCTTGCCTCACCCCTAATCCTATTATCTCTCCCCCAGGCTCATCTCTAGCAGGCCTGGTTTTATCCCCTCCCTCCTTCATATCTAGATTATAATTCTCTTGACAAGTCTCGCCAGTTCCTGGGCAAGGATCCACTTCCCCCTTTGAGACAGGTGATACCCATTGGCAGACCTCAGGCCAGGTGCTGAGTAGAACGCCCCATGGTCAAAGAACCCCAAATACTTGTGATTGCACCAGCCTTTCAGCCGTGTGTTTATGTGATGGGTTTCCCTGGTCGTTGCAGTGTCCTTCCCTGCCACTGTAGGAATACAGGCAAATACTACTTGTATGTACAAGTAACCTCCCCAGTCCTCTAAAATCATTTTTTATAGTCCTCAGGCTTCTGTCAGTAACCTCGTCAGTACCGGCCTGAACTATCAATAAAAGATAGTAACCAGAGGGGTGGATCAGACTGGGAAGTTTTCTAGAAATATCCCTGACCCAGGCCCCAGGGAGGCAGCATACCTCCCTATGGGTAGGGTCAGGCCAACATATTGAGCCTTCTGTTCCTCTCAGAAAGGAGTTGCCTACGACTATCACCCTCCTTTCTTTTCTGGAGGAGGCAGTCTTCAAGTGTGGAGCTGACCTCCTCACCTTAGAGATGCTTGAAGGCAGTCCTCTCACCTCATCCTCACTCACCTCTCCCTCTGGCTTCAGGGCATCAAACCTATTATGTAGAGGCACCTGGGGAACCAAGGTAGGTCAGGACAGGGGCCACCTGTGTCTCCGAGCTGGGACCTGCTACCATTTCTCCTCTCCTCTCAAGTCAGCCCTCTCTGATCAACTACGGCAAGGGAGAGGGTCCACTACAGTTTGGGGGGTGCAATCTCTGCATCTTTCAGTCAGGGAGTCACTCCACCAGTCAGTCTCCTGTTCACACTCTCTGATGGCTCTTAATCTTTCCATATCCTGCCTAAGCTCCACCATCAGGCTGAGTAGCTCATCCACCTGCTCACACCTCACACAGGTGGCATTGCTCCCATCCTCCCTCAGCAGCAGCAAGTTCAGGCACTCCCTGCAGCCAGAGTCCTGAACCATCACATTTCTGGGCAGGTCCACTGTCTGGGTCGCCACAGTCTTCTTGGGACAAGCCCGGTGTCCGGTAGAGACCATGTTTGAACCTGTGGTCTCAGGTTCTATCTGTAGGAGAGCTGGTCTCTTGAGCAAAGACAAAAAACACCCACCTATCCTGCCACAAGACCCACCACCCACTCCTGCTCCTGAAGTATTGTATAGGCAGCGTGGGCTATGCTCACATGCTGACTTCTCTTCCTGTTGTCAGTGGAAGGTAACATCGTTTTCTCACCTAGCACATTATGTGGGAAAAAGCTGGCTTCCAAGGGCTGCTTTTAGCCACACAGCAAAGGGTCAAAGTCAAGCTCAAGAGATAAGAGTGGGCAGTGCCAGCTTCCAAAAGCCCTAAAAATAGCTTTTTGATTGGCCTTTTTGCTTTCGCTCCCTTATCCAGTGCAGTCTTACTTGCCCTGAAGCTGCTCTCCGTAGCAATGACCATTTCACATGTGAGGAGGGTGTTTAAACTATGTAAACAATGTATTAATTTAATGAAATTTTAATACTAATAGCTGAATCTTCCCTACAATTATTTCTAATTAAAAATAATTGTAAATAATTAATATTAGTAATTTATTCTTCTAAATTGTTTCAATCTATATGTTCTTCACTCAAAGAAACTAAAAATTGTTTTGTTGGTGGTGATTTTTTTCTTTTGTGTGTGCTGTTTTGCATATATTGCATATGGTGAGTCAGAATGGTGAATCCAATGTGTGATAGAAATTCAATGAGTGTATGTATTCACTTTATAATAAAATCTGAATTTAAATAGGCAGAGTAAAAGCTAACACATGCAAGCAAAATACTTTCACACCAAGCTTGTCTACCAAGAAAGGAAAAAGCACATAAAATTTATTATATAATCAGTAGATGTATGAGTGCAGATGCATGTAAATATTTTCTAGAGTGAATGATTCTAGTTCCTTGCTTCCACTAATAAGTAGTATAATTAAAATAAAATAATCAAATTTTTAAACAAGCAATTTATGTGCTGACTAATAAGCAGCAAATATTTCATCCTGAGGTTTGGAGTGTTCCATTCCACTTTGAGTGTAGATGTCATGATCCATTTAACTCTGGAAACAAGAGGCTACTGTTTCTTCCCTGTAGCTGTTGTCTCTGAAAAAAATGAATGAAAGCCTTTGCAAGACCTAAGCTTTTAAAGGGATCTTTTTGGAGCACAAAATGGAGTCTCTTACAAGAACTCAAAGGTTATTTGAATAAGTTCTAAACAAATTTTCACCTGCAGACCACCATTTCTATGCTTATGAAGCCTAAGTAGTGTCTCTAAAGCTTTTTGGATACAGACTTACAATTCCTCTTAGGTTTTTTTTTTTTTTTTTTTTTTTTTTTTTTTTTTTTTTGTCCTAGTCAAGTATTTTCAGGTATCATCCTTACAACATGCTACATGCTCTCATGTAGTTACACAGCCTTGAGTCAATTTTATTGTAGTGACATTTATTGACACAGTTGCAGTACTCCTTGAACAGGTTCAAAACAAGAATCTACTTTAAATAAATCCAAGAAGAGTTTAGGTGTATGAGAAATGTAATGCATAAATTCCACACTGAATCACTATACAGAGTTGAACATTTTATCACTTGGCTGTGTAGCAAATGAATGAATGGATTAACTGGTTCATAAAAGTATATTACTACTGGATGTGATAGGTAGCATACTTCATGGCCATTTATTTCATCACAACATGAGAAGGGGGAGGAAGAATTAAGTCTGGTCTTGCTTGAGAGAAAGCAATACTGGAGAAATCATGGTCTACATCACTTTTGTCTTCTGGATGGCAGAAGACATGACACTTTATAAACCTTTATAAACAGATTTTGCTTAAGAACAGAACTTCATTCATCTATATATAAATATATATACACTCATCTGTAACTGAGTTTACACTAATCATCTGAGTTTTGTGTTTAAAAAAATGGTAGTAAATACAGACTCCTGTCATTGAACATTGATTCCTGCACAAAGACACAAAGGCACTCCCCCGCATTAAACACACAAATAAACAAACAAAAAAAAGACCAACAAAAAAAGAAAAACAAAAAACAAACAAACAAAAACCTTTCTAGATTAAATTCAGGGGGTGCCTGGTGTCAAAGATCAAGCCAGATCGGCTGGAAATATTGAATATGCAGAATTGAAGCTAAACTCCTAATTCAACATGGATTATCTCAGATCTTCATGTCCAGCCAAACCCTGCATTATTCTGAGACTGGTTCACCACAGGAATCTCATTTTCACTGCTCATATCCTGTTGAGGTTTCCTTTTGCTGCCTATAATACCAGTATTGAGTGGTGACATTTTAAAAATATCCTTGAGAGACATCATTTTAACCTACTTAATTACAAGGACAGATATTAGGACTTCCACACACTTTTAGGTCCGTAGTTTATGATTCCACTCCTGGAGTGAAGATAAATACCATGAACATTGTTAAGATTGTCTTACTTTGCTTCTAGTTTTTTCACCTATGTATACAATAATGAGAACAGTTTTTGTATGTGTATGCTCCAACAGCTCAAGAGGAGTACACATTTTCAGAGCTGCTCTGGTGCACAGGGAAAGAAAGAGCAGTTAACAATTACACTAAAATACGGCTTTAATTTATGTGGGTCAAGATAAGTCCAATAGTTTCAGTACAATGATATCATTTTATAGCAGTTAGGAATCAGATATACTGTGATTTTTTGTGTGAGAAATCACATGCACATGGGTCAAGAAAGTACAGCATTAAAATTATCATGGAAATATTATCACTTAAGATAAACTGAAAAATGCTTTCCATAGATAGTGCAGTATATGTGTTACACTATAATTAGACTTTTCATGACTATATTAACTTTTTAATTTTGTGACTGCTGTATATTTTAATTGTATATTTTAAACTCATAATATAGTTTCTATATTAATATTAGGTGTTTATTTTAATGAAACTCATAAAGAAAAAAAGTGGAGGTAGGAAAGAAGGCAGTTGTCTAAAGGAGAAAAATAAAGAGCAATTATATATGTGCTTCATTTCAAAACCAAGAACTTAAAACTCCCTTAGAGTACAACAAACATGCAGATCTCAGTACCAGCCTAGGTGACTTATGTATCTTCTCTAGATTTTACATGGTCAACACCCACAGGGTGGGTAATCCTGTAATGTTCTCTATTGTTGACTTTGTAAGGAATTTCTATACTGCTAAGTAAAAGCATGTAGCTATATTGTGATTGTTACTATGCAGTCACCCGACAAGACATCTTTGGAATGCAAGAGAAGCTGTTCCTTCTGACCTTCAATGTCTGCTTCATTGGCACTGCCAGAAGCACACAGGGTTTTGTCTATCAGCTGAATCTCTTCTGCAGGTCTACTAATCATTCAATTAACAGAATAATAATAATAATAATAAAAGGTAAATGTCATAATGCTCATTCTTTTAGACCAAAATGCATCTTACAAACAATGAACTCTGAAACTAAAATGATAGGAAATCAGTTTGTTTTCTACAAGTTTCTTAATAAATAAAGCTTCTGGTCCAGACAGTGCAGTATGCTTTCTCCATTAATCACAATGTGAATATGAAAACCAAACCATATAACATACATAAGTACTAACTAGAATATATTTTCTCATGTGAAGCCCTTCTACCCTCCAAGTCTTCCTTCTGGTAGCTGTTGCATTTAGCCCTTTTTATGAGGTAAATTCCTTGTGAATATTTTTATCCACTCATTCTGATGGAAACTTGTACAAAGCTTGTTGCAGCTATTATGCTCTCAGACTCAAAGTGTGTAAATCACTGCAACACATCAGGCTGTATCTGTAAAATGAGGACATGGCATTTCCTGTCTTTAATAACCTGTGGATCATTAAGTTACATCTGGCAGGATCATACTATTTGCGGTTTACACAGTGACCCACTAATTGAGTGAAAACCTATTCCTATCTACTCAACAGCTTTTTTATTTTATTTTTAAAGTGTTTCAGTTCTTTGCTATATGTTTGATTTTACTTATCCCTGAAGATAATTGAGCTGTTTTATTGTGAGATTTTTCTGAATGTTTAGATTCAGGAAAAACCCCTACCATCAACTGACATTTTTACAGATTATGTATCTCCATATTGAATTTGTTACGTTCTTCCTTTTATGTAAACAGCAGTGGATGTACTCAACCAACTCTTTTCTCCTTCTGTTTAAGTGTTTTCCTGCACAATTAGATTATGAGCAATGAGAGTTACCTCAGCTGAAATCAGAGATGAGAAAAAAATAATGAGTATGTAAAATGAGTTGAGGTAATCTATATATCATCTTCAACCATGCTCAGCTTCTTCTGTCAATACTAATAATTACGTTGCTTTTTAGCTTATGTTCCAATGAATTGCATGTGAAAGTGAGAGGAGGAGAATCCAGAATAGATAGCATTTTAATAAATTATGTAGATTTTTCTTTCCATCTTAGAAATTTTTCTCAGTATAAACATAAATCCACCTTTATTCTTTGCTTCCTACATGACATTAATGACATTTTTACTAATCACAGACATGGTACTTGTTCATAGTAGACAGTCACTATCATCTAAACACTGTAGATAGGTGGTCTTTCAAAAGACATGCAGCAGGGAATTAAAATGCACTTTCTGAGGAAATCTGGAAATCTTCACAGCTGAGAGCAAACAATGCAGCAGTTGTGAAAGCAAGGATTCCCAGTTTGGAAACTGTCAGAGATGACTGGCTTTAAACATAGGCATTGTAACAGAATATGAAGAAACCTGGCAAAACAAATCAAAATATTATTGCGATGCCACCCACAGTCTTTAGCAGGATATTATGTTTCCCTGTGTGGGGGTGGAGTGGCTTACCTTAGGGACAGAGCATTGTGAAGTGAATGCTCTCCTCCACTCTTCAGGGAAATGAGTTATTTCCAGAGAGGACTGACATAATTTGAACCTGCTTGTTCTCAGCCTTGAGGAAGTTTGTTTGTCTTGTGGCAGTGAGAAAATCCTTGAGGTATCTAAGTGACAGATTGGAGTAATGTCCCAAGGGGTCTTTTGGAAGGACCCAGCAGACAGCACTCTCTGAGTGCTAGTGAGTGTGGCTAATGGGGATCTTATGGGTCACTGTGTTGTGTTCTTTACAGTTCATCATAGGATTGAATAGCAGCTTCTGCAGTTAGTCTCTGCCTGTGTCTGTTTCACACTGCTGGGAAGCTGTGGAAGTTCTGAGCTCACACGGAAGAGTCATTTACAAAGTCTTCTTCTGATGGTCCCTTGTATATACCCATCTGACAAGCATTCCCAGAACTCCCCCAGTGCTTGCTGTGATTCTCTGGAAAACAATTGCTCTGGTCTGTTGAAAATGATTTGAAAGTAAATGTGTTTTCTGTTTGCTTTGTTATGGCTTCGTGAAAACTTATTTAGAGGTGAGAAACTTCAGGCTTGTGTATCTGTGGTTCAGTGGCCAGATCCAGGAGCTCAGCTCCTCAAACTGCAGATGCTTATCTAAGTGCTCTAAGTATCGTTATGCCTATCTACTATCAGCCCAAATTTGTGTGTTTTCCTCCTAATTGCCTGTTACTTTCTTCTTAATGGATGTTTCAAAATGCCAGCTCACATTCACATTATGTTTATATATATCAACACCCAATCTGAAACAGGAATTGTTTCAAATTGCCTACCTTTCAGTTCCCATCTGCATAGTTAGTGAGATTGCATGCTATTTCATAAATTAACTACAGTTTCTAACCTGCTGATTCATTTGGAAGGGTGAAAGGTGAATGTTCAATGATTTCCACCACAGTTAACATAAACATTGACCTGATCGACTACAGTGCTCTCTCTGTGCCATAACATAGCTACACATTTATCATTCTTGCCTCAGCTTTGCTCCAGGCACCTGATTAAAAAGCCAAGACCAATGTCTGCCTTTATCTACTTACTTTGATTTTCACTTTGGAGCACTTTATCAGGGCTGTACTCATGCCTCCCTGCTGCTCACATGCTTTGTGGCATTTATTGTCTCAGTTTTCCTCTCAGTGTGGCACCAAGTTCTAACTGCATAATATACCTTCTGCATGCAAGAATAATCTGCATCACTCTCATCACTCTACTATACTAAGTATAGTTTCTATAATGTTGTAGGTGTAAAGGAAAGAAAGCAGTCACAGAAGTCTCTGGGATTTTCAAGTTTTTTCAGAAAGCTAATGAAATTCACCATGTTTCTTCTATCTGCTGCAACCCAAGCTTCACTTCTTAAATCCATGCAAGAAGCTGAATATTTAGCATGATGATGTCATCTAGACAAGTAGTTATTACAGTTATTGCTACTAATCATAGCTTACTATTGGTCTGTTTAAAGCCACATGGGGCATAGTGTTAGTCCAAAAATATATATAAGAATATATGCTTCTGTTTTCAGAAGCAAAGACTTAGTGAACTTGTACATCATTTGGAAGAAAAACTACTTGGTGTTACTTAAAATTCGGGCACTTTCAAATAGATGTCCAGGTCTAATGTTAATCTACCTATCCATAGGAAAAAAAATATAAGGGAAAGAGGAGGAGTTATTTCAGTGTCTAAGAAATAAAGGCCTCTATTTAAAAAAAGATGCATGATGGCGTTTATTTTCAAGATTTACACATACTTTTCCAGTCTATGCAATTTCTTGAGTTTTAATGTTGCCACAAAAATTCAACTATCTGTCACTTCCTCTGTTGTTACTTTTGAAGAGCTTGAGATGAAGGTAATTGAAGAACACAAACTTCCAGGTCTGATATAAATACTTCTGCTGGAACAAAGCCAAATCTTGGGATTGATACAATAAAAATATAGAACCATCTGAAATATTTTGGTATATTTATAGAAAGTAAATTCATCTAGAAGCAATATTAAATAACATTACTCCTTCTCTTCAGTGGAAAATGGTTACAAAAACAAAACAAAACAACAAACAAACAAACAAAAGAAACCCAAAACTCTGCTGTTATATGAGTTTAAAAGGAAAAAATAAGAGCATCTAGATATAGAAAGAAAATAAATGACTGTAACAAAATCAGCTTCCTGCATTCTTCAGTATTCATCTTACTTCTACAGTTTTTATTTTCTTCAATCACAGCATGGATTTTTTAATTCATTATAAATCTTCAAGTTTTCTTGTGATTTTTTTTATCTTTCATCTTTCACTGTCCACACTTGATAAGTTTACTGATACAAAGCTGGGTGGAGTGATTGACACACTTAAAGGCTGTGCTGCGATTTGACATTTGGACAAGCTGAAGTGCTGAGCAGAGAGGAACCTGATGAAGTTCAACAAGAGGAAGTGTAAAGTCCTATACCTAGGGAGAAATAAACACATACATTGGTATATGTCAGCAGTGTGCCCTTGTGGCCTAGAAGGCCAAAGGTATCCTGGGGTGCATTTAAAAGAGCATGGCCAGCAGGTCAAGAGAAGTGATCCTCCTCATCTACTCTGTCCTGATGAAGTCACATCTGGAATACAGTGTCCACTTCTGGCCTCCTCAGTTCAAAAAAGACCAGAACCTTCTAGTAAGAGTCCAGCAGAGGGCCACAAAGATTGGTAGGAGCATTTCTCATATAAGAAAAGTTGAGACACCTGGGACTGTACAGCTTGGAGAAGACTGAGAAAAGATCTCATAACTGCTTACCTAAAGTGCGGGAACCAAGTAGACAAGGGAGGACTCTTTTTGGTGATGTGCAGCAACTGGACAAGGGGCAACAGGCAGAAACCTAACCACAGAAAATTCCATAAAAACAATAGGAAGGACTGCTTTATTGTGAGAGTGACATAGCAAAGGAATTAGCTGCCCAGAAAAGTTGTGGGGTGTCCTTTTCTGAAGACATTCAATACCTGCCTGAAGGCCTTCCTTGAGACCTAGTCTAGGAAACCTGCTTTAGTAGGAGTGTTGAAATCCATTATCTCTTACAAGTGCCCTCCAACCCCTACAGTTCTGTGATTCTGTGATATGAAGTGGATAGCATAGAAGGTGGTCCTGGACATTTGGTCATATTTTAAAAGACAATAAATATTGGCTTTCCAAGTCCATAGAAGGCATACAGTTTTAATATTACTACAAATACAAACATGATCAGATCATCATATAATGATTTTGAGAGTCAAGGTATTTTAATTCTGAAATTTCCTGTAAATCTGAAATATGAAACTGCTCATACTATTTACAAGGTAAACCAGAAGTGATGTTTACACAACACACAGTTGTGTAAACACAGTGTTTTTCATGTCTCTTAACAAAAATGAAGAACTTATTAGACAAAGCTACATAATAAGCTGCATATGACTGGAAATAGAAATCAGTAAAGATGAAACAATAATTAATCTGTTAGCACAGATGATAGTTGGATCTGACAATCAGAGGTTTAAATCATGAGTAGACTCCTTCCTTTAGTTATTAACTGTTATTCAGCTACACAGTTCATGCTAGAATCTTTAGAAGATATGAGGATGATCCAAAAAAATTGTAATTTTTTTACATGAACATAAAGACTCAGTTTGGTCATCATGAATAATATTCAGGTAAAGAAAATGAGTTGTAGTAAAGCAGTTTACTTAGTAAAGAATGATTCCCATGAGAGCAGAAATTGGCTTAATTTTTATTTGTGCCCGATTGTGATTTTTTTTTTTTTTTTCAGAAAATAGTGTATTTGATCAAAGTGAAAACAGTGACAGATTTTTACTTTCCAGAATGTATTTGTCACAATATAAAGGAAGATTGTAAGCATTTCTGATGTTAAAAAAATACTTTCATAAAGATTGTCAATGTTCTGTAATTTTCCTTACTTTTTTTTTTTTTTTTTTTTTTTTAACATGGTCTTTATGGTCTTTCCTCTAGCGTATACTAGCATCTCAGGTCCAGGACAGCTTCACATGCTTCAATTTTTCAGTTTTTTCATACTTTTTCATTTTATAAAGTGCTACAGTTCAAAGGTTGTAGAAGGAAGTCAAGAAAGCTCGTTCATGGAGTTCTTCATCTGTGAGGTCAGGCAACAGTGAACCTGGACTGATACTCTATCATACAAATGAGTGTAGGTATTTTTTATATTTGATAAAATATTGGTATTGCATCATATAATTTTCCAGCAATGTTATAGGGGCTTTAACAGGAACTTAAGAGAAAATACTGTTTTTACATTTCCTAAGTTTCATCTTTCAATTGCACAATTTAATGTATTAAAAATGGCAACATCTTATCTCATCTTGTCAGTTCAACCTACCAAACAGACTACACTGACAGGGTAGTGGGTAAACTAATAAGATCCATGTTCAAGATCAAGTTCAAGAAACTTGGTATTCTCTCAGATAGAGAGAGAGGCAATCTGTGTTTGGGAGAGAGAAGCATTTCAATGAAGCTGAAAGTGAATGACATAGATTCATATTCCTGGTAGATGTTTCACAAGCCTTGAAGTCTACTACACCATTAACAGTTTTGTGACAGTGTAACTGGGTGAAAAGATGAGCTGCCAAATAACTTTCATACCAACAGAATAAAGCTTGAGTTGTGAAAGTACCTCTTAAATTACAAAACAGAGTACATATTACATAAAAGATAGTAACAGATCAAGTATTACAAGTTTAAACCTAATGCATTCAGCTAATGAGATGTGAGTGTCTAGAATGCAGCAGTGTTCTTACAGCTAAGTGGTCAAACCACTAAGACTTCACCTCTAAAGCATTCTGTTTTCATAATAATTTTTACATTATGTTGGAAGGATAGTATAATATGATGGGATAGACTATTCTCATTGCAATGGCTGAGATATGATAGATGTGGTTGTATCAGTATCACAAAACAAAAGATGTCAAATGAGTGAAAACAGGTTGCTCTGCTTTGCCAGATTAGGAATGCCATGCTTTTCTTCTTCTTCTTCCTCTTTCTTTTTTTCTTCTTTCTTTTTCTTTTTCTTTCTTTCTTTTCTCTTCTTTTTTCTTTTTTTTTCTTTTTTTTCTTTTTTTCATATAGTCATAGAATTGTTTGAACTGGAAGGAGCCCTTAAGGGCTGTCTTGTCCAACCCACTTGCAATGAACCGGGACATCTACAGCTAGCTCAGATTGTTCAAAGTTCTGTCCAGCCTGATCTTGAATGTCTCGAGAGATGAGGCATCCATCACCTCTCTGGCCAATCTGGTTCAGTGCTTCCCTACCGTTACTTTAAAAACCTTTTTCCTTATATCCAGTTGAAATCTCCCCTCTCTTAGTTTAATACCATTTCCCCATGTCTTATCAAAACAGGCCATGATAAAGAGTCTTTCTCATTCTTTCTTATAGCCCCCTTTTAGATACTGAAAGGCTGCCCCAGAGTCTTCTCCAGGCTGAACAGTCCCAGCTGCCAATGGGTACCATATTTTATTTTATTTTATTTTATTTTATTTTATTTTATTTTATTTTTGCATGGAGGAATTCAGTTCCACATTTTTGTTTCAGATGCAGTTCCATGTCAGATGCCATTTGATCTGCCTACCCCTCTACTGCAGTTTGTCACATGGCAAAAAAATGTAATGGAATGTTGGCAGGAAGGTTTAACCCCTGCTGCCATACAACTGCCATATGCCTCTGATGTCATGGGCCAACATAATAAAACAGGAAACATTACTTTTGGAGCAGATCTGGTATTATTTGAGTTTTTATTGATATCTACTAGATACATATTGAGAGAGAAAAAGAATATGCGGTGGCTGCCCTGAAAGTAATACCTGCTCTTTGGCTGAATGGGCCCAAATATCAAAGACAGATGTTGGTGAAATGGCAGTAGAGATTCAATCTTCCCACCAGTATTCCATTACTTTTTCTTACCATGTGACCAATGGCAACAGAGAAGCAGTCTGACAAAATGGCATCTGATATGGAAGTGTATTTGAAGCATAGATGTGGAATTCCTCATGCTGAAAAAATTGCACCCATTGACATTAGTTGATACTTGCTGAAAATTTACATAAACCATACAGTGGATGTAAGCATATTGAGGATGTAGGTGATGCTTCAGAAGTGGAGACAGAAATGTAGAAGAAAAGCCAAATTTTGGACATCTAAACACAGCTGTCACATCGTGAAATTAAGAGTGTCACTAATAGATCATCAACACAAATTGGACTGTGACTAGAGAACAGTGAACAGAGATGAATGTTGGCTTCAGTGTGTTGGAAACAATCGTGGCAACATTGGAATATTGCAAAGTTTGTGGCGGGTGTGTTCCATGAGTGCTCAAATAGGAACTGAAAGAATACCATATGCAAGTTTTTTGGGACCTATTGTACCAATATGAGACTGAAGGTGATAATTTCCTGGATCATGTCATTACTGATGATGAGATATGGTGTCACAACTATGAGCCAAATTCAGAAGGGCAGTCCATGGAGGGGCAATGCATGTATTCTGAAATGAAGAAAATGTTCAAGACACAGCCCTCACAGGGTAAAATAAGGTGCACTGTCTTATGTAATAGTAAAGGGATGATCTTTCTGGATTTCCTGGAAACTGGAAAAATCACCAAATGTAACCGCTACATTATGATGATGACTACATTTAATTCTCTAACTTTTGGAGTCTGTCCAGAGAAGAGGAAAACATTTCTCTAGCAACATGATAATGCTAGGCCCTTCTATCAGCTTGAAAATCATGGATCACATTGCTAATTGTGTCTGGACTGTCCTACTAGACTCACTCCAGAGCTTAGATTTGGTGCCTTCTGATTTCCAACTGTTAGGGATAATACAGATGGGCTGTATGGACAATGTTTTTCTAGCAACAGCACCACCACAGCAGCTGGGAAATTATGGATGACCTCCAGTGGTACAGGTTTTTACAAGTATGGCATTCATTTTCTTGTTCATTGCTGGCAATAATGCATAGCTGATTATGGTGACTACATTGAAAAACAGAGTTCTGTAGCCGAGGAATAATGTTATTGCATTCTTTGTATCTGTTGTTGTTTCCATGGAAATAAATAGGATACATAGCTTTCAGATCCAGACAGTATCATGAATGAAGGACCTGTTCAGTTGATCCAGGAAACTTCTTACATCAGTCTAAAATGTCAAAAACCACACACTGAAATTTTACAAATTAATATTTTTATGATTTTTTTTTTAATTTCATGAACATTTTCAGTACCATACATCTCAATAATATTTTGTGTTGAAAACAGCTGTAGAGAAAGTATGATGGAAACTGTATTTTCAGAACATGAAAATAGTAATGGATAATTCCAGATGTACCTTCTCAGTAGAATTCTCAGTATTCTATGAAGAAGTAATTTCTTGAAAATTTTCAGCTCTGGTTACTGTATTGCACTACTGATCAGTTACTGAATAACTGTGCATACTGCCACTTTAAATTTAATGACAAAGAAAAAAAGGTTATAGTACAGCTTCTTCTTCTTCTTTTTTTTTTTTTTTTTTTTTTTTTTTTTTTAACATCTAGAGTTCTGTTCTACGTTTGCTGGTCCCTTAGCATAGCTGGAAGAATGGCTTTGTTTTACAGCATGAAGAAAACTGTACTTCTTTTCTGGTATTTCAGACAAGTAACAAGGCAGAATAATTCTATCCTACTAATAAGTATTACAAATGTGGTATGTACACTTCAAAGAGAGAGACATTAGAAGGTTGAAAACTAATTATAATTAGATGGGTATGAGACTAACTAATCTCTGTAGTTGTGAAGAAATTGTCATTAAGATTGGAATCAATCATCTAAAAATGTCTACTTCTCCCCTTTAATTTTATTTGATGAAGATTAGTCTATTTAATAATAAGAAAAAAAAAATTACAACAGAAATTTTATGATTAGTATTACTACTTTCTGTCTTGGTGTTTCAGGAAACTGCCTTGTCTGTTAGCAGCGAAAATCAGATTATTTGTGATATCTAATCTCTACGTACTAGAAAATTAGCTCTAAATTTTTCTGCTGCTTAATACTGCAAGTCATACTGCAAGGTCAAAGAACTGAAGACATGTTACTCATTGTGGAGTAACACACTTCCTTTCTTTAGTCTGCCATGCAACCTGTTAAGATCTGATCTACTGTTTTACTAAGGAAATAGGAAACCAGTATTAATAGTACCAATTAAAAGATATGATGCCCACGGTGTTTCCTAGCAGATAAACAGCCATTGAAGCACAGTTGTAGTGGATCAGAAGAGCCATTTCTATTGCCTGGGGTCACCTCTCCTCACAGTCTTCTTCCATGCATTCAGTCATCTGCAACCTGCTTCCCACCAAAATAATCTCATACTATTATTTTTCTGTTTTTTTGTTGTTTGTTTGTTTGTTTTGTTTCATTTTTCTGTTGTTTCAATGTGCCAAACTCCCTTGTGTATACACCTCCTAAGGCTGATTCCCTTAGGCTTTGTTCTTGACTGACACATTAATTTTCAGTTGATTATAACATAATAATAATAATAACAATATGCTCTTAAAAGAAATTACAGTCATGATACACCTCCATCATCTCCATCACCGTCACCTGACTTGGTGCTGAGTCTTACAGCTCACGAGGGGCAGCTAAGGAAAATTACTTCTCAGTCTTAGAATACAACCAGCTCCTGGTATAAAGTAAAACTTTATAAGCTTGAGGAAACATCAAAGGAATTTTAAGCCAGTCATTGTGACATTAGCAGTTATAGCACATCAGAGATAACAAGCAATCTATAACCAGTAGTAGCAACAACAGAAAAAGATTAGAACATAATTTCTTTCATAGGGCATGGAATACTGTTTATAGGACTAACAAGATGTAAACTTTTCTAGGGGATTGAAATTGAACAACATAGCACCTAGTCACATTTAAACTAGCTGTGCACCAGAGTGCAATACCAAGCTCTCTTGCTATTAACACACACAGCGAACTCAGAAGAGCCAGGAGGAACCTAGCAATCTCAAAGATGAAAAGGCTGAGATATAGCTATATGAATTGGACAAATCAATAAAAAATGCTCTGCTTTGGGGTACCTTGGAGCAATTTCATAGGTTACCTCATAGGTGGAATTATTTATTTTACACCATACTAAGGAAAAATGTATATCAGTGAACATAAAACAGTTGTTTTATTTTCATTCAGGAGCCAGTGGCAGTGTAATAACTAATGCACAAAGAAATGTCACGTATTTGACAGCAATTTCGTGAGAATTTTTTCACATTTTACATATCACAATAGTTTAGAACTCTGATTATAATCTGAGAACAAGAAGACATAAAACATAATCTGCTTCAGCAGATTTTGTCATCCTAAAAGAAGAGACAGCCTAAGAACTTCAGAAGCAGAGAAAACAATTGAATCACTCTACATATAACAGGAACTACGGCATGTTTTGCAGGAGCATGATTTGGGTGTTATTGTAGTGTCTCTGACATTTTCATTAAAAATGCCTATTTCCGGTGTTTCATAAATTAACAAAAGGCATTTACTGTAGGCTAAAGACTCAGTAGAGGTATCAGCCTGGTGAAAAATGTGTTGGTATGTGGGGATGCATGTATGTAAAATGTCAAAAGGAAAAAAAAAAGAAGTTGCAAGAATAAAAACAGATCTGGAAAGTTTATTTGTAAGATAAATTTTTTTCTTACCTAAATGATTACCCTTATTATATGAAAAAGTAGAGTGCATGATTTTGTATACTCATGATGGTTTTAGTTTATTTATGTTACAGTGACTAAAGGATTCAAACAAGATGGGTTGCTGTGAGACAATTATCAGATGGTGATGTTATACTTAGGGCATATCTGCGTCTGTAGTTTTCTATTATGTCATTTCTGAACAATACATTTTGTAATGTATTGAATATCCACTTAAAAACTTCTTATACGTGTATTACCTTGTATTATATATGAACTTGCTTATCTTAGTTCTCTATCTCAGATCACAGATCATAAAAAGTTGTGCCCTGGAGGTGTATAAATAGCCGAATGGAAGCTGTCTATGTTACGTGACAGTGACTGAGAAAGAGATTTTTTTAACCAACTTTAAATTAGTAGTAAGTAATGTAGAAAAGGAGCATAACTTAAGACTTGCTATTTACTCCAGTCAAAAAGGCAAAGGAATATGAAAATCAAGTGAGTTTTTTTAAGTTCACATTTTGAACACATCAATGCATTTTATCATATTGGTTTCTGTTCCTAGGATTGCCTGTTACACAAGGAAGCAGTAGACTTTGCTCAGTATTCTACTTTTCCTCATTTTTTATGACTATGTGAAGTGGATGAACTTCAAGTTCCACTCAAGTCAGTGACATGGTCAAACCATTGGCAGATTTGTCATGTCATTGTGATCTTGAGTCTACAGCATTCGATGCTGATGCTTTAAGTCCAGTCTAGGAGTATGTATTAGGCTTACCAAATGCTTTCTGTGTCAAACACATCTGTACTAGAGCAGAGCAAACAAGCAATATTCACTTCGTTCTTGGTGTTGGACAGTGTAATTGAGCCACAGATTTGATTGAGCCATCAGTTATTCAGATGAATGACTCCGTGGAAAAAGAAAAGAAATATCCAGAAAAACATTCTAATTATGGATAAAATTAGGCTATTAATAACTTATGTTCCCAGAGGAGTGGGAAAGTGTGTATTCATTTTCTAATCTCTTACATCAACTTAACTCTCCACATTTCCAAAGGTGGAAGGAAAAAAAGCCTTGCAACACAAAGAAGAAAAAACAGTTATTATATGTAGAATTAATTTGTGATTTGGAAGTCATATTGGTAAGTAAAAAACACAGAATTACTGGGAAGAATATTGGAAAAATATGCAGAGTAGATGATGGCAGTGCAATTACTGGCAAACAACACGATGTCATTTTCTTCACAGGACTAGTATCTCTGTAAGCAGAAAATTAACAGTGTCTCATCTTGAACACTTTTGATCCATACATGGTATATTCACCACAGTAAGTTTCCTTTTTCAAGGAGAACCTATTAACAGAACCCTTGGATACTTCACAGAGCAGAAGATTTTTTTTTTTTCTCCTGGTGAATTAATTTATTTCACACTGAAGAATTGAATCTTACAACAAGCAAGTAGGTAATGGATCTAATCATCAAAATGACTGCATTCAAAATACCAGTAGTGCTCTTAAATAAATAAGCAAGGTTCTTTTCTTCCTAATTTCTCTATAAAAGGATGAAAGCATGAGAAGCTTTTCAAAATCATTCAGTTTGAAGAATTTTGAACCAAGGCAAGGCAGAATTGTGCAGAACCCAAAGACTAGGTGGCAGGCAATATTTTCTTTTATAAACCAATATATTTCAGTTATAATTCTTGCAGACAGCATGTGGATATCACCATATCTTTCTGAGGAGAAGGCTCAAAATGCCTTTGCCCTGCTTTGAACTGATCTGGGTAAGAAGGAAGGAGACTCAGACCACTGAACTTTGAAAATCTTCACACCCTCTCACCAACACTTAATGTTTGCCTGTCATTGCCTGGGAGTCAGAGTCTCAGGATTGTAAAATTACACCAATTATTTTTTTCTTTCTCTGTCTGCCCGTTGGCTATCTGATCAAAGTTATCCTGCAAGCTACAGCTCTGACAGCAGCTTAAACAGCAACCTGACTTGGGAAGTGAGAGAGGCTGTCTCCCAGGTAGGTAAAGCCTAAGTCATCCCACTGTTATTAGCAGTTGTTGTAACTCCCAGCTGCAGGTAGGGGAGGGAACAAGAGTTTTTCTTGAGTTGCCTAGTGATCTACAGCACAGAAGGAAGACAGAAAGAAAGGGGAAAACAAAAAGGAGAGAGAGAAAAGGGGGGAGGCAAGGGAGAAAGTATGGAGAAAGAGAGGAAGAAAAGAGGAATGGGGAGGGATAGCAAAAGGAAAGTGCAAATGAAAGGGAAGGGACTCAGGAAAGAGGAGGGGGAAGACAAAAAAGAAAGAAGAAAAAGATACTTGCAGGCTCAGGTTTTCACTTCATAGATTTTTTTCATTGAACTTTTTTTTTTGTTGTTTGTTTGTTTCTTTCTTTTTTTTAATTCTACTGTACTTCTTTCTTTAATCTTTATGTATCTATTTATTTTTAGCCATTTCTCTCCAAACTGAATTTCTTTTCTATGTGCAAACAGGTCCTGAATTACAAAATACGAATTTTTCCTCTAACTGACATCAGAAGCAGTCATAGTTCAGCCTTAGATAGATCCAGCTTTTCCTGTAAAAAGCCTGAGCCATCCTATTTTAGTCAAGGTGAGAATATAACTGGCTTTTCTATTTGAATTACCATTCAGTATAGGTTTGGCATAGCACTCTATAATCTGTTCTCAGAGGAAAACAGAAGGAATTAACATTACTTTTTCTCTGTGTTGTTAAGATGAGTAAAACAGCACAGCCACAGTCAAAACTTGAGAAGTATTGACTTTATGCAAAATCCTCCAGTAAATACGTTGATCATGTAAGGAATTTTCACCTGTATGGCAGAATTTATATTGTAGACTATCAAATCAATGTTTTTTGCCGCAACAGAATTTCTAACCAGAGAATATTTCCTAAATTAGAATCATAATAGTAGAATCATAGAGTCATAGAGTCATAGAATGGCCTGGGTTGAAATGGACAATAATTATCATCTACTTTCAACTGCCCTGCTATGTGCAGGGTCATGAGGCTGCCCAGAGCCACATCCAGCCTGGCCTTGAAGACCTCCAGGGGTGGGGCATCCACAACCTCCTTGGCCAACCTGTTCCAGTGTGTCACCACCCTCTGAGTGAAAAACATCCTCGTAATATCTAACCTAAACCTCCCCTGTCTCAGTTGAAAACCATTTCCCCTTGTCCTATCACTATCTACCCTCATAAACAATCATTCCCCCTCTTGTCTGTATGCTCCCTTCAAATACTGAAAGGCCACAATGAGGTCTCTCCAGAGCCTTTTCTCCTCCAAGCTAAATAAGCCTGGTTCCCTCAACCTTTCTTCATAGGAGAGATGCTCCAGCCCTCTGATCATCTTAGTGGCCCTCCTCTGGACCTGCTCCAAGAGCTCCACATCCTTCCTGTACTGGGAGCCCCAGGCCTGGATGCAGTAGTCCAGATGGGGTCTCACAAGAGTTGAGTAGAGGGGGACAATCACCTCTCTCTCCCTGCGGACCACCCCTTTTTAATGCAGCCCAGAACACAGTTGGCCTTCGAGGCTGCAAGCGCACACTCCTGGCTCATGTCCAGCTTCTCATCCACCAGGACCCCCGAGTCCATCTCCGCAGGGCTGCTCTCAAGGAGATCTTCTTCCAGTTTAAAAAAATACCTACGACTGCCCTGACCCAAATACAGCATCTAGCACATAGCCTTGTTGAACCTCATTCGGTTTTCATGGGTCCACTTCTCCAGCCTGTCCAAGTCCCTCTGGATGGCTTCCCTTCCCTCCAGTGTATCAACCACACCGCTCAGCTTGGTGTCATCCAAAAACTTGCTGAGGGTGCACTTGATGCCATCATCTGACCACCAGTGAAGTCTGAGGCAAAACATTCGTTGAATACCTCAGCTTTTTCTACGTCTGAGGAAACCAGCTCTCTGTTACCTTTTATCAGAGGGGGAACACTGTCCTTGGTCTGTCTCTTCCTGCCTATGTACCTGTAGAATCCCTTCTTGTTATCTTTCAAATCCCTCGCGAAATTCAGCTCCATCTGTGCCGTGGCTTATATAATCCTATCTCTACACATGCAATTGTTATGTGCTGTTACATATCAATTTTTGATAAGGAAGGACTGATCATGATGATATTGCTAAAATGTTTTAAATTTTGGTGAAATGCTGAAGACAGCCTAGATTGTCTCATCTAAAGCATCTTTCTGGGATCAGAGGTTTAGATTTAAGGAATGAAACTACTGTATGAAGATCACACTGAACATCTTTAATGAACCACAGTTTTTAATTAGGCAAACAACTAATCATATAACTATCTTTGTTTTATTTCTCTCTGTTCATCAGTAAGCCTCAGTGGAAGCTGGTTGTATTTATTGGCTTCTAAATCAACAATAACATACTTTAAGCAACATTTTTTAGTTCTGTATTAGAGTTTCAAAGCAAATGCCTTTTCAGGTAGTTCTACTCTGCTACATTTCTATGGCAGTGGGGTTGGCTTGCAAACTGAATGTTAAAAGAAAGTGTCTGACTGGCAGTATACTTTTTTTTTCTCCGTAACTCACCTTTTCCACCTCTATTTTGATTCTGCACTTCAGAATCACTGAAGTACACTTGTTCTATCAATAGTCAAAATAAGAACTTTTAATGGGGTATCAATAGAAGCTAAGGGAAGAGGACAGCTGACTTGACTTACATGACAATAACTGAAAGGGATGTGGAGATATTAGAAGGGTCAGAGACAAGCAGTGTGTGCATATGACTAAAGAATTGGAACATTTGACTTGAAATGAAGGTGCCAGTAGATCTGTTAATTTAATTTATCTGTGGGGCCCTAAAGGGAAGATAGAAATTTAATTGTGTGATTTTGTTATATTTTTTTCCTTATTCCATACTCTCTGCTACACGCGCTGCATTTTCTGTCCTCTTTCTTCACACTACCTCTTGATCATGAGAAGACTATCAGTATGTGAACATATCAGTTAATTATGTTTATCCATGTAGTATTAGATGCGGTAAGAAAAGAACAATGTTTTCCTAAGTTTTTGCAGCATCTAGTACACTGGAGCATGTCAGCGTGTCACTTGAATGCTGCTATAGTATAAATTGATGAAGAATGTTTGATGAGTGTGTTTGAAAAAAACTGAAAGATTTATTCTGGACATTTTAGAACCACCTTTTGATTTAAAGTATTTTAATAACATTAAAAAAGCAGTGACAAGTCTCTGTTATATTAAATTAGACTTATCAAAAACAATGTTTAGTAATTATTCAAATGCTCGTCTTGATGAAAATATCAGTTTTGTCATAAAGCAATATTTTACACGGCTATGCTAATAGGCAACTAATAAGCAATTATAAAGAAATGTATTTGATCTACAAGGATGAAGGCCAAAGAATGGACAAAGTGAACTGCACTCAAAAATGAAAAGAAGAGGGATTGAAATTGTATTTCCAAAGAAGGAATAGAGCAGGCATGTCCAACCTGCTGCCCTGTCCAGACTGTCCTCCAGCTGCCCTATGCCATCATGGCAACAGCTCTGCTCTACCAAGGAGCCCAGCCCATCCCTGGCTGTGTACCTATTATTCAGCAGCAACAAAACATCAGTGTGTGATTGGCAGTGCTGTGCTTAAACCAGGATATGGGAAAGGTGTAGGGCAGTGTCAACTGAAGTTATGGCAAATAGAGTTATGCATTTTGATATACCTGCTAAACAGTTTGTGAATGATGAACAGTATGCAGTTCTGTTTTCCATTTTTATAAAGGAATGTGAGAACCTGTTTCTAGACTTTCAAGATCATGAGTTTTTTTTTATATGTCCGCAACTCCATTTAAGTTCAGTCTAAATAACTTGCAAATTTTTGAATGGAATGTATAGAGTTGCAATCAGATAATCAATTCAAAAAAATTGATCATGTCTCTGTGCTGGACTGTGAGCCTTATCCTACAAGAGAAAAACATCTGTTACTTCAAAATCATGCCTTATTCATGTCATCATACTTTGATGTTATGCATGTTTGTGAACAACTCTTTCCAAGGATGAAGCACAAGAAGAGTAAAATTTCATCAGAAGTCTCTGATGAACATCTTGTGGACTTGCTAAGAAGTCCAACCTAAGAAGTTCCACTGAGCCAGGCTGATACATTAGTTTCACAAAAATAATCAAATATCTCACTGTTTTTATTTTTTTCTTGCCTAATTTTTTTTAATGTTTTAATAAATATATGTGTATATATATATATGTAAAGCATTCATACACATATATATATTTTATATGTGGCCCAAAACAGTTCTTCACTAGGCAAGCCAAAATTTTGGACACTCATGTGAAACTGAGACAGGTTGCACTAATCATACTTCCAGATAATTATGTTCAGTAAAATAAAGCACACCTCAACATCCTCTAGAATCAACTAACCGAAAAATAAAGATTCCTTTAGAGAAAAGTTCCAAAACTTAAAGCGATAGGATTATATCAGAATTAAGATATATTAAACAATGACTGTAAAACTGAGAAATTACACCTATGTCTATGTATTTATTTTCTTACTTGAAGATTGGATGGGGAACACACATCCCATGATACCTATTCATGGCTGTCTGGCAAAATGAAAAAAAAAAAAAATCAACAGATCTATACAAAATACAAACCAACCAAACAAAACAAATAAATAAAAAGTACAAAACAACAAAAAATTCCTTTTGTTATTTTACATAAGAATCAAAAGTAGATTTAAAGGGATGCCCAAACTGAAATAACACGATTAGAGACAGAAAGAGCAGCACTGAATAGTAAACAAAACAGGCAGTGAAGACAGAAAACCTGAATAAAAGTAATTACAATAATAATTAATACAAATTATTTATATCAATATCATGAATGTTACAGAAGATGAATGTTTTGATGGTCAAAGTAGTCTCTCTCTATAAGATGTTGTGTAACAAAAGGATACATCTACCAATTTATGTCTCAAATACATCCATGCCAAGCCTACTATCTACACCAAATTTTTATCCAAGAGGCATTAATCATCATCTTTTTATTAGTTTCATCAAGCTTGTATTTATAGCTTATTTTCTAGAGGTGAAAAAATTTCCCAGATGTATTATCCTCAGATACCTGTTCTAGTATGCATCAAGTCTAGCAAATAATAGAAAATAGGACACTTGTTGGTCGTGTGATAACACTAAGACAGAACATGAACCCAATATTCGAAAGGCCCCTTCCACTTGTTAGGCAGGACAAGTCAGCTAATATCATTCTTCCCCTAATGCTTTATCCTGAAGACATCGAAGCATCAAGATAGTGTTTTGCTAGATGACATGAAAAATAATCCAAAATATACCTTTCTTGAGGGGAGAATTGAATAGTCTTTCTTGCATGCAGAAGATAAATAATGTCTAAGTAAGTAGAGAGAAACCTCATCAGACTTAATTTTCTCTGATCCTCAGTTGTCTTGGGGACATCTTGCCAAACAAGTACCAGCCAAGCCTGGGACAGTAGCTGACTTTGGCTAGAAACCAAAAGGGACTTTTTGCTCCAGTCACTGGCAGGAAGGGAAAAATAGGTTCCTAAAGATAGCAGGAGTAAGAGTAGCATGATGCTACACAAAGGTTTCCATAATCAGTTCAGGAACCTGCTCCAATTTCTGCTTGGACGAGCACTGACCTGATCAGGTTTGACTGAAAACAATGCTTTTGTCCATGTTGGATCAGTTCCTTGAGTCATCTAGTCCTGAGCAACCAGGATTTGCCAGAACATACATTTTGAGTAAGAGGGAAAATAATAGGAATATGCGCTTCATTAATGTTAGATATTCTGTTTCTGTAGTTTAGTTTTATTTGGAGAAACATTTTCATGAAGTATTATGAATATACGTTCTTAAACTCTCACATTTTGATATTATGAAAAGAAATATTTTCTCTTTTGAAAAAATGATATTAATTATTTTTTTCTCAACAATAATCATATTAATAACTCAGGGAGAAAAAAATTAGATACTTCATACTATTCTAACTTTTTACTAACACTTCAGCAAAAAAAAAATATATTGATTTCTTCCATTGTCTTTATCTTTATAGCATCCATATCAAGTAAAGTTGTCTCAGTTTATTGTTATGTTAATCTAAAACAATGTGATTGAAGAAAAACGATGCTTTCTAATTCTTTTCCTACCGTCTTTCTAACTTTTTACTCTAGCTATGTTACTTTAAACTTTAGAAATATCTTGGAATGAGAAAATGCAGCACTGCAAAGGATTTGATTTTTCATGCTTCATTTTCCTCACTGCTTTAACATGCAAGTAATTATGCCTTAAAGGCCAAGAATTTTTTACCTTTTTATTTTACAATAGACTTTATGCATGTATTTTCACACATGGACAGAATATATATTTTAAATGTACCACTATAAGTACACTGCATGTAAACCTCAGTTGAGTAGAGTTTTTTGTTTGTTTGTTTGTTTGTTTTTTAATTAATTCTATGTATTTATAATGTCTTAGTAACAAAATTATGAGTCACTCGTCAGTAGTGTAAAACACTCTAGGAACATGTAGCGGTCATTATAACAAAACTATTATGCATAGTCTCTGAACACCAGTTCTTCTGAAGGAGAGTTCATAGAATCATAGAGTGATTTGGGTTGGAAGGGACTTTAAGTTCATCTAGTTCCAACCGCCTCCCTCAAGACTAGATTGCTCAAAGTCCCTCAGCCTGGCTTTGAATGCTGTCAGGGAGGGGGCATTCATAACCTTGATGGGCAGCCTGTTCCAAAGTCTCACCATTTTCACAGTAAAGAATTTCTTCTTAATATCTAGTGTAAATCTTCCCTCTTCCAGTTTGAAACCATTTCCCCTTGTCCTCTGACAACAGACCCTGATAAAGAGTGTGTCCCCTTCTTTCTTATAGCCTGGCTTTAGATACTGGAAGACCTCTCTTAGGTCTCCCTAGAGCCTTTTCTTCTCCAGGCTGAAGAGTCCCAGCTCTCTCAGCCTGTATTCATAGTGGAGGTGCTTTAGCTCTCTGATCATTTTTTGTGGCTCTCCTCTGTATCTGCTCCAACAACTCCATGTCCTCCTTGTGTTCGGGGTTCCAGAACTTAATGCAGTACTGCAGGTGGGATCTCACAAGGGCAGAGTAAAAGGGTAGAATCACCTCCTTCAGCCTGCTGGTCATGCTTCTCTTGATTCAACCCAGTATACAGACAGGTCTACCCTCTGCAGGTTCTAACCATTGCTTTCTGTAACTTGGGTGGTGTGGCTTGAGCTCTTGTTGGTGAAGAGTGAGGCAAAGAAGTCATTGCACATCTCAGCTTTTTCCATATCCTTCATGATCAGGTCTCCAGTTTCCCTCAGGAGAGGGCCCACATCTTCCCTGACCTTCTTTTTATCACTGATATTCCTGTAGAATTTGTTCTTGTTCCCCTTAATGCCCCTGGATAGATTTAATTCTGTCTGGGTTTTAGCTTTCCTAATCTGATCCACGTCTGCTTGGACAACTTCTTTGTAGTCCTCCCAGGTAATCTATTCCTGCCTCCACTCCCTATAGACTTTCTTTTTCATCTTAAGTAAGCCCAGAAGCTCCTAGCTGATCCAAGGAAGCCTCCTGGCATTCTTTCCTGCCTTCCTTTCTCTCAGGATGCACTGCTTCTGGGCTTGGAGGAGACGGTCCTTGAATACTGACCAGCTTTATTGGGCCCCTCTTCCCCCCAGGCCTTTCTCCCATTTTCTCCCATGTCATCCTGACAAGCAGTTCCCTGAAGAGTTCGAAGTCTGTTCTCCTGAAGCCTGAAGTAGCAAGCTTGGTGTGCGCCCTCTTTGACACCCTAAGGATTTTGAACTCCACCATTTCATGCCCACTACAGCCAAGGCTGCCCTTGAGCTTCACATTACTCACCAGCCACCTCTTGTTAGCGAGGACAATGTCCAACATAGCACCTTTTCTCATGGAGTCCTGTACTACTTGGGAGCAGAAATTATCATCAACACATTCCAGGAACCTCTTGGATTTCTGGTGCGCTTCTGTGTTGTCCTTCCAAGAGATACTGGGGTGGTGGAAGTCTCCCATGAGGACTGTTTTGTGAATGTGAAGCTGCTCCTATCTGTTTACTGAGGGCCTCATCCACTTGGTCTTCCTGATTAGGTGGCCTGTAGCAGACAGCAGACCCCCACTACAATATCTCCTTCCCCTTCCTTTCCTTTAACCCTTAGCCTTAAGCTCTCTGTCAGCTCCTCATCTATCCCCATGCAGAGCTCCACGGACTCCAGGTTGTCATTCATGTACAGGACAACACCTCCTCCTCTTATACCCATCTATTCCTACATTCCAGTCACAAGAGTCATCCAACCACAGGATGCCAGGTTATCTTGGCATAGAAAATTAAGTTTTGTGGAATAGATGGGTTAAGTATTATTCTTTGTTTCTCTTAATAATCAAGTAAAAATAACTGTCACTTACCAAAACTAGAACATTCAGTGTTGTACTCAGTACTTAACCTCCGACCAATTTAGCATACTGTGGTATTCAAGTGCTCAAAACACACCCTACAGCCCACTTCGAAAAGGCATTGATGTACTTCATCTCCAGAAGTGTTTGGGAGAAATGTACAATATATTCAGGCTAGTATGAGCATCTGTAAGACCTCACTAGCAACTAGATTTTATGTCAGCAAATCTAGATTTTGCCAATGTAGAATTTCAGACATTTTAATTTCTACAAGGTCAGGTTCTTAAAAGACTAGTTTATACACTGAGAATGGCTTAGTATAAAACTTAAGAGAAGTGAACATACTGTTCTGCACTTTGTACTGGAGAAAAGAGAGAAATAACTTAATATTCATTAAAAAAAAAAAAAGTTTGCATTATAAAAACCCCTAAAACAAATATTCCAATGGCATATGTCAAACAGATGAGAATATAAATGGTAGACTTGTGTTTTCCATTAGTAGTAATTTTGTGCTTTCTATCAAGTGAGCTGCAAAAATTTCCATAAAGTGAGAAAGAAGAGGAATATGCTGGCTGAAAGAAAGTTCATTAATATTAGGAGGTTGGAGCCATTGTAGTTTACATAAGATAAAAACACATATGCTTGCTGAAACAAAGCATATAGTTTTCCTTGTTCTAGCATTAGTCTTAGATTTCTGCAAGACAAGTTGGAAATGAACTACTTTGGTTAAAACAAGAAGCAAAGATGGTCTTTGTTGCTGTGAAGGAATAACAATGTAATAGAGAAAAGATTTCTAGGTAAATAAAAACAACTTATTTACACTGACACCTTGGCTCTTCATCTGTTTATGAACAGAAAGTAACTTCAAAATGAAATACTTCTATCTCTGTAGCTATGATAATATAAGTCATTCTGTAATGGATGTAATAATGCTGAGCAATGATAAAGTCATACAAACACATAATGAATACAAATGAAAGGTAATAGTTAGCTAAATAATTTGTGCTACATAAATGAAAGAAACATTAATTTTAAAACTTGTAGCAACCAAAGAGAATATGAAGGAGAAATAGCCTTTGGAGCAGGAAAAAAATCTTGTCGATGAATTGAGATACATTAAAGAAGTTCTAGTTTGCTGTTTATTTGTTTCTTTGTTTTTTGTTTTGTTCCTATTTTTCCCCCCTCTGCTGTAGAAGAGATAGGAATTTCATGGCAAGAGAATAATATTTTTATCCTCAGAAGATGAAAAATTAGAGCCTATTCCTTGAAGAGTAAATTTTTCATTAAAATCCACTGGTTTCTTCGAAGAAATTTTGAACAAAAATCTTTCAAATCTAGTTGAAGGAGGAAAATAGAAAAGTTCAGTTCTACAGGAAAGATCAAATGAAACCTATCTAAATACCTCTACCTGGTCATGTTTACTGAAAAGAGTTTGTACTTGGCTATTTAAGTGAAATAGTGTATCAAGTAGTTAAATAAATTAGAGGTCACTTAGAAATATAACCTTTTTGTTTATGACAAAATGCAAGTTACTGAATGGTTATTTCAATTGGACTCCAATGAAATTAGGACTTGTCTGAAGATATTAATCATCTGCCATTAGTGTAAGACAGAGACAGTATACAGTGTAATAGAGAACTTCTACCTGTTACAAGCCTATTTTAAAGAAAAACCTAGAATGCAGTCAGACGAGAAACAGAGATTATTCTATTTCATTTAGTACTTACTGACTTTGAATATCTTTGAAAGGGTTCCTCATAAGAATTGTTTGATTGCCACTATAGCCTCAGCAAGTTTGGAGATGACACCAAACTGAGTGGTGCAGTTGACACAATAGAAGAAAAGGATGCCATCCAGAGAGACCTGGACACTCTTAAACAGTAGGCCTGCATGCAACTAATGAGGTTAAGGAAGGCCAAGTGCAAGGTGTTGTATGGGGTCAGGGTAATTCCAAACATGTACAGATTGGAAGAAGTACTCAGTGAGAGCAGCCCTACGGAGAAAGACCAGGGTGTTCTGGTGGACAAAAAGCTAGACATGAGCCAGCAGTGTGCCCTTACAGCCTGGAAGGCCAATTGTATCCTGGGCTGCGTTCAGAAGAGGGGTGACCAGCTGGGAGAGGGAGGTGATTCCCCCCTCTTTTCTGCCCTCAGGAAGCCAAATCCGGATTACTGTGTTCAAGCCTGATACCCCAACACAAGAAAGACATGGAGCTGCTGAACTGGGTCCAGAAGACAGCCGGAAAGCTAATCATATGGCTGGAGCACCTTTCCTATGAAGAAAGATTGAGAGAGTTGGGTTTGTTTAGCTTGGAGGAGAAAAGGCTGTGGGGAGATCTCATTGCAGCCTTCCAGTACTTGGAGACTATAGGAAGACTTGAACCCCTGTTCTAAAGGCTAATTTACGAGACTTGGCTAAATCAGTCCCTAAATGTTAAGTGAAAACATTCCAATGTTTCTAGAATTTTTTTTTATCAGAACAGAAGAGAACAAAGGAAGGATGACAGATTGGTCATAGACAACAGTCTATGTAGACTGGAATCATGTTTATGACATTTTGAGAAGAAGGCACCTATGGCAAAAGAAAAAAAAAAAAGCATTTTGGGAGACATCTCAACATAAATTCACATCTCTGGCTTTCTTAAACATAAACACTTTTTGAACCAGAAGTGGACTTGAATAACTTTCCTTGAAAAGAATCATAAAATTACCTTATTTTAAAGATAATATGGGAAGTTGAAGTTGTCTGTTAGTTCTTATTTTACATTATCTCATTCTCCTTTTTGTAATTACTCAGCATCAGGCAGTTATTCTATTTGTTCAAATTGCACTTGAATTACAATCAAATATTACTGCTAGTACTTAGTACTTTGTATAGTGTAACTAATTGGCATTGTGTCAGTGTAAATATTGCTAAAATAATAGTGCGGAATAAGTAATGTATTGAATATTTGTAGAATATGTCTTTCTGAATTTGATTTCCTGATCATTGTTACTTTTTTCTCTCATCACTCCGGGAAATAAATAAGTGTAGGTTCAAGGTCTGGATCTTAAAAATGTGATACTTTTGACTTGCAGAAAGAACAGTTCCTATAAAATGGAATTAGTTTTTTCTTAAGTAGCTTTATGGCACAGTGATCAGTTATAAATACATTTTTTACATAAGATTTTCACAGTATATGTAGAAACTGCGTAAATATGTTGCACTTCAGCGGAGCTGGAAAAAACAGGGGCCAAAGGCAGTTCCAGTCTGCATTACAAATCTGTTCTCAATAGAATCTCTTTGCAAACATCTTCTGGTGTAAGTATATGGAAGTAGTTTTGTTTTCAACACCTATTTAGTTACCTAACTCTATTTTTCTGAAAAAGTAAGTATATATATCTATCTTATTTTTCCCCAAATTAACATAGATTTTTAGTATACATACAGGATAATACAGTGTGATTCTGCAGAAATCACCATTTCATGGATTTGTGTAAATTGAGGATTACTGACTGCTTTACCTGCCAGTAACATGGGATTTCCTAATTTTCTTTGCTTCATGTCCTGCAACTTTTTCCTCTTTTTGGTCTTGTTTGTTTTCATTCTTTCTCTTACTTTTTATCCAGAACATTTTTATTTGCCTATCTTTTCAATTTCTTTCAAATAGTTAGAATAGACTATACAATATTTTTTCTTTTAAGTAAAAGGCTTATAATCTGATTTCTTGTAGTAAGCACTATATTTTGTAAGTGGAGTTTAGCTGAATGCAAATTCTGCAGCTGTGTTTATTAGTTGGTAGTAGTTTGTTATGTTGTCAGTTTGCTAGATAGCATAATGCCTGCTTGCTTTTGATATAAAGGTAAAATAATTGTTTGTAAAATATAGAAATATATCTGTGATAATTTCTCCTATCACTTGAATTTTTGGTATCATTTAGAAAATTGATAATCTTTCTACATTCATACTATCTTCATAATATACATTCAAACAAACAAACAAAAATGATGTTAAAAAATGAGCATATTTTGTAACAACATAAATCAGAAGAGTAAAATAAAAGTGAAAATGAAGGTTATAACTATGACTTACTGCTCACTGTCAGGTTAGACACATCATCAGATATAAAAAATGGTTCAATTTTCTTTCCAGACTCTCTTTGTTTATTTATTTCACAGCTAATGGTATAGTCTTCTAGGTACAGTTAAATTTCATATTCCTGCAGTAAAAAACCTTGTGAAGACTTTCAAGTTCTTTGACTTCTTGATCTCCTTTTATTGTAATATTTTGCTTTTCAGTACTCTGTGTTGCTTACTTGTCTTTTTCACATTCCCTGGCATTCTCACCCCAAACTACTCACAGCCACTCTCATTACTGGCTTGCAAAGTGATTCCTCAGACTCAGTGGTAAGGATATAATCAGCATACCTGACATTATAGCATTTGTTTCCTCTAATTTGAATTCCTCCATTGTAACTATCAAGATAAATGTGCATTACCGTTTCAGTATAAATCCTGAACAGATGCAGTGGCATAATGCAGCCCTGCTGAACTCCTTCCCAGATGTTAAAGCTCTCTACTGTTCATTTTGTTGAAGCTGCAGCTTCCTGGTGACATTAAACTTGGGGCAACAAATGACCACATTTTGAAAATGTTAATTGACTACAGATCTGTGTAGAAGTCAAGTGGGAATGTATGTTGGGTTCTTCACTTAATGCACTTTCTTTTTACTTTATTGCATCATTTTTCCATTTTATATTACCTTAGCAAGGAAATTTCACATCTGATTTTTATTATTTTTATGTGTCACTTCTTCTTTATACTAAACAAATTCTCAGTTACCTCTGTAAAGATTTTAGTGACACAACATATTTGTTCTGTCAGAAAAGGATTTCAGTGGCATCAAAATCTAGGACCACAAGAGAAAAGGCAAAAGTTACATTATGTGAGGATATTGTTGCATCAGCTGAGTTGGGGTCTGTGCATTCTTTGGAGCAGTCACTGTGTTCAAGAAACATGTGGATGTGACACAGAGGGATGAGGTTTAGTGCTCATGGTGGTGATGGGTTGATGGTTGAACTAGATGATCTCAAAGGACTTTTCCAATCTAAAAGATCCTACGATTCTATGAAATTATAAGAGAAGCAATATTCTTACTCATTATTAGTAATAAATGTTGGAAAAGCTTTGAGTGAAAATAGAAGGGAAATCTCAATTTCTGAAAGAGATATAGAGAAAATATAAACAAAAGCAGTTTCTACTTTAGCAGGCCAGAGGATTAGTTAAAGTGTTTAGACACCAATTCTTGTCCAGTATACAGTACCTAATACAAACTATAACTAATTCTATTTAATACACACTCTTAAATGCTATATATATATGTATATATATTGTATATGTGTAATTTTACAAAAGTTATCCTTTTGATATCTTCCAGTTTTGCACAATTCCAATGAGTGTAAACTCCTGTGAGTGCAAGAATTTGTCTTTAAAATTATATTTACTACATTTTTTAGATATTTTTCTGGCTCATAAACCCTCAAGTATATGTATAGATTCGTGCATACGTATGTGTGTAATTAGGTTGGAAAATGTTGCTATTCTTCTTTTTGTACATTCTTCATCCTTCCTTAGCTTAATAAAACAAGTCACACTTAGATATAAGCCAAGAAGTAGCCAATTTTGAAAAATAATCTGCAGAGATGCTCTATAGATGACAACACTGATTGGACTGACATTACAGATTTTTTTTTTTTTTTCCCTATTTAATCTCAAATCTTTGGTTATACTGTAGTGCATTATATTCTTTTAAATCTGAAATATTTTGCTTTCAGACTTGTTTGTGATGTCAGTGCCATGGACCTTATGAAGCATATAGACATATAGGACATTGGCCACCTTTTCACCTCATGTAAGGAGTATATTTATTTACTTCTCACCCTAACCCTAACCCTAACCCTGTTAAAAATAAAAATAAGCAAGCAAACAAATAAACAAACAAAAACCTGCCATGGTGATTTAACATATCATCTGAGTCATTCTGAAGCTCTCAGTGTTTATAGTCAGAATGGAACGATGAGAAGACCAAGGACTGGTGCCGACCTACTGTTAGCCCTCTGCATGTTGACTGCATTTCATGAAGCACTGTATGCTTCTTTGGGATTGCAACTGCACTGTTGGGAAAATGTGTTTCAGGTTCTTTGCAATTGCTTAGCCAAACTTGATAGGAAAATATGAAATTCAAATTAACAATATTAATAGCAAATAATTAATTACTAGCTTGACTGTAATGTATGAACCATTCCTTAAGTCTTTGCCACCTAATGTTTTTGAAAGTAATTGTTGGGTTAGCTTTGTGGTCCCAAAGTACTAGGATATTATTAATCTCAGAACAAACTGATCTACTGAAATTCTGGTTGAATAGCTAGTACCAGAGTATCAAACAATTTATAGTCTGAAGTGAATATTGAGACTACATCTGCAATGCTAATGAGGACTGTCTTTCTAGGTGATTGGTGGCAAGGATAGAAAACATTTTTCCCTCTGCAGAAATTTGCAGGAAACATTCCAGTATGATTCATACCAGTGACTTTATGATAAAAAAGCTGGTAATTGTGACCAGAAGCCAGCCTGATCTACACAGCTGCGTAAATATGAACTAATTAGTGCTTAATGCAGAGCATGGGAGTTGTGAGACTTTAAACTATCTTTTCCCTTAGGAGATAAGAAGTTGTATATTGTCTCTCCGCTCTGGGACAGGGAGTATGCTGTCAACAAATCAGTGAAGTCTGAGAGTACTGTTCCAGAAGCAGAACCTTCCTCCTGCAATAGGCAAGGGAGTTTTTATCCTGGATCAGATTAGTGGCCTGTCAAGGTCAGTAATCTCTGTAAGAGACTACATAATTCTGCAAGAGGTTGAGTATCTACTCTGTAAGAGAAAATTGTTGCTAAGAGACTGTGTATGTATTTACACCATAGTAGAATATTTCCACCTATTAGAGAATAGATTATGCCTGGAAATTGAGTGTTTGTATTCACCGATGTTTTATCTCTTAATTCCAGTCTGTTTTTAATTTTTAGTATTGTATTCAGGATATTGAAGCCCTGAATCTGGTTCCAATATAAGGATAATAATATTTCCACAATTCTGGGAGAATAAATAACCAATAATAAGCATAGGTTAGTAGCATAAGTAGCAGATGGAATTCATATCTCTTAAAAACTTTTAAAGTGAAAAAGACATCATTATTTAGATGTTTTGCTATTAGTGCTTTCAATGATGGAATTTATTCAAAATTTATGTAAAAAAACTCTAGATCTATAAGCAAAGTTAAAAAAATGAATCTGGATAGTATTCAGCTTATTTAGATATTTAGCTTGCATTATTTTCCTTATCCAGTGCTTTATGTTTGTATCAGCAACAGTCTTCCAAAAACAAGTAACACTGTAACGAAAAAACCTTGAAGTCTTGCAAAATAATGCACATTTCATATTGCGCTTTTAACTGCTACTTTCTATTAAGGGCTTTGCCATATGATCAGTGACTTTCCTGTCCTAAATTGAATTTCTAATGTCATGAGAAAGGTACTAATGTGATAAAAGTCATATAATGTTTGCAATTTTCAATCATGTTGGTGAAGTGAATTCTTATTGTATTAACAAAAACAGAATTCCAAATTGCCATAGTAACTGACCAAAATGACAATAAAAATCTTATAATATCAATTGAGAACTCAATGTGGATAACTAATTCACTATGGTTACTCTTTCTCTACCTCTTTTTTTTCTCTCTTTTTTTTTTTTTAATTATTTTTTCTTCAGAAGCTCATATTTCTGCTTTTTATGGCAGAGGTAAAATTGTCTGTGCCCTCTGGAGAATTATCTGTACATATATCTGTATTTTTCCCAGCCAGTAAAATGTTTTTCTCGGGGAATTGTTGAGCTGGTATTCCAATGGAGAATTTATTAACAAGTCCTGGAAAAGTAGAGATGGGTAAAAACCAACAATCAATCAAACAACAACAACAACAACAAAAGCTTGCAAAAAAATTATCAAGTTAAATGAATTAATAATCATCTATAAAATATTATCTACTCTCTTTCTAAAAGTTTGCTCTGTTTCAAGTTTCATGGATGGAAACATTTTACTTGTGGCAAGCACAACTGCCTGACATTACATGAGGTTTAGTTTAAGATGTAAACAACATATTGGTTATTTGTGTGAGAAATGAGGAAAAAATTCTCTTTGTAGTGACATTGAAGGAAATAACCAAGGAACAAAATGTCATGTGTTCTTTGTAGAATAATTATTCAGCAACAATTCATCTGTAATTGATGTGTAACACTGCCAGTCTTATAAAGATCTCATAATCCAAAAAATACATCTGTCCAATAAAGGAAAGTTTGACTCAAGAGTTTTCTTGTTCAAGTTTTTCACCATAATCTGCTGTAAATATTCTGTGTTGCTCACTCACTGTGTTCTTCTGCATGTGGAAATTTATTTTGAAATGACTGGTGAGGTGGATATTCTATTTAATACTGATGCGGATATTCTATTTAACATCTTTATTAACGATCTTGATGAGGGGATTGAGTGCACCCTCATTAAGTTTGCAGATGACACCAATTTGGGAGGAAGTGTTGATCTGCCTGAGGGGAGAAAGGCACTACAGAGGGACCTGGAAAGACTGGATCGATGGGCCAAGGTTAATTGTATGAGTTTTAATAGGGCCAAGTGCTGGGTCCTGCATTTTGGTCACAATCACCCCAGGGAAACCTACAGGCTTGGGAAAGAATGGATGGAAAGCTGCCTGATGGAAAGGGACCTTGGCGTACTGATGGACAGTCAGCTGAATATGAGCCAGCAGCATGCCCAGGTGGCCAAGAAGGCCAATGGCATCCTGGCTTGTATCAGGAATGGTGTGGTGAGCAGCAACAGGGAAGCAATCCTGCCCCTTTACTAGGCATTGGTGAGGCCTCACCTCAAGTACTGTGTTCATTTTTTGGCACCTCAGTACAGAAAGACATTGAGGTGCTGGAGCAGGTCCAAAGAAGGGTAGCAAGGCTTGTGAAGAGCTTGGAAAATATGCCCTATGAGGAGTGGCTGAAGGAACTGGAGCTGTTTAGTCTGGCGAAGAGGAGGCTAAGGAGGGACCTTATTGCCCTCTTCCAATATCTGAAAGGTGCTTACAGCGAGAGCGGGGTCGATCTCTTCTCACTGGTAATAGGTGACAGGATGAGGGGAAGTGGCCTTAAGTTGCACCAGGGTAAGTTTAGGTTGGATATCAGAAAAAACTACTTTACTGAAAGAGTGGTTAAGCACTGGAATAGGCTTCCCAGGGAGGTGGTTGAGTCACCATCTCTGCATGTGTTTAAAAGCCATTTGGATGCGGTGCTCAAGGACATGATTTAGTGGAGCATTGTTAGGGTAGTATGGTTAGGTTGCAGTTGGACTCAATGATCCTTAAGGTCTTTTCCAACCTGAGTGATTCTATGATTCTAGGATATGTTCAGCACTGGCTTGTTTGTCAGATAGCACTCAATTTTTATTTCTAAATCTTGTGTTCATTTACCTAGACAAAGTCAATATCAAGGGAGTGCATGCATGTTCATGGAGCTTCATATGAGCAAACATATGGGTAATACATGCTGTATTAATATACATTCCTCCAATGTTTGGCTTCTGACTATTCTTCCTGTTTTGGCTGAGAATCTATTTCTATTAGTTACCAGCTGGAAACCTTCTGTTGCTCAGAAATTTCCAAATTCCTCCTCCTGCTCCATCAAAACAGCATGGAAAAGTAAGGAAAGAACACCTTCTGGGTGAGAAATGGGATTCCAAATAGAATAATATTAGAAAGTTTGAGAATACAGAGTAAAATGTTCTGTGTTTTCTACTAAATTCAGATATCAGAGAACTACTCTTGAAAAAAGCCATGAATCTTGCTGTGTTGAAAAAGAAATATGCTCTAGTTCATTGGAAAATGTTTGATTTAGATTTTATGAATGGAGAAGAAAAAAACCTGCCATAATAAAAAGCTCAGACATCTTAATTCTCTCATTTCTAAATGCGTCTCCACAATCAGCATCAAGTCTTCTACTGGGACATTCACTGTTTTCTTGCAAGGGTTTGAAAGTACGCCATACAGAAGCATTTTGTTTGCCAGTTTCTCATTCTTCTTATGCTGACGTTTTGTGCCAAGAGTTCTTTTTCCAGTCATTTAATACTCCATCTCCCTTATACATATTCACATATGCATATTCACATGTGAATAGTCCTCCCACCTCACATTAGTAAAACTCCTTTATTAATGTGGTGCCTTGTATGTCCCTTCTGATCTATCTGTCCTTGAGACTTTTTGTCAAACTTTCACAACTCCTTCTGGTTTAACAACCTTTTATAGATTGCTTTACTTTTTTTTTCCAGAAATGCCATCATGTCCCATCTCTTTAGCCTGTTCCATGATGGGTGTTACGTTTCTGAAAGATGGAGCTGTGATTTGTAAGTTATGTTCCTTTACACTTATAGTGTACACAACAAAGTTCTTTGAGAACTTTTGCAGTAATGAATGCAAGTAAAATTTTGCAGTATGATTTTTTTAATGTTGTTGTGGTTTAACTTGGCAGGTAGTTAAGCACTGCAGAGTTGCTTGTTCATTCTCCTCCCCTCTCAGTGGGCTACAGGAGAGAATCACAAAAAAAAAAAAAAAAACCAACAAAGTAGAACTTCTGAGTTGAGATCAAACCTATTTACCTAGTGTAGAAAAAAGGATGACGGAGAGAAAATAATAGTTATGATAACAACATATACATAAAAACAAATGCTGCACAAGCTATTGCTCACTACCAGCCAATAGATACCCATTTAGTCCACAAGCAGTATCAGACTGCCCAACCAAATCTATCCTGTTTTGAAGCTTCTTTTCCACATAATGTTGTATGATATGAAATATCCCTTTGGCCAGTTGAGGTCAGCTGTCCTGGTTCTGTCCCTTCCCAGCTCCTTATATCCTCCTCAGGCTCCCTCACTCTCAGGACAGTGCAAGAAGCTGGGAAATTTAAATGTCCATGGCTCTGTACAGCACTGCTCAACAACAAACAGGCACATAGATATGTTACCATCTGAGGCTGATAATGTCTAAAATCAACATGAGACAATCAGCAACACCTTGTGGACAGTTTAACATTTGAAAGCATTTCATTGGAGCAGTTTGCTTTCAAAAGAGAGGGCCCAGGAGTTTTTTCTGGCTGAAGTTAATTATCAGCTGACACAACACTACCAAAGATCAGCACCTGACACCAAGATATCACTGGATCAAGGAGGGGTAAACCACTTTGCTTTGCTTTTCTGTATTTTGTATACCCGTATGTCTGTCAGTCTTTTTTTCCTAATTTTCTTTCTTTTCTCTTTATCTCCTTTTATTCTTTCAAACTTTGTACTAGTTGTTGCCTCATATTATCATACCTGTAACATTTATTAATCTTCATTAGAATATTAGCCAATTTTACTTCCAAGTAGAGTATTAGTTGTTGTTAGAAAGCTCTCAGTAAAGTGATTTGTATTACTCCTGAATCTTGGATTGTGGTAGCAACCCCTGCTGACTAGGGGAGGCACGACTCAGGAGACAGTAGAAGATTCATCTCTCTCAAAACACACTGAGTGTGATGAGACAGCTATAAATGCAGTTTTTCTCCTAAAACCAAAACGTCCCAACTGAAAGCAGGGAAAATGTCTTGAGACAGCATGAATAAAATTTCATCTTATACACAACAGTTATTTCATGATGTCACACTTACTATGATGAAAAGCAAGTATGCCAGAATTATTACCTGATATATAACTTGAATCTGAAATTGAAAACCTGCTCAGAAATACCTGGCTAGTAGAGTTTCGCTTTCTTTTTTTTTTCTAAATTAAGAAAGGCATACACGTTCTGTCATTATCACATGTATCTATGCCTTTCTCAGAGTATACCTCTTTATTTGGAAGCAATGTCATTAAGGACACCCAGGCTACTTTTGCAACACCCACTTTCTGAATATTCAACTTCTGAATTAAAATTTTTAAAACTATTACTGAGGTAGTCTGAACCATGATTTTTGTTGTTGTTGTTGTTTGTTCATTTGTTTTGCATACAAGCCATATATTTAACGACTATGAACTTTAATAGAATATTTGAGGGCTGTTCCTACAGTACTGTCTCCTATTTTAGTATGTTGGTCCATGACATCAAAAGAGGATGCTAGTGGTATGGCAGTAAATGTTGAACTTCCCAGAAATATTCCATTATATCTTGTTCCCACATAACAAAACAAGAGTGGCAGTTTGATAAAATGGCATGTGACATGAAAGTACATATGAAACAAAGGTGTGGAATTGAATTCCTCCTTGTGGAAAAAGTTATACCCATTGACATTCATTGACACTTGCTGAATGTTGATGGAGACCAAAGAGTGAATGTAAGCACACTGAGGTTGTGAGTAATGCATTTCAGCAGTGATGCCAGTGACATGAAAGACAAGCCACATTCCAGATGGCCATGTACAGCTCTCAGAACACCATGAAATGAAAAGTGTCTATTAGCTCATCCACACAAATTGGTGGATTATGACCAGGGAACTGCATGAAGCTGAATGTTGACTTCAATAAATTGGAAATGATGATTGCAACATAAGAATATTGCAAATCTGTGGCAGATGGGTCCCATGATTACTCACACTGACACAGAAAGAACACTGTATTCTGGTTTGTCGGAACCTATTGAAACTATACAAGGCTGAAAGTGACAGTTTCCTGGATCTTATCATTGTTTCTGATGAGATGTGGTGCCATGAGTATGAGCCAAAGTTGAAAGGGCAATCCAAGAAGTGGTGACATGTCAATTCCTTGTCAAAGAAAAGGTTCAAGGCACAGCCCTCAGTAGAGTGACACACACTATCTTTTAGGATAGGAAAGAGGTGAACATTATGGATTTCCTGGAGCCTGGGAAGTCAACTCTGACTGCTACATCACAACCGTGCATAAGCTGAAGGCTTAAATTTCCAGAGTCTGTCCAGAGAAGAAGACAAACTTGCATCTGCAAGATGATAACACCTGGGCCTATACTGGTTTGAAGACTGGAGCACACTGACAATTCTGTCTGGACTGTCCTGCCACACCCACCTTATAGTCTGGATTTGATGCATATGATTTCCATCTATTAGGACTGATAAAAATGCATTATGTGGACAACATTTTCCTAGCAACAGCATGATCACAGCATCTGGAATACGGTGGATCATCTCTGTTGGTGCAGATTTTTACAAGTATGGCATGCGGGATTTTGTTCATTATGGGTGAAAATGCAAAGCTAATGGTGGTGACTGTGTTGAAAAACAGTGTTTTGTATCTGAGGTTTTGATGTGTCAAACAGTGTAATTGTGCTCTTTGCTGTACTTTCCATGGAAATAAACAGGAGGCTCTAGTTTTCGAGCAAAATAAGTTTCTATAATTCAGGAACATTTTTTTCAATATCTGAATGTTTTACATCTTTACCTACTTGTGATGTGTATGGATAAAATGCAGTGTAGAAAGAATGGCTTACATTACTTCAACAGTAGTTTTTAGTATGTGTCTTACACAACACATGATGTCATGACTGACAGCCATAGCTGTACAGAGCAGAGATAGATTTTGTATATATATCTATGGTTATATATATGAACCAAATATGAGGTTTAATGTGTTCAGAAAACTTATTTTCTAGGCCTACAAATTTGAAGATGGATATAATAATCATAGAATCATAGAATGGCCTGAGTTGAAAAGGACCACAATGATCATCGAATTTCAACCCCCCTGCTATGTGCAGGGTTGTCAGCCACTAGACCAGGCTGTCCAGAGCCACATCCAGCCTGGCCCTCCAGGGATGGGGCATCCACAACCTCCTTGGGCAACCTACTCCAGTGCATCACAAACTTCTGAGTGCAAAACTTACTCCTAATATTGAACCTAATCCTCCCCTTTCTTAGTTTAAAACCATTCCACCTTCTCCTATCACTACCCACCCTCGTAAACAGCCATTCCCCCTCCTGTTGATAATCTCCCTTCAAGTACTGGAAGGCCACAATATCTTCGGCATATAATTATTAGTACATGGTAAATTTTTGATTTGTTATTTTAACTGGAATATGAACTGCTAAAGAAACATACAGAAGAGGAATATGAGATATAGGAGAAATTAATACAACCTGTAATGTGTAAAGTGTTGTGCACTTTCTTATTATACCTCAGTAATGATGGTGCTACAAACTTTTAAGCAAAGCTGTGATATAAACCCTTTAAAGAAGTTGATCAGAAGATAAGGATATTTATACACTGATTTGCTACTTCCAACAGAATGGAAAATGCAGATATCTGTTCATACAACAGGTAGTAAACAATATATAACATAGTTCTTTTCTGGTTTGTGAGAGCAATTTCTGAACATCAAAACTTGAGTTGATTTGTTTTTGAGCTATCTTGTGTTAAAATTGATGTATCTGCCTGGAGATAAATATATTGCTATAAAGTAGGAATGGAATCCAGTGGAACAAAACAATTAATTTTCTGTACAAAACGAAGCATTTTTCAAACATGGAATTTTCAGTCACCAATGAAGTCATTAGTACTTTCTCATTGCTAATATCCCCTGGTCATGTCATACAAATGTGATTGTGCTGCAAAGGAGTTCATGCCTTGTAGTTCGAGGCTCCCTAAAGTTGAGTCATCAGTACTGGTTCTTTTTGCTTTTGCCTACAAGTAGTCCCTTTTAATTTTGTCCAAATTTGAGGGTAGGATATGCTATGGGTGTAGAATGACATATTACCTTAGAATGGTAATATGCATATGCTTTCTGGAATAGGTATGTTGTCAATAGCTCCTTATCTTTGTTGGGAAAAAATACATAAAGAAAGCAAAATGATAAAATATATCATTAAAAAATCAGTAGACTTGCTAGCTGTTCCTAAGTGTAGTCTTATTATCATAGAATCATAGAATCACAGAATGGTTTGGAAGGGACCTTTAAGATTGCCTAGTTCCAACCCCCTGTTGTAGGAAGGGACACCTCCCACTAGACCATGTTGCTCAAAACCCCATCCAGCCTGGCCTTGAATGCTTCCAGGGAAGGAGCATCCACAACCTATGAATCAACACCTGAAGATACGAAGGCAAATATGTTTAAAAGAAATGTGGCATCTGAATGTCACTGACAGTTCTACAGCCTACATCAACTACATGTAAGCTAGGGATATAAAGATTCTAGAAACTATATTCATAGACTGTGCAAGAGAAACTGTCATGTGAGCTCTTTTAATATCAGAAAGACTCAAAGAATCTACTAATTGAAGAATCCTTATCCACTATGTGTTGTTTTCATAGAGGCACATTATCCCAAATGAAATAAACCACGACAAAGTGATGTAAGCACTATTATTTTAAAAAATAAGTTATGTTTTAAATTATCATTGTAAGAAGGATGCAATTTCTCTTTTAAGTTAGAAATTGTGTTAGGTATCATTTCATTATTAAGCTCTCAATCCTCCTTTCTTCAAATGCTGGATTTTGAAATAAAGGCATTTAAACCTACACTGTGCACAGTCATTTAAAATAGGCGGACGCTTTGCTTTGGCAGTGAGTTGCACTGTTTCTGCATTAGCTCTGCCATGTTCTCCACTGATTTTGCCCCATCAGGTCTTCCAATGAGTGCTAAATTAAAGGACTTATTTCATAAACTATACTAAGTCTTAGATGTGCTAGGTAAACAGGGTAATTTCTGAAATTTCTAGGAAAATTTTTATTTAATAATAATAATAATAACAACTAAAATTGTTTCAAAGTATATACATCTAATGTGCTCCCATGTCTATGGAAGGAACTTGAAAGAAAATAGCTTGTACATTCTCGTTACTGCATGAGCTGTGTTTTCTCACACATAGTATTTTGAAATTGGAAGAACAATACAAAATTATACCAGGTACCAATATGTGTAACTTTCTTTTTTCATATACGAGATTCTGGATACACTGAATTTTACCTTGTGTTTTCTGTACACATTTCCATTCTCCTCAGGAAAATCTGCTGATTGGTTACACAGATTAACCAGCGCACACAAATAATTTTGATAGATTTGTGTACATCTCTCCTCCCTTAGGTAATTTCCTTTTCATGGCATTTGTACAGATGGATTGTTTACGTCACTTCGCATGACATAAAGCAGCAGTATGTTTCAAACTACAATTATGTGTCTCAAACTACCAGTTGATCCCCTTGAAAACAACTAGAAAAATTTTTCATTTATTATGGAAAATTTAACTGCCTTCAATAAATAATATCAATGAATTATTAAGAAACAGATATGTCAGGGTTAGACTTTTGTTTTAATTGAAATTTTTGGGTAGGAAATATTTTAATAGGAGCTTGAAAAAAATTGTAAAGGAGATATCTTAAACATCTCTGAGGACAGTGATTGATGAACTCAATTTCCAAGAAGACATTGTGCCTGGATCATTATAAATGGGAGCACATTGAGTGCATATATGGAAAATGGAACTTGTTTGGGAATCTGATTCACAAAAAATGATTCCTGTGGAATGCCATGGGATCCTGTAACAGGTACCTATGTCAGGTTCTAATAAAAAACAGATTTTTATTTTCTTTAATGTTGTTAAAAGGTTTTTTCTTTTTTTTTCCTGAGGAAGAATAACCTTTCTGAAGTCTAATATTATGCATGGTTCACTAAGAGCAGCTAAATATAAACAAGTTTTTTTCAGTAATAATGTATATTGCTCGTAATGAAGATTCCACAGCAAAAGAGTAAGTTAAGACCAAGCAAAGTTTAGAAGGGAAAAACCATCTCCACTTCTCAAAGCAATGTTCTGTCTGCTGAAATAGTGCAAGAATTGAACAGGAAAAACATATCATTGTAGTAAGCAGAGACATTTGAATAGACACAGAAGGTTAAATTGAACACTGTCTCAAAAAGTGCAATTTTCACGAAACACGGTCATGGCATAAATGTACATTTTTTATATTAGAGCTGCAATTTAGTAACCTAGTGATATTAAACTCAGAGGAATACTTCATTGCTAAGTCATTCTTGATCTGTTATTTTAATAATAAAATCTTTCCTGTGGGACCAGATGCTTTTCAAGAAAGTTGAAAATGAGTTTTTAATTAACCAATTTGATTTACTCCAGAAAATTTGGGAATTCAGCCATGTGTCTGCTGCTAAAAATTGAAGGATATCTGCTAGGATGCCTACTAAATGTTACATTCAAACAGCAAAGATCAGATGGGAGATATATTCTTTAGATTGAGTTATATGTGAGCAAACTGATTTCTTTCCACAAAAACATTGCTTACAGAAGTATCATTAGCCTTCTCTCTTCATCCAGCCTTCTTTTAGTGATGCATAGTTTGTCTAAGATGTCAAGTTTAGTTAGATTTTGATTTTCTTTTATTCAAAACAGTTCAATCACCTTGCTTTCAAATTGATAACTGCCAGCTATTGATGATACTTTCCTTGCTAAAACTATACTAAAATTCTATGTGTAAGAGCCAACACATTAAATAAACAGTGTTAACCACTTCATTGATCCATTATGCTAATATATTGCTTTTCCTGCTTTATTAGACAGAATGGAGTGAACTGAGAATTTCTTTATATATTAACTGTAAATTACATGTAGCTAACAAAATTTTATTGTCATATAACTGTTTTCCACTTCGCATACATTTGGGAGACTGAAATGTAAATTACTGTAAGCTACCTCTGTCTTGTTTTAGATGTCTGAGAAGATGAAATCTACATGATTGAAAAAAACCAAAAGTATGCTCTGGGGATACCAAGAGCTATCACTTATCCCATAATAATTATTGAATTTCAGAAATAGAAAAAGACAGAGAAAAGCAGCTCTTAATCTCCACTGGAGACTGCACAACTCCACTTATATTTAAGAAGTTTCCTCAACAATAAAAATTTCTCAGGTTTGTTTCCATCTTAGTTACAGAGGCTAATAATAGAGAAGCTGTAGCCTAATTGTATTTACATTTCTCTTATTTTTACAAACTGCAGTATTAAGGACAGTTAAAAAAAGATGATACTGCTGGTCAGTTTGTCCAGGGATACAGTGGTAATGATGATAACAATCTGACTCTATGTCTCGCTTGTAAACTAGTTGGATTTTTTAGTAATGTCAGAACTCAAACAATTGACAGTGATTCATGTCAACTTCCTTTTGAAGTAATGTAAAATATCTAGGTTCTCTGTATGTCTGCAACTCTGTATGTCACACCTTCTAGTTGGGCAGTCAAATGTCAGCATAAAATTTGTAAAGCTGGGAGGGATGGACAGGCTACACAGATCACTTGGACAGACAGGCAGCTTAAAATAACACCAAGAAGAAATATTTTGCTGAGTGCCATCCAGTGCATCATAGGACTCAGTTTTTGGACATATGTATGCATTTTATCCAATAGAAAATTTATTCAACAGACAGAAATAGTGCAGTGGTAAGTTCTCTGACCTTACAGTTTCAGTAGAAGACAACATATGTGGGAGATAAAGGAAAACCTAAAGGCTGAGATTCTCATATTTCAGATCAATCTCTCTCCGGGAATGTAAATAAAAAGTAAATGAATTACAGACTGCTCTCACTCAAAAAGTTTGTTGCCTGATAAGTGTGTTTGCTGAGTTATAATTTTACATTAACATGTTTTATCAACAGATACTCAGTTCTGCCACCTGGGATGGTTCCTAGTTTGTTTGTTAATAATACGTAAAGGGAAGAGCTATATGATCTTCTTGATTTCTCTGAAAGGTCTCCTGATCTTGAGTAATTCAAACGTTTCTTTATTATGGCATTTTTTATTTGTGGAGTGAAAACACTTTAAAGCAGGTATTTGAACCTTTTATTTCAAGGCTAATTATTTTTTAACCTCCAGGCCTTCTTTGTGTTTACTTCTTGGTTGAAGGTGTGAGGAGCCAGACTATCATCTTAGGGCAAAAATAAGAAATTGAAAAATGTATTTACATGTAAAAATAACTATCCTTTTCTGACATATTCGCAAATAAATTTCTGCTGTGGATATTTAGCTTTGCCAACTGCAAGTGTACTAGTGAGGAGTATGTACTTGAATGCAGAGTAGGTTACAGTATATTCATTGCTGAATGTTAACTAGAATATACTGCAAGCACACCCTAACAATGTTCTAGAATGAAGTGATTCAGGAGTAAACAAATAGGTAACTAATAATCAGCAGATTATATATATAATTTTTCTTCTTCTTCTTTTTTTTTTTTTTGGAAGTAAATAGCAAGATACACGGAAATATTTCAGTCTTGCAATACCAAGACTTCTCCCCTGTACTGAGATTTTTATTTTATTTTATTTTTTGTGGGTCCCTAAGAAAGTCTCCAAAAGCAGTACATAGAAAACAGTCTAGAAGCCTGCTTTGGCTGTAAGTTCCACAAGAGAGAAAAAATATAAGCAACTTACTCCTTATACTTATGTTTTTAACAAAGACAAACATTGTGACTCTCTGAATCTTGTCACAGGTACTTTGAAACGTTAAGAACTTCACTACATTCTGCAAAACATATAACTATCCTGCAAATTGACATCTTGTCTCAGTTAAGAATCACACTGTAAAATGCTGTTAGCTTCATAGACTTAGTATTCTTAGAGAATCACTGCTCTTAATTCATGATTCATGATTAGGGGTAATAAGGCATGCCAAATACTGTGATAACTCACCTTGTTTTACCCTTATATGTAATGTGCAAGTTTACGCCAAGAATCTGACTGAATGCAGTATTATTAACTTGGAAGAAGATATTTAAATCTGTGAATATGGAATCATAGCACAGAATCATAGAATGAAAGAATGGTCTGAGTTGGAAGGGAACTTAATAATCATCTATGAGGATTGCTCTGAAAGTAATGCCTCATATTTTATTATGTTTGCCTATGATATCAGAGGCAGATGTGGGTATGTAGCAGTAGAGGCTCAATCTTCCCACCAATATTCCTCTACATTTTAGTACTGTGTGACAGATGGCAACAGAGAGGAGGTCTAACTAAATGGCATTTGACATGGAAGTGCACATGAAGCAAAGCTGTGGAACTAAACTCCTCCATGTGGAGAAATGTTGCACCCACTGACATTCAATGGTTCTTGGTGAACATTCATGGAGACCAGAGAGTGGATATCAGCACAATGAGGTGGTGGATGGTGTGTTTCAGCAATGGTAAAATCATCGTGAAAGACAAACATTTTGGACAGCTATGCACACACCATGAAATGAAGAGTGCCTCTATCAGATCAACTACATGAATCAGCAGATTGTAACCAGGGAACAGTATGGAGCTGAATATTGGTTTCAGTGCACTGAAAATGATGTTGGCAACACTGGAATATCACAAAGCTTGTGACAGGTGGATCCCGTGAATGCTCACACTGGAACAGGAAGAACACTGTATGCAAATTTGAAGCAAGTAGGGAGCAAAACGAAAAGAGCAGGCAAACAATGTGTGGTATGGCAGTTAGAGTGTAGCATGGCAGTTTGTGTGACAGTTGACTCAGGCAGGGTGAGAAATAAGGGCAAACTATCTCTTCTTAGCTGGGGGACTGGCTCTTCTGTCAGCTGCCTCCAAACAACAAACCTAACTACAGTCTCCACTAGGCAGAAAGCTCTGCTTGGTCTGGTGGCAGAGCTCAAGAATGAAGTGGGGAGTTTAAGGAGCATCAGGGAGTACAAGCAGGACATAGACTGGTGGAGCAATTCCATACTATATCTGTGAGAAAGGCACCAGGGTGATACATTCCAAAGAGTGATGGACCCCTTGCCCCTTTGCTGTCAGGCAGAGGGAGGGGACCTAAGAGATGAATAGGAATGGAAGCAGGTCCCAGCTTGACATCACAAGAAAAACACCTCCGTACCTACATCACCTTCCAGGTACCCTTATGCAATAGGTTTGAGGCTCTGGAACTTGAGAGAGAAGTAAGTGAGGATGTGATGAAAGATCCACGCAGGATGTTGCCTTGGGTGAGGTGGTCAACTCCATGCCTCAAGACTGCCTTCACCAAAAAGAAAAGGAAGGTAATCTTTGCAGGTGACTCCCTTCTGAGAGAAATGGAGAGACCCATACATCAGCTAGATCCTACCCACTGGAAAGTGTGCTTCCTCCCTGAGGCCTAGGTCAGAGACATTACTAGGAGAATCCCTAGTCTGGTTTTCCCCTGTGATTATTATCCCTTACTGTTAGTTCAGGCTGGCTGTGACAAAGTTGATGAATTAAGCCTGAGGGCTATCAAAGAGATCAGGGCAGTTATTGCATGGAGCAGCAGTACAGGTGGTATTTTCCTTTATCCCTTCTGTGACAGAGAACCAGGAAGACTCATCTGATGGCTGAGAGGCTAGTGTCACTACAGGGATTTTTATCTTACCATTGGATAGTTTGCTCAGCCCCTGACCTAATGGCTAATGATGGGGTCCACTGGGGTACAAGGAGAAAAAGAATTCTGGCCCGGGAGCTGTCTGGGCTAACTGGCAGGGCTTTAAACTAGGTTTGAAGAGGGTAGGGGGTGATAGCAAGCTTGCTCATGACAAGGTGCAGGATAGTATAGCTAAGTTACTGGGACACAACGCTAGTGGAGGCCCTCAAACTTCTGCACCTTATGATGAATATACTAGTTAGCAAGCTGACAGGACTCACCATCAGGGTTTTAAACTAGATTTGATGGGGAAGGAAATGTACTGCAGAGGAACAGAGAAGAGTCAGAGAACACTATCACTTTAGAAAGCAGACTGGGAAAACCTCAGAATTTTCCCATATTTTTTGGGGGAGGACTCCTCTGAGAAGATAATGCATCTGAAAGCCCAGTTGAAGTACCTCTATACCAGCACATGCAGCGTGGAAAATAAGCAGGAGATATTGGAAATTGTGGTGAAATTGGAAAACTACAATCTTATTGCTATCACAAAATAATGATGGGTCCCATAAATGGAATACCATGATTGAAAGCTATGAGATTTTAGAAGGAATAGGCAGGGTAGGAAATCTGGAAGTGTTGCTTTCTATGTTAAAAAGCGGATAGACTGTGAAGTGCTGCCCCTGAGAAACAGTCATGTACAGATTGGGAACTTGTGGGTTACAATTAGGGACTGGTAAGGACTTCTTGCTTCATCTGCAAAAGACTCTCATCCTGGTGGAGTACTTCAACCACTGAGATATCTGCTGGGAAAACAACATGGTAAGCTGCAAGTAGTTCAGGAGGTTTCCTCCTTATATCTAATTTAAAATTACTCTATTTTAGTTTAAACACATTCCATCTTATTCTATCAGAGCAAGCTGTGGTAAAAAATGAAGAACAGTGCATACTATCTACTCTAGGAAAAACTTACAGTCAAAATATGAAACTATTTCAACAACAAATTACATTTAGATCCTTCTTGCCAGTGGTGAATTATAGACATGTCATATAAGGGATGCAACCATTGTTTGTTTGTTTGTTTGTTTTCATTAAAACATTAATATCTGATAAATGTTGAGAACAAGTAAGAATTATAATGCTTAACAACTTCGTGTCAGATTGCTCTAAAGAGCAGTGAAGAGAAGTGTGGAAAACACAGTCATGCAAAAGTAGCATTTCATCTTTCCAACACAGGAAACTTTAATTGTGCTTGGACTGAAGCATCAGGAACTAGAAAAGAGAGTGTAGCTAAGATAAATCTTTTTCTTTGAGAAGTGGAAAACAGCACAACACATGAGCCCAAGTCTGTAGTAGATTTTGAGAATCCTTACCAAAACAAAACAAAACAAAACAAAACAAAAAGATATTTTCCTCAGATGATGCTTCCCTCATACATCTCTACACCAACACCATGGAAGAGGTAAACATTACAATGAAAAAAAAAAAGAAAAAAAAAAAGGAAGAGAAAATCTGCTGTCTTGTTGGCACTGGGCTGTTGTTAAAAGACTGTAAAAGAAGATTGAGACCATAGAGGATTTTCAAAATAGAGAAGTGATCTTTCTACATGTAGGTCTCATGGATAATTCAGTTATGAACTGAAATCTTGGTTGAATAGGTTGTTAACAGTCATCTACTTGGAAGAACTTCACATCTTTATGCAGTCACTAATCAAGGTTTTGGCATTCAGATTGTAGGTGTTCTCCTCAGACTCTTTTTTGTAATTACTGCCTCTTCTTAATATAGCACATTCCTTTTTCAAATGATTCAAATGTCCTCTGACAGGTAGAAATGGAGTGTCAGTAGCACACAGACTTCGCCGTGTGTAATAGTCTACATTTGATTTTAGAGGACATAGAGATTGTAAGCCTGAATTTCCGCAGTACTGTACTTCGTAAAACCCACTGTGCTTATCTAAATGAACTCAACCTAGACACTAAATGCTTTCGAAGTAGACTTCTGTTTGCCACATAGTGCATTCATTTCATACCACTTTAAGTGATAGGAATAACAGGTAAAAAATAACAAGATATCAGAATTTAAGCTTTTACTTTGGTCAGCTCTCACATACAGATCTGTAGAGTGGGATGAATACCTGTTTCTGTTGGAGGGATATTAAGGGGATATTAAAGTCTTGAATCCTAGGAACTTTTCCAGATGCTATTTGATCCTAAAGATAAATAGGGTGGTAAGGAGATTATTAAGAGATGTCCTTCACAGTCATCTTCAATAGTCCTTGTGACCTTCACAGGAATCATTTGAATAGCCTCAATAAAGTATAAACAGTGTATGGCTGGAACACATTAGAAAACACTTTACAAATCATTTCAGAAAATATTTAACTATAAATATACTCAAAGCCCTGGCTCAAAGCAAGTAGGGGCAAATGAAAAGATGCAGTAAGAAAAAGTACCTTTGCTTCTTTTAGGACAGTTTCAACTTTCAACTTTGCAGAGATTCCATAAAATATAGTTAAAGAATTGTATCTTTCTTCAGGATACTGATGAATGTGGACACTGAAAGCAAAGTAGCTTTCCTGACATACAGTTTGCATGAATATATTTCTGTAAATGTGAATTACATTTTTGTTATGTTCTGTAAACATTAAATTTATCAGCGGTATAAGTGAATGACATACGTCTTTGTGGAATATTTTAAATACTTTTGTTTGTTTCATTAAACAATTGTGTTTTTACTATTTTTAGAAATCTGTGCTTGCATGTAAAATGTTTAATCAATTTCACTTTCACTGAATTATTTTCCGGACAAGTGCTCCCCAATATACCTTAACAACATCTTATGAGCAATGGATCCAGTCTTGCAAACTTTGTTTAAAAATGATGCTAGTGAGCCCTGTGACCTTACAGAAATCTCTGGACTAAATCCATATAGCTAAGCAGGGTTCTTATTTCCAATATTGTATTTTTTTACCTCATTCTGAAAGCAGAATAAAAATGGAATCCAAATGATATGTGAAAAATACTTAATTTCTTCCCTTAATTCTAGTTTTTGCTGTTTTCCTTCTGAGGTTAGGCTTTCTATCAGTAGTAAATAAATAGGAATCTTCTATGCATGTGTCTATATAGCTATCATTGCTTTAAAAAAACTATTTGTATAAAAGATTTTAGTAAGTTATACAAAAACCCTACAATTTTAACTGTTTAAGATTACTGGCACTGGACTTAATATACTTGCTTACTCCCTGATGATCCTTTTATATACCTTGGCACTGATATTCATAGAATTATAGGAAATGAGTGCCACAACTCAAAATTTAGGACTTGAATGCCATCTTTTGAGGGAACCAGCTCTAAGAATGGCATTATTTGGGCAGTGCTCTCAGACACAGGGGTTGAACTTCAGGTACTCCTGTGAGGAGTCAGTGGTTGGACATGATAAACCTTGTGGGTCCCTTCTGCAGTGAAGCAAGTGATGGCAGTACACAGAGGGATTTCCTGAGTCAAGTAGAACCCATGGGAGTGCAGAGACCCACCGGGAGCTGGCAGGACTGAGGAAAGTGGCTAAGAAGCTATGGGCAGTGTCAGGAGTAATTGTGGACATTTTCAGACACACAGAAGGCAGAAGCCCTGCAGGCTACCAGAGCAGGCAGTCAGGGCCTAGCACAGTGTCTGGCACAGGAGGGTGCAGAGGGAGAGTGTTTGTCACTCTGACACTTCCAATGGCAGTTATCACCTGATCACATGGAGCTCCTTCAGATATGGTATCTGCTTGGCAGAAAGCCATGTCCACTGTATCTCCTGTGGGCTCTTGATCCACAAGAACTGATGCAGCAGTACAGACAGAGATCCCATTGGAGCACGAAAACACACAGGTCTTGAGCTACAGGGTATGCCTCAGCATTTTGTCAGTGTCTGACTGCAGCAGTGAGCACTCCTGTGAAAGATCTGCCCAGGGAGAAGAAATGCTCAGCCTAGAGTCAGCGCTTTGGGAGGAGGTGGACAGGCTGAGGATCATCAGGGAGCTGGAGAAGGAGATGAACTGGTGGAATTGTACTCTCCTGTCCCTGAGACAGATATGTCAACCAGTCACAGTACAAGAATCAAGGGATCCCCTACTCTCTCTAACCAGGTAGAAGAAGGAGACTTCAGAGACAGAGGGGAATGGAAGCACGTCACTGATCAGGGCTGCAGTCAAATTCCCTGCTTGCCTACTTCACCTTCTCAGATGTTATTATTCAACAGGTATGAGGCTCTGGAACAGGATGGACAGGCAAATGATAGCATGGATGAATATCCATCTAAGTTGGAGGGGTCATCTAAGTCTAGTCAGCTTGCCCCCTATATCACAACTGCTAATAAGAAAAAAAGAGAAGTTGTTGTGCTCAGGAGTTAAAAGGACTCATCAATAGAGCTTTAAACTAGATTCAGGAGAAAGAGATAAAACCTGGCTCATTAGTGATAAGTTATGGGATGTCACAAAAAAAATTTGAGGGACCCTATCCTAGTGCTATCCTTCAGTCTGCCTGATGAGGTGCTGTGTATAATGAAGAGCATTTGAAATGTTTCTACAACAATGTACGCAGCATGAGGAATAAGCAAGAGGAGACAGAAGCCTTTACTCAGTCTAAGAACTGCAACATCATTAGCAAAATTGAAACCTGTTGGGAAGAGTCCTATGACCGATGTGTCACAATGGATAGTTGTATGCTCTTCAGAAAGGATAGGCACTGTAGGTGAGGTGTTGTGGTGCTGCTATATGTAAAGAAGGAAGTGGAGTATAAAAAGTTGCAGATGACAAACGACACAGAATCATAGAATCGTAGAATTGCTTGGGTTGGAAAAGAACTTTAAGATCATCAACTCCTACTGCAACCTAACCATACTACCATAACTCTAAAAATGCTCTGCTAAATCATGTCCTTGAACATCACATCTAAATGTTTTTTTTTTTCCATTCTTTTCACATGCAGAGATGGTGACTCAACCACCTCCCTGGGAAGCCTATTCCAGTGCTTAACCACTCTTTCAGTAAAGTAGTTTTTTCTGATATCCAACCTAAACTTACCCTGGTGCAACTTAAGGCCACTTCCCCTCATCCTGTCACCTATTACCAGTGAGAAGAGATCGACCCTGCTCTCGCTGCAAGCACCTTTCAGATATTGGAAGAGGGCAATAAGGTCCCTCCTTAGCCTCCTCTTCGCCAGACTAAACAGCTCCAGTTCCTTCAGCCACTCCTCATAGGGCATATTTTCCAAGCTCTTCACAAGCCTTGCTACCCTTCTTTGGACCTGCTCCAGCACCTCAATGTCTTTCTGTACTGAGGTGCCAAAAAATGAACACAGTACTTGAGGTGAGGCCTCACCAATGCCTAGTACAGGGGCAGGATTGCTTCCCTGTTGCTGCTCACCACACCATTCCTGATACAAGCCAGGATGCCATTGGCCTTCTTGGCCACCTGGGCATGCTGCTGGCTCATATTCAGCTGACCGTCCATCAGTACGCCAAAGTGCCTTTCCATCAGGCAGCTTTCCATCTACTCCTCCCCAAGCCTGTTTGAGAGCCTCTATGTAAGGACAAAAGGAGTAGCAAAGAAAGCAAATAAGACTGTGGGAGTCTACTGTAGACCATGCCCTTCAGAATGACAACACCAATTAGTTATTCTTTTAGGAGCAAAGAGATATTTCTAGATCAGCTATACTTGCTTTTATGAGTGACTTCATCTTGCTAGACTGTAACCAGGAATACCAGATGGCTTATACAATCACATCCAAGAGATCCCTAAAACAACTTCATGATAACTTCCTGGTACAGATATTAAGGAAATCAACAAGAAAAGGTGCCCTCCTAGATCCATTGCTTATGAACAGAGAAGGTCTTATGGATGAGCTGGCAATTGGTGGCTGTCTTGGCCATAGTGACCAATAAGCAGTTGAATTTAAAATCTGATGATAGAAGGAAAAAACACTGGCAGGTTAGAAGGAAAACTACCAGCAGAACTTCAGTTCTCAGGGAGTGTAGACTTAAGGGTGCTTAGGAAACTAGTTGGTAAGTTCCCATGGGAACCTGCTTTCGAAGTTGATGGGTTCCATCAGTGCTGGTCACTTTTTAAGTACCACCTATTAAAAGTGCAAGCTATTTTGAAATGTTAGAAGAAGGTGGGACAGAATGCCATCTTGGATGAGCAGGGTGTCTTCTTTTAGAGATTAAGCAGAAGAAAGTACATGGCGACTGAAACCAAGGTGGGGTTGCATGAGAGCTCTACAGAAATGCTGTTTGTCATCGCAAAATGATGGGGAGAAAATTAATGCAAATAAAACACAATTAGAACTGAGGCTAGACAAAATGGGGGACAAAAAAAATGGCCTTTAAAATACATTAACAACAACAGGAGGATGAGAGGTAACACTGGTCCATTACTTCATAAGGATGTTCACCTCACAAATAGTAGCACAGACAAAGAAGAGACATTTAATGCCCTACTCACCTGTGTCTTTCACATAGATAATGGGCCTTGAGACTCTCAGAGTGTTGACTTGAAGGACTATGCCACTAGTAATGATAAACTCCCAGCTAACTCTAAAGTCATGAGGAATTTACTGCTCCAGGTGGGATTCATGACAAAATACTCAAAATGGTACTCAAATGTCTCTGTAAGAAGTCTCTTACTTATTTTCCAATGATCTTGGGAATCTGCAAAGTCCCAGTTGACTGAAGGCTAGCAAATATTTCAATTGTCAAGAAAGACAAGAATGAAGACCCATCAAGTTCTGTTAATTTCACTTCAGTATTTGGTAAAATTACGGAAAATATTTTCTGGGAGTTGTGGAAAACCTCCTGAAACACAGTATGGTTGTTGGTCCTAGACAAAATGGTTTCTTGAGCAGAAAGTACCATTTAACCAACTTAATCTCCTTGTATGATTCATCTAATTGTCAAAGGGATGCCAGTTGCTGTAATCTTTTTGGATTTCAGCAAAGATTTTCTGTTTTCTACTGATTTTCACAGCACCTTCCTGGACAAAATGTCTTGTGTACAGATAGACAAAAGCATAATGAGATGGATGAACAGTCTGGGCTCAAAGGTTTTGAGTAAATGGGGTTACATCAGGCTAAAAGCCAGGATCACAGAATCACAGAATTACAGAACTGTAGGGCTTGGAAGGGACTTCTAGAGACTGTTGAATCCAATGTCCCTGCAAAGCAGGCTCCCTACAGCACACTGCACAGGTATGCATCCAGATGGGTCTCCAATATCTCCAGAGAAGAAAGCTCCACAACCTCTCTGGGCAGCCTGTTCCAGCACTCCATTGCCCTTACTGTGGAGAAGTTCCTTTGCATATTGTTGTGAAACATCCTATGCTCCAGTTTATGGACATTTCCCCTAGTCCTGTCCCCAGGGATAATTGAAAAGAGGTTAGCCATGCCCCTATGGCATTCCACTCTTAAGATATTTATAAACATTAATAAGATCCCCTCTCAGTCTTCTTTTCTCAAGACTGAACAGACCCAGATCTCCCAGCCTTTCCTCAAAGGGAGATGCTCCAGGTCCTTTATCATCTTTGTGGCCCTCTGCTGGACACTTTCCAGGAGAACCGTCTTTTTTATACTGAGCTGCCCAGAACTGGATACAGTACTCCAGGTGAGGCCTGACTAGGGCAGAGCAGAGGGGGAGGATCATCTCCCTTAACCTGCTTGCCACAATCCTTTTAATGCACCCTAGTATCTCACTGGCCTTCTTGGCTACCAGGGCACATTGCTGGCTCATGGGCAACCTGTCATCCACCATGAAGCCCAGGTCCTTCTCTGCAGAGCTCCTCTCCAGCAGGTTATCCCCCAACCTGTACTGATACTCATGGTTATTCCTTCCCAGGTGCAAGACTCTACACTTGCTTTTGTTAAACCTCATCTGGTTTCTTACTGCCCAGCTCTCCAGTCTGTCCAGGTCACAATGAATGGCAGCACAGCCTTCAGGTGTGTTAGCCACTCCTCCCAGCTTTGTATCATCGGCACACTTGCTGAGGGTGAACACAATCCCTTCATCAAGGTCATCAGTGAAGATACTGAACAAGGCCAGACCCAGCACTGACCCCTGGGGAACACCACTAGTCACAGGTCTCTAACTGGACTCTGCACTACCAATCACCACCTCTGAGCTCAGACAGTCAGCCAGTTCTCAACCCACCTCACTGTCCACTTATCTATCCCACACTTCCTCAGCTTCATTATAAGGATGCCATGGGAGACAGTGTAAAAAGCCTTCCTGAAGTCAAGGGAGACAACATCCACTGCTCTCCTCTCATTTACCCAGCTGGTGATGCCATCATAGAAATCTATGAGGTTGGCTAAGCACCATTTTCCCTCGGTGAATCCATGCAGCTGACTATTCCTGGTGACTTTCTTCTCTTCCAATTGCGTGGAATTGCATTTAGAACAAGCTGTTTCACCACCTTTCCAAGGACAGAGGTGAGACTGACTGGCCTGGATTCCCCAAGGCTTCGTTTAAGGGCCAATTTTCTTCAGTGTTTTCATCAAAGAGATGAATAGAAGACTTGAAGATAAGGGAAAGTTTGTAGGTGATGCAATACTGGGAGAAGCTGTTGACTCCTTTGAGGGTAGAGAGGACTTGTAGGAAAACAATGACAAATTAAAGTACTGGACAGTGATCAACTATAGGAAATTTAACAAGAGCAAGTGTCAGATGACATTTAAGGTCTCTTCCAAACAAGTCATTGTATGATTCTGCAGACTAGATACATATACACAATAGGGAATGAGGGACTAGATAGTTTTTCTTTTGTTTTGTTTTCTTTCTTCATTTCTCAGATAAGGATCTAGGAGTTCTGGCTGACAGCACGTTGAATCTGAGCAGTGTGCCCTGGCAGCCAATAGGGCCAACTGTACCCTGAAGAGTATCAAGCCCAGGCCTGCTACTTCACTGAAAGAAAGGATTGTTCCACTTTGCTCTGCACTGATGCAGTCTTACCTCTTGTACTGTGTACAGTTTTGTGCACCACAAAATAAGAAGGACATAAAATGATTTCAGTATCCAGAGGAGGGATATGACGATGGGCAATGGTATAGAAAGAAAGTTGTAACAGGAGTGGTTGAGGTCACTTGGTTTGTACAGCCTAGAGAAGAGGAGAGTGAGAGGAGGCCTCATGGCAACCTACAGCTTCCTTCTGAAGAGGAAACTCTATGGAGTTGCATCAGGGAAGGTTCAGTTTGAGTATTAGGAAAAGCTTCTTCATCTACCAATATTTTAGATGAGCAGATAGTGATTGGATAAAGGAAAATGTTTTAAAACTAAAAGGAGAGAGATTTAGATTTGTGATTAAGAGGACATTTTTCACTCTGGGAGTGGTGAGGCACTAAAACAGGTTGTCCAGAGAATTATGAATGCCCCATCCCTGAAGGTCTTCAAGGCCAGGTGGAGTGTGACCCTGGGCAGTCTGATCTACTGAGTGGCTCCCAGCAGGATCTTTCATGTCACTTTCAACCCAAGCCACTCTATGATCAGAAAGGTGGTCAGGCATCCTAGGAAAGCAGTCACAGCACCAAGCCTGCCAGAGTTTGAGAAGCATTTGGACAACTCTCGCAGAAACATGATTTGCGTTTTGGGTAGTTCTGTTGGAGCCAGGAGTTGACCTCCCTGATCCTTGTGGATCCCATCATAAACTATGACTCCATGAATTTGCAGAACTAACTAGAAGTTTGTCTTCCAATAATCAATCAGTAATAGCAATTCAGTGTTTTTGCAACACAGAAGATGCTTTGATATGTTCTTGATGACTAATTCATCCATGCCTTATAAGTACAATCTGTAGTTCCTAAGTGTACATTTCAGGGGCAATTTTATAATCTATTTTCATCCACTTAGACCTTGTCCTTATATCTTATCTGCTTCAAGATTTCTTGTCTCAATGTTTAGTGTCAAGAGAGAAAGTATTGTTAACAGACCTTGGCTACACTTTTTTTTTTTTTTTTTTTTTTTTTTTTTTTTTTTTTTTTAGTGTCTAACAGCTGCTGGAGAATCTGCAGTGCATGCTATACAGCTGATGAAGAATAATTCAGTATCTCTTCAGTCTTTCCTCCTGGGGGCAAGCATCGTCACCCAGGGAAGTGAATAAAGTATTTGCCTGGTCTAAGAGCTCTGCAATCACATGCAGTTCCAGCAATATCTCACTAAGGACACAAGCACAAGGTAGAAGTTATAGCTAGAGGCTGGCAAAACATCTGGAACTGACTTGTTTATAACTTCATTGAAACCAAGAAAAGTCTGGATGAGAAGACAGTCTCTCTCTCCTATCTTCTTCCTAGACTTCTAGCCTTTCTACTGGAGTTAATACTTTGTGTCAGCAGTGTTCCTTGGGAATTTCCTTTGAAGTCACATTAAAAACAAATAAAACACTGAAAATACCATGAGACTTTCAATTCTAGCTTATCTATCAAATTTTCTAGTAGCATTTATTACAGAGACTATTTACGTCGCCAATAAGGTAATCAGTTTAATGGGAAGCACAAAAGAGGACTTCACCATTATGTGTGCTAGGAAAATATTAAAACACTTACTAAATGGTATATTACTATTAATGAATGATGATAAGAGGTTTGGGTAGGGATAAGAAAGAACACTCCAACACCCCCCTGATTCCTCCTGCTGTGGAGTGTTACTGCTGCAGCAAAACAGCTGTTTAAGCAGGCAGTAGTTGGAGAAGTCTGCTGTGCGCTCTGCACTTTTTCTACAAGCAAAGACTTTCAGTCCATCAGGCTTATTTGTGCGTATGTGTGTGTATATATGTGATGTAGGATTCAGTCTTACTGAATATATGATTAAGAGTACTTGGCTAACTCACAGAGACCAACTGAACTGTACAGCAAAAAAAAAAAAAAAAAAAAAAAAAAGGCCTTTGAAAAGGGCCCTTGAATAAGTAACATACAGTTGCTAGGATATACTTTATAGTTCTTGACCACATTTCACACACTCTTGATACATATATCTACATGAGATAAAAATGCTGGTCTATGAAAATTATATCAAAGCAATAGAAATAAATGTAAAGTGAACTTTTTCTGGTTTGGAGTGACTAAAAGGATAAACTGAAAAAAAATTCTCAGCATTTTCTTTTCAGGAGTTGCAAGGTTCTTCTGATTACATTATATAGAAATCTCACCAGAAAACAAGTCCTGTGAATCCTTTAGTTCAAATTTTCAGTTTCTCAGTTTTCACTGAGGTTGGAACACTGCTTATATTTTTGGAAGATAACATAGGCTAAGATAAATGATTAGGTTACTGATTTGGGTCTAATGGTTCGTTAGGACTATGTCCAAAAAGTGGGACCTACTTCCTAACTCTTCCTTACTCCATGAATAAACTAATATTTTGGACACATGGTGACTCCTTGTGTATACAGCTGACAGCAAGATAACACCAGGGCAGGCACAATCCATGACTTCACAATATTTTGCCTTGCCACGGACAAGTTGAGCGAAGATGAATTGTTCTGAGCTGCATATAAAATATACAATTTATAAGTAACAAAGCTTTAATTATTTCCTTTATTATTTGTTTCTAAAACATAAAAAAGTGGGCAACAAAAACATAAAATTAGTGGGATATTTGGCTTTCATTTTAAAAATCTAATGCATCAGCCTTGTTTGATGGAAGCAATTGAAACTCTTAGTGAGTTCTCAAGGTGTTTGTCAGGGTTTTTTTTTTTTTTTTAATGAAATTTTACCCTTTCTTTACTTCATCCTTGAAAAGTTTTATTCACAAATGTACATACTGCCAAAACTGACATGAATAAGGCATGATTGTGGAGCAAGAGATGTTTCTCTCCGGTAAGATAAGTCTTATAAAAGTCTAGCAGAGAAACATGATCAATTTTTTTTCCATTGAATATCTGATTGCAACTCTACACATTCAACTTGAAAATTCAAAATTATTCACGTAATCGGAAAATAGAGTTGCAAATATATAAAAAATTGGTGATTTTTTTATCAGTCTTGAAACTGCTCTCGAATTATTGTATCAAAATGGAAAACAAGACTGTTTATTTCTTACCATTCACAGAATTGTTTTTAGTCAGTGTATCAAAATACATAAAGTCGTAACTTAGGTTGATACTGCACCCTCCCCCTGTCCTGGTTTCAGCTCAGATAGTGCCAGTTGCACAACATTGTTTAGTTGTTTCTGAGAAATGTGCACTTCTGAGGACAGGCTGGGTTGCTTGGTGGGGAAGAACCCCCTCTGTTCAGAGCAGGATGTTGCCTCAGGACAGGCTGGGTTGGGGCATATGTAGCCTGTGAGCCTCAGTTTGGACACATCTGATCAAAAGGCAATCTGTGGTACTAGGTAAGATGCTGCTTTTCTATTCAGAATGTAAAAGTACCCACACTCCCTGCACTCATGCACTGACTAGCTGAACTACACTCTGAAATGAATAAATAAAATAAGTTATTTTATCTATATTGCTATTCTGTATGTAGCAGAGAAAAAGTTAGCATGAAATTAATATTCCTATTTAACAAGATAAATTTGGTCATTTTAATGAACACTTCTACAGAGACAAACTAAAACATGGGAGAATTCCTGTTTGTTCATTATGCTAATTAAGAAAGAGCACCTCTGGCCTTGTGAAAACAAAGCTGATTAAAGAAAATTCAGTAAGTCAACATGGAGTTATGAAGTACAAATTGTACAGAGAACACAATGGACATTAAATTCAAACTCAATAGTCTTTTTTAGCAAATGGTGAATTTGGTTTTGGGTTTGTCTGTGACTTTTCCTGAGTCTTACGTATTAAATACATATGGGAAATGGAAATTCTAAAATGGTAAAGTCACTGAATAAGCATAGAAAATATCTCCATTTAATTATAACTAAAAAGAGTAGAAAACCTTGTTCAACTGAAATATATTTCTACTGTTTGTAATTTTTTTTTTTTTTTTGCAAGGTACTTAGCAGATATCATTTAAGGGAATCAAGTTTAAGTAAGATGAACATTATTCTATCTTTTATGGGAGTGGAGAAAAAATCACATGTGTATTAGTGTAGTTAAAAAAAGAAAGAAAACACTTCTATCATTGAATGGCTTACAGAAAGACTTCATGTACCACAAAATAGCAGATCTGTCTTACTTGATCTGGGAACACAGACCCAGGCAATACACAACAAAACTGTGGCTTTAATTTTGGGATTAATATCAGCTGTTTTATATGAGTTTGGTCACCATTGGGCTGGACTGGAATAAATCCATTTAGATCTTCTTTCAGGTTTGAAGTAGAGTTTTGTATGAGAAAATTATATTATTTTTTATAACCCCATCTGACAGTAGACCCAAGCAAAGATATTTCACTGATTTTTTTTTTTTTTTCCAGCTTTGCCAGCAGTCTTTTATTTTGTTATCATAGAGTTTTGCTGAATTTCCTGCAATGCCTTGCAGGGACAAAGTTCTCATTTAGGAAATCCTTAAGGTTTTCTATTAGGCAATTATGTTCCCAGGAGTTCTTCTATGCAACAGTTTGCAGAGTTTGTAATTTCAGTGTTTTATTCCTTCTATTCAGGATAGAAGAAGTCATACAAATCTCATACTATCTTTAACAAGACTTAGGTAAATGCAATGAAAGCAGATGGTTAGCCCTGAAATGAGGCCATCCTTCTCAGTAGCAATCTATATTTTTGCTGAAAACGGAGTTATCAACATTAATAGTTCTTTTTATCTACACTACACATACTTCCCCATTCAGAATGTCAGTTATAGGAACAATTCTTAGATGTATTACACAGCACAACATCACACTTTCCCATTAGTTATTCCCTAACTTTGAAGCTCTATAGGTACATCTATATTTAAGAAATAATAAAAGCACCATTTTATATAAGCATTGACTGGGTAATTAATTACCTTGCAGTTGCTGGTGATCACATTTACAGTTCTGGTATAGAAAAATAATTAGAAAAATAAAAGTATCAGTTTAGCACAGTATGCAAAAAGGCCATAAAATGAAATAAAATGAAATAAAATAAAATAAAATAAAATAAAGTAATAATAATAATAATAAAAACAATACGCTTTTCCAGCAATATATCATGTTGGTGAGGGGGAAAACTTTCTTCAAGATTACGGATAGGGATTAGTATAACATATTGAATCAGTTAACTGATCCAATTAATCATAAATAAGTCACATTTCTTAAGACCTTTGTATAACAAATAGTAACCATTAAGTTCATTTTTACATGATCTTCAGTATTGTTTAAGAGAGGTGATGAAGTTTAACTCATGGGAAATGGAAGATTGGTCTTCATTGTCCTTTTTTGAAACAATAGAAAGATGGGGAAGACCAGAGAGAGCTATTCAAAGGTTGGTTATTCTAAGCCTAATTGAATGAAACTGTCTCCATATTTTGGTTGCCCCAGCAATAGAGATATAAGATAGAACAGATACGAGCTCTAAATATTCAAGAACATTTTTGATACTGAGCAGAGGCTCAAAATGTTTAGCTGTCCTTTAGAGCGAAGATTAATTAGATACATGCATAAATCCAAGAAGTAGTCTGAGAACAGTGTTGTTATCTATCTGTCTGTCTGTCTACTAAATTTTTGACCTTCCTAATGTAAGCAACATTTGGAAAGAACTACAAGTTCACAAAGATGGAAAAATCCTTTCAGTGCAATTCAATATAAACAAGAAAGACAGAAGAGGGCCATGAATATAGTCTGGTGACTGAAGTGTCTCTCCTCTGAAGAGACAGGCTAAGGGAGGTGGGCTTGTTCAACCTGGAGAAGGCTTTGGGGAGATCTGATTACAGCCTTTCAGTATTTAAACAGAACTTATATATAGGAAGGAGATCAACCTTTTACATGCTCTGATAATGATAGGGAGAATGGTTTTAAACTAAAAGAAGGGAGATTTAGATTTGTTATTAAGAAGAAATTGTTTTACTCTGGGAGTGGTGAAGCACTAGAACTGGTTGTTAGAGATGTTACAAATGCTCTGTCCCTAAAGATCTTCAAGACCAGGTGGGACAGGGCCCTGGGCATTCTGATCTAGTGGGTGACAACCCTGCTTCAGGTCAAACTGGGTGGGCTTTAATCTCCCTTTCAACGCAAGACATTCTATGATTTTATGAGTCAGTTTTTCTAAGATAAATGTCATCCATCATTGCTTTTTTTGATGTGGAAATGCCTTTTAGGCCTACTGAACTGTTATCCTTCCCCTACACCTTCTTCTTCATCTTCTTTCTCAACGTTGAGAAATACACTATGTTTTACAGCATCTTAACTTCTAATCCAGAGAGTAGTCCAGAATTTTCTTCTGAAATTCAATTAAAACAGAATTTCTATGTTGTGAATACTACGTATCACTGCTCTCCAACCCCTCTCCCCTCTCCCCCCCCCCCCCCCCCCCCCCAAAAAAAAAAAAAGTACTGTGTCTAATTTTACCTTGGAAAAAGAGAATGTAGAGAAAGAGAAAGTAGAGAATGTATGACAAAGATGCACCATATAATATATGCATATTTATTTAAAACAAAACACACAATAGAAGGCATTACATATAAGGCTATGAAAATTATTCTAGAATGATCTTCAATACCTTTGCCATATACCAAGAGACATATAAAGAAGTAAGGGCTTTATTTGTAAGTAGAAACAACTGTTAATGCCTTTCCTTATTGAAATATAGGCAACGTATCTTTTGGGGAAAGACAAATCTTTTAAATCAGTAAGTACATCTCCTTGCAGTTACCAAAAAATTATCATGAATGACCATTTTTCTAGAGTCTTATACTTAGATCATTTTCCTGGTAGAAAAAATGAATTTTGAATGGAACAAGAATGATTGAATTTTCAGGGGGAAAAAAAAAAACATACCAAGCACTTACAACAAATGATGAACATCACTTTGAATAGGATATTATACACATTTGAACACTTTAAATATTGTTTATTGTTCAACAAGGTATAGGTTGTCACAGATAACAGTCATTGCTAATTTTCTACATAGCTATCCAGTGATTTGTGTAAAATCAGAGTTACAGTGAATTTGATCTAAAAATACTAGTTTCTAGGGGAATTAAAGGAAAAAAAGACTTGCAAATAGCTTGGTCAAAATAAACAGTAAACTATTTTGAACACTGAGATATTTAATTAGAACTTAAAAAAAAATAGTTCCCCTTATGGACTAGTTGAGTTGTTTCATCTTGAAATTTTAAAACAAATGTCTTAGTTTTACACCTTTTAATTTCACTTAATTACATATAGAAACAACATGAGTTAAAGAAAGAAGTATCAGGAATTCAGAATAACACATGGACTAAAAGGAAAACAATACAATGTTTATTTATTCTTAATATAAACTCAAACATTAAAAAGAATCAATTTTAATTCATGCTGAGTCCACTTCTTCCATTCCTTGTATTTGAAATAATCCTTGTTTACATTGGAGGCTTACTCATGGGCAAACTTGTTACATGTTGCTTAAAGAGAGAAATCAGAGTAAATAACTGTAAATAATTTGTTATTGAAGGTTACTTTACTAGAATGTGAATAATGCTTGTCATTCATAAGAAGTGACTATCAAAAGAACTGGTAGAACTTTGTACATTGTGCATTAATATCGTAAGAGGATCTAATGACACCTGCAGTAATAGGCAGAGAGAAGTCAATGTGCTTTGACTGTTTTGATAAATGATTACAAATCATAAGTTTTAGCTATTATCAGATTAAAAAAAATAATAAATATTGTAGCATTTTGTACAGAAGGAAGGAAAAAAATCATCATAATGCAGTTCATCATAATGCAGTTTCCATCAGCAGCTAGAAACGTAATGAAAACGTAATCTGTGAGAGTGGCAGCATTGTTTGTGCAGGTGACAGCATGGTTTGTGCTGACTGTGGGAGGCCTTGATCACCTTGGAGAACACGTGTACATGCTATGTACAGACCAGAGCTCATTACAAAAACTGAGTGAAGAAAAAAGCAAAAGTTGCCATAAAAATATGAAGACTAATATGAAACAAAAAGTTGAGAATGGAGCATGGAGTTGGAGCCTTTTGCTGGGCTAGCAAAATATTAGCTGCACAGCAGTGAGAAGCAAGTCAGGTGCCTGGCCTCAAAAAAGGAAAAGTTGGGGAGAAAGTACACAAAAGAAGCAACCTGTTAAAAGACAATATTGTCATGGTTTTATGATTTTTGATTATCAGTTTTCCACATCACAACATCATGCAGTGTACTGGGAGTTAAAGAGCAAATGCTTTAGTTCCGGGTACCTGTCTGGAAGGGAAGAAGAACTACATTCCCCAAGAGCCTTTTCGAGTACTGTTATCATTCCTGCTCAAGGGAACAGATATAAGGGCGCAGGTCATCTGACTCGGCCCTCTTCTCGTCTCGCCGTGTTCCCTGTCGGATCAGCTCGCTACTGCTGCGCCCGACTGCACACAAGGCTTCAGTATTAGCGTAAGGCCTTTGGCTCTCGGACAATCTTTCCCTCAATTATTTTTGATTTATATTGTTTTATAGTGTGTTATCTTACATTCTGATACTATATTTAGTAAAATTAGTTTGTTTCTCCTCAGATTGTTGTTGCTGTTTTTAATTATTTTGGGGTCCCCTGTTTCCCTTCCTGGAGGTGCAGATTTTGCGAAATACCTCCGCCCCACTAGTCATGGAACCGGGCCGGACCAGCCCTTAAACCGTTGACAAATATATATATATATATATATTTCAAATTGGAGGAGAACAATATTTCATTCATGTGACCTTCATGAAAGCAATGACAGAGAAATATAAAAACAAGCAAACAAACAAACAAACAAATACATTTTCCCTTGACAAAGAGTACTTTTAATAAAAAGTAATGTTACAACTTAGGGTTTCTGTGAGTTCAAATTGGTAAAATATTGAGCCACCAACATGAAAAACATCCTCCAGAGTACAGAGGAGAATGTGCAGTCTGCTCCCCATTAATGCTACAGCATTCAGGTGAGAGACAGTTACTCCTTGCCACAGCTATCTTGTGTTGTTTAATTCAGGGACATAGGCAAGTATACACAGATGGAAGAGTGAAGATTTTTCTTTTGCTTTGTCCTTTTTTTTTTTTTTTCCTTTCTTCCTTTTTCTGTTTTGGCTAATGTTTTCAAAGAAGCATAAAAAGAGAGGAACCCAATCTCACTGAATTTCTCCACACATTTATGGAATGCATTTATACTTGAAGGCATCACATACAGAGATGCTACAAGGTTATTAATCATAGAATTATATTATTATACATATTATAAATATATATTGTTTTGGAAGGGATTCCAAGGGTTGTCAAGTTCCAGCCCTCCTGCCACCTGTAGGGCTACTAAGTTCCAGATCTGGTAGTAGGACAGGTTGTCCAGGGCTTCATCCAACCTGGTCTTGAACACTTCCAGAGACAGAGAATCCACAACCTCTCTGGGCAGTCTATTCCAGCACCTTACCACCCTTTCTGTGATGGGAACTTCCCCCTGACATACAAATTAAGTCAAAATCCAACAAAGTTTGCTGTTGTATCTATGTATTTATGATACACTTTTTTGGTATTCATATTATCCAGAACTTCAGCTTTCATTTTTTTTGGTGAAATTAGTATCTGACAAATTCTCATCATTGTGAAGTTAAACAGGTCAAAAGTAAACTAAATGTACCTAGGTAGGAATTTACAGACAGATTTATTTAATGAGGTGTGAACAGCCTCACTGTTCTTTGGACTGTCAGCTGTAAAACTGCATGTTAAATTTTGAATGTTCCATTCTACTTTCTGGAAACTCAGAAATATAAAAGCATAGAGGGAAGAATAGAGCAGTACATCAGAAAAGCAATAGAAGATGGAGAAATAAATAGAAACCAAATTGTAACCAAGACTAAAAGTAGTCTAAGTTGAAGACTTTTCATGGAGCAATCTCGCATTCAATGAAAATGAATTATTAAAATTAAAATAATGCTGAAGTCACTTACTGTTTTTAAGAAATTTATTTTCTTTTCAATAAATATAGATGATATCTGGTGAAACTGTTGTGAACTCTGTTCAGAAACAAGCCATGCAACCCTGAACATACGTGCTAGCTAATAGTCTGTAACTCAAAGCAGCACTGAGCCCTTCCCACAAAATGTGTTAGAGACCTCTGGGATACAATTAAATTGAAGGAACCTTAGAAAACTCCAGAAGGCATGTTCAACTGTCCTAATTTCAGTGGATTTATTCTGTTCTCTTTAGGACTCTTCACAGCAGTATGCCAAGAGCCGGAGGCTTTGGTTAGCCAACTAAAAAGGGCAAAAGCTATTTCTTCTGTATTGTAGCTTTGCTGGATGGAAAGCTGAAGTTCCTCCCCTGCTATATTCTTTGGAAGGTACTCTTTTTTAACAGTCAGTGGAGGCCAGCTTCTGCCCACTGTAGCTCTGCATTTTTTTCCTTTCTGATGCCAGCCCAGAAGAGGCAAAGGGTCATTCTACATTACTTTGGTCTGTTTTAGTAGACTGAGGCAAAATTTTCCTTTGAAAAGGTAAATTAGACAAAGAATATACTGTGGATCCCAGCAGAAATTTACTCAGACTTCTATGTTCTGTGTTAGTATTTGCACTGACAGTGATAGCAATGATGTTTCAATTGTGTTTTGCTGGAAAAAAAAAAAAAAAAAAAAATCTGCATTATTATATGTGTTATCTCATTACAGGTGAAAGAACCTAAACAAAGTTCTTGGTCTGTAACTCCCTCATCTACAGATGGTGATCAAAAGTGAAGATTCCATAATCTAAACAGTATGATAATTATTAAATATTCTGTTAGCAACAGATTTACCAAGTGAATATGAAGTCTTAACATTCAGAATGCTGTAATCCAAGTTACTTCTGATGTTGCACATATCATAGTACTTCTTATTTCATTACTTTATTGTGTTTCATGTTAGAGATTGCTATATACCACCTTTACACAGATACAAATGTATTATATATTTTTAAGGTAGGCACTTCTCTAAATTGAAATAATACTGCATGGATTTTCAGTCCAATTGAATTGTTTGGTTTGTTATGATGTATATGAGAACTTTCAAAAAGCTAGGTGATTTTAGTTTAACTTGATCATACTGTGCAATGTTTTGCTTTACTTGCATGACATGATTACTACATTACAACGACCTGCTTTGAATTAAGATAGTAGTTAGAATTAAGATGTATCTGAGCCACTTCAACAAACAGCAGAAACAAACAACTCAGCCTCATATTCACTACAAAGATTTGAGTCTATTATCTCTACCCTAAATCAGTGTGTCATATACTGATCACAGTGACTATGACCATAGTCTAATACTGGTAGGTGCTTGCAAAATTCCATGGAACTTAAATCTACCCTAGAACTCTTTATCAATTTAAAAAAGTCTTGTCTTGAAATAACACTTGATTAAGCTTCTAATACTTATTTACGTACATATGAGCAAAGATTTGTTCTTTATTTTGACTCACAGAATGGTACTACCAAGGATGAGGAAAAGGCTGAGGTACTTATGTCTTCTTTGCTTCTATCTTTAATAGTTTGACAAGTTATCCTCAGTACTCTGTCCCCTGAGCTGGAAGAGAGGAATGGGAAGCAGGATAAATCCCCAATAATTTAGGAGGAACTAGTGACCTGCTACTCCACCTATACTATCATAAGTCTATGGAGCCTGATGGGATTCACTTCAGACTACTGAGGAATCTGATAGAAGTTATTCCCAAACCACTTTCCATCCTTTATCAACAGCAACTGGGGATGTCCCAGATGAAATGAAACTTGCTGATCTGATGTTTGTCCACAAGGAGGGACAGAAGGATGATCCACAGAACTACAGGCCTCTCAGTCTGAACTTGATATACCAGAAGGTGATGGAGCAGATTATCCTGAGTGTGATTACATGGGATATGAGGGACACCTAGGGCATCAAGGCTAGCCAGAATGGGTTCTTGAAAAACAGGTCCTGCTTGATCAATCTGATCTCCTTCTGTGACCATGTGACACACCCAGTAGATCAGGGAAAAGTTGTGATTGTAATCGACCTAGATTTTAGTAATGCCTTTTACACTGTCTCCCACAGAATTCTCCTGAAGAAATTGGTAGCCCATGGACTGGACAGGTTTACCTTAGTCTGGGTAAAAAAATGGCTGGATGGCAGGGTCCAGAGAGTGGTGGTAAATGGATTTAAAACCACTTCTCATCTGTCCAGTCACTAATGGTGTTCTTCAGGGGTCAGTGTTAAGGCCAGTCCTGTTTAATGTCTTAACTGATAATCTGGACAAGGTATTGAGTGCACCCTCAATAAGTTTGCCAACTGGGAGGAAGTGTTCATGTGCCTGAAGATAGGGAGGCCCTGTTGAGAATTCTGGATAGCGTAGATCACTGGGCAGAGGCCAGTAGTATGAGCATCAGCAAGATGAAGTGCAAGATCACTTCAGTCACAACCATACCCAATGCTACAGGCTCAGAGACTGGCTGGAAAGCTGCACAGAGGAAAAGGATCTGGGATTGGTGCTCCACAGCCAGCTGAACACGAGCCAGTAGTGCACCCAGGTGGCCAAGATGGCCAATGGCATCCTGGTTTGTATAAGAAACAGCGTAGCCTGGAGGACTAATGAGGTGATTGCCCCTTTGTACTTGACACTGGTGAGGCTGGACTGCAAGTACTATGCTTGGTTTTGGCCCCTCACTACAGCAGAGGCATTGTGGTGCTGGAACATATCCAGTGAAGGGTAACACAGCTAGTGAAGGGTCTGGAACACAAATTGTATGAGAAGAGGCTGGAGTAACTGGGATTGATTATTTTGGAGTAGAGGCTAATGGGAAACGCTATTGCTCTTTACAATTGCTGGAAAGGAAGTGGGATTCAGCCTCTTTTTCACAGATAACTAGTGATAAGACAAGAAGTAATGGCTTCAAGTTGCACCGAGGGAGTTCCAGTTTGGGTATTAGGAAAAAGTCCTTCTCAGAAAGAGTTGTAGTGTATTGCAGAAGACTGATCAAAGGTGTGGTGGAATCACCATCACTGGAAGTTTTCAAGAAACACGTAGATGTGGCACTAAGTAACAGGGTTTGGTGGGCATGGTGGAGATAGGTTGATGACTGGATTAGATAATCCTAGAGGTCTTTTCCAAACTTAATGTCTCTGTGATTCTATGTTTTATGTTGGAATAGATCTCCAGAGGACATTCGAGAAAACCCTCTGCCATACCTAAATATCTATCTGAAATGCACAGCCAAAAGATCTATGTATTGTTTTTCATTTGTCTAGTTATCTGTTGAGAAAATAGTGTACAAATATGATTGTATATGTTGATTGACTCCTGCCAAAATTGTGATTGAAATAATACACAGTGGAAGTCCACAAAGATGATAAAGGGCCTTGAACATCTCCTGCATGAGGAATGGCTAAGTAACCTCAGTCTATTCAGCCTGGGGAAAAGAAAATTGAGGGGGGTCTGATTAACATTTATAAATGTCTAAAAGGAGATGGGAGGCAAATGAATGAGAACAGGCTCCTCTTGGTGGTGCATAGTGATAGGACAAGGAGTAATAGCCTAAAACCTGAACACTGGAAGTTCCGTGCAAACATGAAAAATAAATTCTTTACAGTAAGGGTGTAAGGAAGAGATTGCCCAGAGAGGTTGTGGAGTCTCCTTCAATGGAGATGTTCAAGATCTGTCTGGATGCCTACCTGTGCCACTGACTGTAGGGTATCTGCTTTTGCCAGGGGTGTTAGATGATGATCTCTTGATGTCCATTCTGACCCCTGCAATTCTGTGATTCTGTGAGTACAGGAAGCTGTTATCTTAACTCAGATCCTGTCTTCTGCTGTTGTTAGAGAAAACTCTAAAAACTGATCAGGTTGAGTTTCTATGGGTAAGGAGAGGGCTAACAAGGCTGATGTCATGGTGGGATTGCTATAAACTACCGAATCAGAGTGAAGAGACAGATGAAGCATTCTAAAAGCAGCTGGCAAAAGTTGCATGGCTGTTAGCCCTTGTTCTCATAGAGAAGTTCAGCTTGCGTGATGTATACAGGAAACTCAGTACAGCACAGAAGAAGCAATCTAGAAGATTTCGAGGCTGTGGGGAAGATAGCTTCCTGATGCAAATGGTAAGAAAGCCTCGCAGGGAAGGTGCCCCACTAGTCCTGCTGTTCATAAACAGAGATGGACTGGTGGAAGATGTGGAGGTCAGGAGCTGTCTTGGACAGAACAACCAGGAAATGATGAAGTTCTCTATTCTTGATGAATTCAGGAAGGGGGGCAGCAAAACGGCTACCTTGGTCTTCTGGAGGGCAGACTTTGAACTATTCAGGACACTGGTAGGGAGGGGAGGGGAGTCAATCTTGAAGAGTAAGGGAGTCTAGGAGGGTTAAATACTCCTCAAGAAGAAGGTCCTAGAAGAGCAGGCTGACCTGTGCTTAAGAAGAGCTAGCAGGGAAGAAGACTGATATGGATGAGCAGGAAACATTAACTGAGGCTCCAGGAGAAAAAGAGAGTCTAGTTCCTGTGGAAGAAGGAACAGCAACTAGGCGAGGGTACAAAGAAGTTGTTAGAATATGCAGGGAGAAAACTAGAAAGGTAAAAGCCCAGCTTGAAATTAGCCCAGCCATTGTAGTAAAAGAACAAAAAACTATTTTGCAAACATATTAACAGAAAGAAGAGGGTTAAGGAGAATCCCCAGCCTTTACTGGGTGTGATGGGGAACATGACCACTGAGAATAAGGAAAAGGCTGAGGTTCTCAATGCATTCTTTACATCTGTCTGTAAAAGTCAGACCAATAATCCTTGGCATACCCTACCCCCTGACCTGGAAGTCTGGGATAGGGAACAGAATAAACCCAAAATGATTCAGGTGGAAACAATTGGAGACCTATTACTCCACCTGGACTTTCACAAGTCCACAGGAACAGAAGGGATCCACTAGAGAGTGCTGAGGGGGCTGTCAGATCTGTGGAACTACAGGCTGTCATCCTGACCTTGGTGCTAGGGAAGGTTATGGATCGAATCATCTTGAGGGAGATCGCAAGTGTGGGACCACGAGGATCTCAGGCCCAGCCAGCATGGGTTCATGACAGACAGGTCCTGCTTGACCAAGCTGATCTCCTTCTCTGATCAAATGATGCACCTGGTGAGTGATGGAAAGGCTGCTGGCATAGTCTACCTAGACTTCAGCAGAGCCTTTGGCACTGTCTTCCACAGTATTCTCCTGGGGAAGCTGGCAGCCTGTGGCTTGGACAGGTACACTCTTTGCTGGGTAAAAAACTGACTGTAGGGTTGGGCCCAGAGAGTGGTGGTGAATGGAACTAAATCCAGCTGGTCATGAGTGATGTAACACAGGGGTCAGTATTGAGGCCTGTCCTGATGACTGGGTGAGGGGATAGAGGTTACACTCAGTAAGCCTGCAGATAACATCAGGCGGGTAGGAAGTATTGATCTATGTAGGGGTAGGAAGGCCCTTCAGAGGGATCTGGACAGGCTGAAGAGCTGCACTGAGGCCAATGGGATGAAGTTCAACTTGATTAAGTGCCAAGTGCTGCATTTTAGTTGCCATAACCCCAGGCAATGCTACAAGCTTGGGTAGAGTGACTGTAAGACCATGTGGGAGGAATGGATCTGGGAGTGTTGGTCAGTGATCAGCAGAACATGATCTAACAGTGTGATGAGGTGGCCAAGAAGGCCAATGGCATCCTGGTTAGCATCAGAAATAACTCTGCCAGCAGGAGCAGGGAACTAATTGTCTCCTTATACTCAGCTTCTTGAGGCACACCTTGAGTACCATGCTCAGTTTTGGGCCCCTCTCTACAGAAGAGACACTGAGGCCCTGGAGTATGTCCAAAGAAGGGAAACAAAGCTGGTGAGGTCTGGAGCACAAATCCTTTGAGGAGTGGTTGAGGGAACTGAGGCAGTTTTTTTTTTTTTTTTTTTTTTTTTTTTTTTTTTTTTTTTTTTCTGAAGGAGACTGAGGGAAGACCTTATACATCTCTACAGCTATCAGAAAGGAAGTTGTGGTGTAGTGGGTGTCCACCTCTTCTGCCAGGTAATTAGTGATGACAGATAACGTCCTTAAGTTATACCAGTGAAGGTTCAGGTTTGGGTATTGGGAAAAACTTCTTTCTCAGAAAGAGTGTTGATATGATGAAACTGGCTACCTGGGGAGGTGATGGAATTACTGTCCCTGGAGATTTTCATGAGGTATATTGTGGCACCGAGGGACATGGCTTAGTGAGCATGGTGGTGATGGATTGCCATTTAGACTAGATAATCTTAGAAGTCTTTTCCAATTGTAATGATTCTGTGACTCTATGATTATGTGATTCTATGTATCAGGTGTTTTTGGGGGGAATATTTCAGTCCTATTTCAGGAAAGTGTATATTTTTTAAAATCTTGAAATCATATGCTATTTTTTTATGGTTTTAATCATCTTTGAAATTATAGGAATTTAAATTACAGAAAATGAACTCCAGAGACCTCATATTACATTGAATCATCAAATAGTCTAAATAATCTAATATTTGAATAATCTTACTCTCCCTTCCATGAAATTAATCTATCTTGATAGTCTTATTTAAGAACCAGTATTATATATATATATATACATATTTCTAGATTACTCTCTCTAAGTGAAGTGTAGTAGCCATTAATCGAAGATTTACAGGTTTGGGAATACCAGCATATCTAGATAAAATTTGAGTAATTACTTGCTTCTGCTCTAGGTCACAGGTAAACATTTGAGTTAAAATGTTTGTCTTTTTTTCCTGATTTTAGAAAAGTTAAGAAAAAATACACTGAAGGTTTAAGAATGAAATGCATTTCTATGTGCTAATCTAACTTTTACTTATAATGAGAAAATAAATTACATGAGGAACAAGAAGTGACTATACAGGGTTTAGGTAGTCTAATGGGTATTTGTTTCTTGCTAGAATTTCTATTAAGTCTGATAAACAAATCTCTTTCTGGAACATTCACACCATGATAGTTGAGAGTATTCAAACTATACATTTGTCTGTTCCTCTCTTCTCCTCCATGTTTGGAATGAATTGGCATAAGTATGTGAAACATAATGTCTTAAAACTAGACCCAGAGGAAAAATCCACTGTGGTTTGAACCACAGCTTTTTGCTTCATTTGAGGAATAAATGACACATACATTATGAGAAGTTATTCTAAACTGTTGTATTATACATATTCATTATATGGTCATTTTCTCTGTTTAAACTGATGGTGACTAGCCTATATATTTTTCCTTCTGAAACTGTTATTTTATCTTTCTCAATTGTTTTTCTAAATGAACAACAGGTTACAGTGTGTTATAGAAAATTATTAATAAAATTATTAATCTGCTGAAAACATCTGTGTTTTTTTTTCTTCCCAGAGCAAAACATGATAGTTACTTGAAATCCCTTCTGCTTCAAAACAATTACTATAGGTCCTCAGAAAGGTAAACACTTCAGAAATAGAAGGGAAGACAGTCATCTGGGATTTTTTTTTTCAATTAAATAATCACAACATAGAACCTTTGTCAGGAAACTCCTTACAAAACAGATTTTTTGGCAGAATTCAAATGATAGAAACCTAACTCAGAAAGGACTGAAACACAACAGATGAGAGAGAAAGGGAAGAGCAGGGATTTGGTCATATGTAGCCTATCTCACAGCTGGATTCCCTAGTCAGTAGGTACAGATAATTTCTCTCATCAATCAGCATCATAATTTCTTAATTAGGTAATCAATATTTAATTACCTATTAGAAGAAATAGTTGAGAAAAAAAAAAAAAGGAAAGGAAAGAATGAAAGAAAGAAGGCAGGGAAGGCAAGTGAGAAGGAAGGAATGGAGAAAGAAAATGGTAAAACTCGGTCATGCTTTCATGTGGTTAAGGTAACTCCAGAGTTTGGGTTTCTGAGCAGGATGTGGACAAAGGGGCATGTGTATACAGAGCTCAGGTGGGGTATCTCACAGGAACTTCTGCTGGCAGCGATGCATAATCAGTAGGAGATAGTTACTATATGTGTAAGGAATCAGTGTGAAAGGATTTTCAAGCTGATAAGGAAGAATCAATAAAACATCATACTGTTCATTTCAAATGTCTTCTCATGTACAGCTTTCTTCATTTACTCCATGCATCAGTGGAAGTCACAACATACTTGGACCTACACAGAAAAAAATCGAAACAGATACCTGCTAAATTACAGTGTTTTTCAGTGCAGTTTATGGGGAATCTGTGTATATATACATGTACACATACATACATATACATGCATACATTTTTTTTATATTAATGTATTTTTATTAGTCACAGACCTAAAATAGTTTTCTTCTGTTGTTCTTGCCTAGAGGAGATTGGAACTGTACAGAAGAATATTCTTCATCCCTAGCAAATTAGATGTGCTTGCTTTTAACCATGAAACAGACTTCCTGTAGACCATACTGAATAAAGTTTAAAAAAAGAAACAAACAACACAACAAACAGAAATATATCCTGCTGTGGATATAATTGGAGACCTATACCTTGGACGTGTACCTTAGAAAAAAATACGAGAAATTAACTGCCTGCTAAATCCTTGTTTTCTTTTGCCAACAGGAAATAAGGAGTTCTAGAAAACCAACCCTCCCTCACAGTGGAGAACAGTTTGTAGGGGAAACACTCCTGGAAACTGAGGATTTATTAGCAACAGTGCAGTTTGTGGACATCTTGGTCAAAGCCTCAGAGTCTACTGAGGGAGGAATTAAACAATACCAGGCAGATATGTGTTGAATAAAACCAGAAATGCTTTATACTGGCAATATTACCACAGTGCTAAATTGCCATGGGAGACCAGCAAGCATTTTTGGGGGCATTTATGGCACATCTGGGAATAGCATTTTTGCTTTGAATAAGGAAACATCTTTTTCATATAAAAGCATTTTCAACACTTGCTTTAATTTGTTAGTGAAATTAATTTTGAAAAAAATAAAACATGCAGGGTGAGACTTGAGGCGCTATACTTAAACTTTTAGTTTAGTTCAATGGAAACTTAGCCACTGAATCCAATGAGGGCAAGATTGAGTCCAGAGTCTGGTTTGAGTATAAAGGTTGTTTGTGTATATTTGTTTGTTTTTGAATTAATTCCTTCAAAAGATTATGTATGTACTTTTGAAAGTGCTCTTTTAAAGTAGCCAGTTTGTCTGTAATGTAGATATTTTACAAGTAGTGTTAAGAATACTCAGTATTCAATTACTATTTATTAATAATCAATGCTCAATTGATATTAAGAATAATCAATAATACATAATGCCTACTGATATACTAGTATTGAAAGTAGTAATAATATTTATATAGTAATAATTTGTACCATTTTAATATTACTCAAAATCATCATCCAGAAAATACCTGCTGGAACTCTAATATTTTTAGTTAAATGTTCCACTACAGAAAGGTTATTTTCTTTTTTTTTTCCTGAGTTAGATTGTTCTACATTTCTCTATAATGTTTCAAATGCTTGGTTATACATATATATATAAAATGAAATATTTCACTGAATGAACATAATCAGCTTGAAAATTTTATGATTTGGAATTACTGTGCATGCTTGAAAGGATAATAGTCCTTAAGCGGGTCTGCCTAATCTTTCTTGCCAAACCGTAAAAGATGGAAATCATTGGTTTACATATTTAAGTGATTATGAAAGAGATCAAAACTCAGTCCTAGCCACTAATGGAAAACATTAAGTTCAAATCCTTTTGGCTAATGTCCAATCTTGATCTCAGTGGAAGGCCTTGAAAACAAAAGCAATTTTAAAGAACATGAATAGCTTTTCAATGTATTCATTTATATTAAAATTAAATTATCACACCAAAAGGAAAAAAAAAGAAAAAGAAAAAAGAAAGGTTTTCAGTACCATAGTAGCTGAATTCTTTAAATTAATTAATATTTTTTTAAAAAAGAGCAGCTAGTGAGTCTTTTAATGAAGCTTTTTTTTTTTTTTTTATTCTCTCTTAGAGGATTAGAACAAGTAAATATTTTAGGGATGATAATGTAAGTAAATTTTGGAAAGGTAATAAATACAATAGAAAGCAAGTCATGCAATCATAGAATCATAGAATCCTTAGAGTAGAAAGACACCTCTGAAGGCCATCTAATCCAACTTCCTTGCAATGAACAGGGACACCACAGCTAGACCAGGTTGCCCAGGACCTTATCTAACTTAGCCTTGAAAGTCCAGTGATGGGGCACCGATCACATCACTGGGCAACCTGTGCCAGTGCCTCACCGCCTCATTGAAAAAGATTTTTTTCCTTATATCTGCCACAACACTGCTTATATTCTGCAGAGACTGTGATAGAAAACAGAAGCAGAGTATATAACAATTTTCCTTGTGCTGAACATGTGTCTAATAATGAGAATTATTATTGTTTTTTTACTTACTTAACTCAAAGCTAGAGTATCTTATTTAAGGGCTGTATATTATTAAAAAAAAAAAAAGTGGTTTGAAATTATCACATTATTGTACAAATCAAACTTACATGAAAGGACAGATCTATTTCTCCCCACTGGTATTTTTTTTTCTCTTTCAAAAGCTGTTTTCTGACTGTAGATATGAGAGTCAAGAAATGGTTTTGTTTAAATTAAAATTGTATAAACCCAAATTTTGAAACACTTCAATTAGAGAAGATAACTTTCACTTTAGTTTAGAAGACGTAAGAGAAAACAGAGATCAGGGTATGATTATCACCTCACCAGACTGAAATCTGACATCTGGAAATCATCAATCTGGATTCATCTAAAAGTCCTCTTGAACTTTGCAGATGTGTACACTCAAATGACAGTCCTTTGTCCCACATCTCTGAGCTTCGTAGTCTACATTCCTCCAAAAGTGCCCAAATCTATATTTTGGTGAGAACTGAGGCACCAGACACTTCTGAGATGTCAGAAGGATTTCTCTAAAATTGGTCCCGATCTTCCCAATAACCTTAACATTTGATGCTACAAACGTGGAGTGATAGAAAGAATGAGTCTTTTACACAAATTTTGCTCAGAAGGAATAATTTTGCTATCAGTGTAGATTAATTAGCTGTTGTACATACAATCAGAGCTTACAGTATAGATGTGGCAGCTCATGCAATTGGAGGAGAGAGAGAAAACACAATGAAAACATTAATATAACACTATTTTGAATTCATCACCACCCTTCCCACCCTGCTGGACCTAATTACAGAAGGGCAAATAAAAGACAATAACAGAATTGTTCAAAAAATGCCTTGCCATTTTCCTTACCACTTCAAATCTCTTCTCAAATGCCTAAAAGTTAATATTTTCATCTACGTTATGACCTTGTTAAACTTAATGACTATATGCAGATGTAAATAAAAGCCAAATTTGAACCAATGTTCTAAGTTCAGTTTAAAAGAAAGCCTCAAAGAATATGTTATTTTATGCTTTCTGTGCCTGGATCTGTTTGCTTAAGAAAGAAATTCAGCTTCTGATGTACATTAGGTATACTGAGGCATTTTTATCTATGTCCCACTGTGAATTCTAATGAGGCATTTTGCACACATAGGGTCTGATTTTTATTTGTGCATCATCCTGTTAATAACAGCATCTAATTAAGGCATCCATTAAAAGTTTGTAATGTTAATTTAATGGAAAAATTCCAATAGTATTCCATTAGACTCTCCCTGTTAGCTTAACACTACACAACTTTAACAAATGTCTTAATTAGATGATGTTATTGAAAAGAATACTATACAATTAAAATTGGTCATTATTTAAAATGGATTGTAGTGTTCTTGAATGCTTGTTCTTCACCAGTCATGAATTATAGATGCCTGGGATATTTGTAAATTTTCTGTGTTTGGCTGCCATAAAAGTTGGCTCAAAAACAGGAATCATTTAAGAGAAAGGAATTCTCAGAAAGTAACATCAACATGCATTAGAATTTATTTACTTCAATAACCTGTTATTTAGTTTACTGGGATAAAAGTGAGATTTGGTTATTAATGAAGTTGCCCAAATCTTGTGTTGTATTTAGTAAACTTTTAAATTAATATACATCAGAGGGTTGTGATCACAGGTACAGAGTCTGGTTGGAGGCCTGCTCCCCAGGGTGCTGCATCCATCTTGTTCAATATCTTCATCAGTGACCTGGATGAAGGAATAGTTTGTACCCTCAGCAAGTTTGCTGATGTTACAAAGATGGGAGTATTGGCTGATGTATCAGTAGGCTGTGTTGCTATTCAGTGATTCCTGAACTGGCTGGAGAGTTGGGCAGTGAGGAACTTCTGCAGAAAGGACCCGGGTGTGCTGGTGGACAACAGGTTGGCCATGGGCCAGCAGTGTGGCCTTGTGGCCAAGAAGGCCAGTGGCTTCCTGGGGCTCACTAAAAAGCTCATGGTCAGCAGTTCAAGGGAGATAGTCCTCGCTCTCTTCTCTGTCCTGGTGATGCCACCTCTGGAGTATGGTGTCCAGTTCTGGGCTCCTCATTTCAAGAATGACAGGGAGCTACTGGAGAGAATCCAGCAGAAGGCTACAAAGATGATGAGGGCCCTGGAGCGTGTCCCTTATGAGAAAATGAGAGACTTGGGACTGTTCAGCCTGGAGAAGATCAAGAGGGGATCTTACCAGCACTTCTAAGTATCTAAAGGGTGAGTGTCAAGAAGATAGTGCCAAACTCCTTTTAGTGGTGCTCAGTGACAGACAAGGGGCAACAGGTACAAACTGGAATTCAGAATAGTGACAGAACACTGTAATAAACTGCCCAGAGAGGCTGAGGAGACTTCTCTGGAGGTTTTCAAAACCCACATGGATGCTTTCCTGTGCAACCTACTTGAGGGAACCTGCTTTAGCAAGTGTTTAGACTAGATGATCTCTCTAGGTCCCTTCCAGCCTTTATGATTATATGATTCTGTGATTTCTCATCAAAAAAAGAATATTAATGTAACATGATATTCTTTATACTGGCATCAAGATTAGGCATTTGTTAAACCTGAATGTAGTTCATAGTAGCTGGATATGCTGGTAGGAGTGAAATAATGACAACTTTTCTCCTTCACATTTGATTTATTCAGTTACTGAAACTAATAAAGTATATATACATCAGAATATTTATATATATATATACACACATACACACAAATATATTGCAAAAGAACAGTAGTGTTCAAACAGAAAGATGGATAGGGAAAGGGAAAAAATGGAAAAAAATGTAAGAGAAAAGTAAAGAGAAAGAAAGTAAGAGAGAGGAAGAGGAAGAAGGAACAATTCAAGCAGGGGTGAAATTAGAGACTTGAGAAAAAGTCAATGCATTTAAATGACTTCTCTTTCCTTTGTTGGATAATACTGTTGCTTTTTGTTGTTGTTGTTGTTGTTTTTTTTTTTTCCCACTTACTAAAATTTTTAGTAAGACCGCAACTCCAGAAATTATGTCAAGAGAGAATTTGTTGATAAGCTAAATGAAAATCTGTATCACAAAATAAAATAAGAAAACTCTTTTGCAAACATATTGCATTTGATACCAAAGACTTATACAACTTATGTTAGTGCTCAAAGAACAAACCCCTTTGTGCTCCAGAAGAGATGGGGGCAGGTCCATTTGTGTGAGAGATGGGAAAGTTCAAGCCCCTTTGATATAAACATTGTGCAGACAAGATAGACGACAAGCCTACAACCAAAGAAGTATTAAAGAGCAAGATACATGCCAAGAAAGCAGAATGATTATCAACATCAGTACCATATATGGGCAAACTGAGAGTCCACAAGAGAGCATTCCTCCTATTCAGTACATTGCACAGAATCCATTTTTCAGTGTATTAGCCTATACATTAGATTTTCTGGAAATAGGCTGACACTTCTTGGAAATTATATGAATATTAATCTTTTAACATTTATAATGAGTGTTCTTTTTTACCCTAGTGTGAATGCTACAAGTAGAACTTCCCCATGTACCCATTGCTGCAACAAATCAATGTTGGCTTTCAGAACTCCCATATGCTTTGTAGAGTTTTCTTGATTATGATTTTTGATAACACATTCACATGTGCAAGTCCATCACATGCTAGAAAGAGTGACTGATGATATGGATATGTAAGAGTAATTAATACAAAATAGCCATTGCAGTCCATGTTTCTCTAAGCTTTGCAAAAAACTGCAAATTTAAGGTTAATTTATTGACTCATCTATTTCCTTCAAGACATAAAGAAAAACTCAGTAGCTTTAAACATTCTTATTAATCATGCTGCTGTTCTGCAGATTTTATACTGAGCAGGCCATGGTAATTTCCTTAATGTAGAGATTGTTGCTAGTCCACCATCATCAGCTCCTGGATGGTGACTCAGTCTGAGATCATATATTAAGCTTTTGAGAAATATTGTTCTTTCTTCTTTGTTGAAAAGTGAAAAACTATGCACTCCTCAAGTCTATGCAGTACAGCTTATGCAGCAAAAAGGCAGTTGTGTATTTGTTGTTGATTTTTGGTTTTTTGTTTTGTTTTTGCATGGCCACCCTGAAGCTCCCGTATTGTTTTCATCTTCTGACAAACCTGCTTTTTCTCTCAAAATTACCAAAATTTCTATAGTGCTTTCTTTTTATATTTTGTTCTTGACTTAACATTAGTTAAACACATTCATTTGCTATAGATAGGGGAGGTAAAAGATTTATTTTAAAGCCCAGTGGAAGCCACTGAGCTTTAACAATCTTTCACAAGAAGATGATTCTCAGGATGGAGGTAAATAATACTAACATTTAGAGATCATCTCCAGATTACCTCAACTGAGAAAAAAAGTCTTCGTATTTTTATTTTGTTGTTGTTGTTGTTTGTTTTCATATTTCTTCTCTGACTGGTTTCTACTTTAGAGTGTCTTACACCTACTACATCTGATCAGAAGAAAGCTAACAAGGACTCTCCAACCAGTGTAAAAATTTCTGTCTCATCAGGTATGTCTGAACAAGAAGGGGTACTTGCAGTATTTATGAATTGGAGAAGAAGCAAAGATCCAGTTAACCTTTATTCCCTGCCTGGCAGCAGGAGCGGGATGGAGCCAGGACAGGTGGCCTGAAATGGATGAGGGGTTATTCCATATTGCATGACATAATGCAAAAAGTCATAAAGCTGTGGGGAGTTGGCCTTGTGTGGATTATTGCTTGGGGCTGGGGTCTTTGGCTTAGCATTTGTTGGAGGGTGGTGCATTACTAGTGGGGTGTCAGCCGATTATTAGTTAGCCAATAATTGTGTTGTTGGTGTTGGTCAGTGGCTGAGGAGTAGTTACATTGTGGAGACATAGACATACATATATATATATATAGTTATTATTTCATCTTTGTTTCTATTTTCCTTCTCTGCCCTAATAAGTACTTTTTATCTCAAGTCAAAAGTTCTATTTTGTTTCTGATTCTCTTCCTCACCTCAATGAGGTGGGGAGTGAATGAAGAGCTGTATTAGCCATAAACCATGATAATATGTAGAGTATTTGGCACATATTTCCAGTTTACAAAACTGTAAAACTTTTCTGATAAAAAAAAATTCAGAGACAAAATCACAAAAACATTTCCTTAGTGTTGAAAACATATGCTTTTTATTAAATGAAACACCTAGAAATATATATTACTGGTATTTTTCCAGCATGGAGAACTATTTGCATAAATATAATGAAAGTACATTTGTTCCATCACTGATTTTCAGCTGAGATCTGTAAATCTGAATAAGGTATACATATGAAAATTATGATAAAATAATAATACAAAACGTGGTTTACATTAGAATTAATCTCCCTGAAACTTGCATTTTTCACACTTAATGAACAGTTTATTGCTATGATGGTTAATTATCTGACAGTATAGTCTAGTCTCAGAGGATTACTACTTAAACAGATTTTAGAGAATCAGTGCTTCATTGTTGATTATCCCCCCTTTTTCTCAGAGAATTAATAGTATTCTCTTTGAAATCTTTAACTTGTCACAGCATGCCTTAAAAGCTGAAGTTTAGTGTGCACAAGGCATTTACTCTATACGCAGAAAACCAGTCTATTTCTAACAGTGCTTTAGGGCAAAGAAGGAGGAACAAAGAATGTTTGAATTAGGAACTCATTGGAATTGCTATAATAACTGTAATGTTATGTAACCTGTTACATATGGGTAGTGTGGCTCATGTGTTAGGGTAAAGTAAATCACATGAAAAACTTAATTTCTAAGACATACATCTTCACAGCCTCAGCTATGTAGTAGGAAATCAGTTTGCTTTGTGATATATGACCACAATCACACACGCACAAAAAAAAAGGCTGTCTTCAAGAAATCGATGTATAGAAAATGATTCAGCACTTTTATTTGTGTATCAGCTCAGATTTCCATCAATATTTTATTTGCTAAAATAGTTTGAACCTGCAGAATAATAACATATATTTGGTTCTGTTTTATTTTGAAAAGAAAAAATCTAAGATATTTTATTCAATTTTATATCATTGTTTAAAGTCTAAAAGTTGGAGTACTTTAACATTAGATCACTTTGCCAAACTGTAAGCAGAATAACACAATCTCGGTTCAGGATATAAACACTTTGATTCTATGCAATAGAATAACATTTCAATAATTAAGTCCTGTTTGAATCTGCTGATAGTATGGAGTAGACAAAACATTTGAAGTTTCTCTTCAATAGTCAGCTGGGGGATTCATGAATATGATGGATATGGATTTTTTTTTCTTGCTATTAGCTGGTGAACTAATTCTTTTGTGCAGGGTACAAATAAAAGGAGACTTTGTGTTCTTCTACACTGTACTAGAGTTTTTATTTTTTCTTGTTGAAGAAAACAGATGCTTTAGTTTTTCTGAAGTTAGAATATATAACGATATCACCAAATGATCAAAATGAAATAAAGAAATTTGAAACAAGTATGTATGTACATTCATATCTCCCTGCTGGTTATAAGAGTTTGAAATTCTCTACAGCTTGCTAACATAACTGAATATCTCTTCCCAAAGCAATACCTTTTATGACAGGAGGAGGACAGCAGTGAATATGAATTTTTTACATAGGTATAGATCTGTGTTGTTTTGTTGTTATGACTCTGTGAGACCACATCAGTAATACTGCATTCAACTCTGGGGTTCCCAGTTTGAGAAATACAGACTCCTGTTACAGTGCGTCCAGAGAAGGGCCATAAAGGGAATCAGACTGGAGCACCTTTCCTATGAAGAAAGGCTGAGAAAGTTGTAGTTATCTCGCCTAGAGAAGACAATGCCCCTGCAAGACCTTATAGTAGTTTTCCTGTACTTAACAGAGGACTACAGGAAAGATGTGGATAGAATTTTTTTTTTAATTTCTTTTGTTTTTCCTTTCCCTAAAGCAGATATCTTGAAAATAATAATAATTAGAGGGAAAAAAAAACCAAAAAACCAAAAAAACAAAACAAACAAAAAAAAACCAACATAAGCTTCATCTTTTTCTCTTGCTTATTGCCTCTTTTCTTCATGTGTTTTCTTCATGTGTTGATACTGTGAAAAGCACAGATTTGTTTTGTTCTGTACCTGAAGTTTTTAGGGCATATACATTTATTTTTTTACTCTGGTTACATAAAGGTCTACTTACTTTTCCATTGATTTCAACTTGTCTATTGCTATTTTTAGGATGTCTAGATCTAACCTGTCCTGAAGGCACAGCACTATTTTCCTCTTGGATGTAAATCTAAGTAAGTGAGCTGTGCTGAAATCAAATGTTCTCTATAATAATAGATTTACACTCATTCATAGATAAAATTATAAAAGCTTAAATTCTGAAGAAATGGTCATTATTATCCTCACAAGGACTATAGTTCCAAAAATGGGCAAAGAATAAAAAGCAAACTCTCTACAAATGGTCTAATTTCTCTATTATATCAATTGTCCCTTAGCAGGGACCATTTGATGAGTCAATCATCTTAAACTTTGACCTGTCAGGAGTCCAGCCCAGTAGTAACTGAATGTCTGTGGGCAAGAAACACTGAAGCAAGTGTCTTGGAGTCTCTGACATGATATTAATCTTACAGCACAGCTCTATACTTCAATTTTTTTGTGTAGATTTCTGTTGGTACGACTTTTGGACTGGCTCCCTTCAGAAAGCTCAAAGGATTGAGCTACAATAAAAGATTCATAAACCATTTTTATTTTTCTATAGTTTTTTACTTTTCAGGATGAGGGTCTACATCACTCACAGGTGCAGGTTCTTTAATTACTACCGCTTAATGAGGTAGATGTTGCATAGCTAGGACTGTATAACAGTATGACAGCATGTTAAGGAGTATCCTCACCCCTTGAAAAACAATCTCTGCAATTCTAACATGCAATTAATTGCTGTTAATTACATGATTTTTTTTTCTGAGTCATTTGTTTTTGTTCTAATAATGGACTCTCTCTTAAGTCAAACTAACAGACAAAAATTTACTTCTTTCTCAAGGTTTACAAATATTAACTAAAAATGAAGAAAGAGTGAAGCTAACATTGTGATGATAAGTTACATTATTTTTTACCTACCTTTTACTAAAAAATATCAATATTGTGATAAATAAGGGAGAGACACTTAAATGAAACCTGACAGGTAATCAAATAAGGTTTAAATGTTACCCAAAGAAATGAAAGAACCTGAACAAGTGGGAAAAGATAAATGGAAAACTTCCCTGTTTTTTTTTTTTTTTTCCTCCTAATAGATTCTCTGAGTCCTCACCTTTCACAGTGTTGCAGCTCTAACTAAGAATGTGCTGTCCTGTAGAATTGCACAATGAATATGCTTCAGAAAGTACTCTCCGATAAGGCTAGTCAAAACCAGAAAAAGAACCGCAGAGTCAGAGCACTGCACTGATTTACCATTTGGCTTCCAACTACTTCCTGGTTAAAGAAATCTGAATTTAAGAATTGCTACTCTTCCATATTGTTTCTGATTCCTTACTGTTTATCTCTCGTAGGACAAACTCCAATACTTTGAACAGTTTTGATCACATACAAAACGTGCACAAACACACGTGTGCAGGCTGTTTGTCAACTGAGGAGAATTTTTTTCTTGAGTTTAAAGAAATTCCCAAATTGTTGGGCTGAGATAAAGGCAAAGATTTACTTCATATAATTCCCTATACACTCTGTCAAATTGGTAAGATATAGTAATATAATCACAGTTTGCATGCAGATACTGATATCTGTAGTAATTTTCCAAACTGGCAGCAGATATATCATTATCTACGTTTCATGTTAAATGACAGAATTGTGTGTGCAGTAGACGTAGAGAGTTTTTCACAACTTCCTTGTTTCAATAATGTGCCCTTGAGTACAGTTTTTCACTGTTTATAATTTCTATGGATCTGAAAGAAAAATAGATAGAATCATCAAAAGCTCATACAGAATCTGAGCTTAACCCCAATTTTTTTTTAAACACTGAAAATAACATGTGTACCTCTTTTTATTTGATGTAGGGTGGGACTAAATTGTTAGTACTGAATTACTGTGTATTACAGAAACATGCATATACATATTCATTGAAGGTTTGTGAATATCAATTTCTTTTTGATTGAAATGCAAAAATATTGGTTAAGAAATCTTGTAAAAATCTGTTCCTTAATTATGTTGATTCAGGTAAGAGTAAATGAAGTTTCTGTGTACCTTTAAATACTGTAGAAAACTGGAAAGCTGAGTTTCTAGCTAGTGCTGAAAGAAATCCACAAAGACAAGTTCTGCTCATTGTATATCCACCTTCTTGCCCTGCTTGTTAATTTTAAGAGTGTTTCTCACTTCTGACCTACAACAGGTCTCCTGTCAGAGCAGTGTATTCAGCTTCTTTTTACTGCTTTAATATTTTATAGAATCATAGAATACTTTAAAAGTTATGTAGTCCAAGTATCCTGCAATGAAAGGGAACATCCACATCTAGATCAGGTTGCTCAGAGGCTGGTCCAGCCTGGCCATATTTATTTATCCACATAGATATGCTTATGACTCACAGTGCAAAGGTAAGTAAAAAACTGGAGAGGACAATCCTGTATTTGAGACAGCTATATTTGTGATTAAGACTTAGACAGTCAGATATCTATTTTCTGACTCCTGCCTATGACCCTATTTATCATAATATTTTGCAATACTGAAAATGTTGCCTTCTGTGATCTCCACCACTGTATCTGTCTTGACTTTTGCAATAAAAAGATCCAACAAACTAAAAATTTTAAAAGCAGATCAGAACAACTTAATACTTTTTCTTCTACGCTTATGGAATTTTTCTGTAAAGTGGTTTTTAATTAAGATTAATGAATTATATAATATAAGGTATTTTGAACAAGTGAGGAATTTGTAATAGATACATAGATAATCTGTCCAAATTTATTTATAGGAAAGTAACTTGCTATAACATAAGTGAGAAAAAGTAAAAGCACTGTGTAAATCAATGAACACTGAAAATTTTAAATGTAAATTTTGAAAGTAAAACAAAACAAAACAAAACAAAAAGCCTACAAACCTTTATGTGATACCTAAAATACTGCAATAACATTACTAGTAAAGCTCCTAAAAAAATGGGATTTGGAACATCCGGAAAATAGAGAAACATTTTTCAAATGCGGGGTAGGTCATGAAGAGACATACACAGTCATTGTTCTTTCCACAGGACAGTAGGAGCTTTAAAGTTATACACAGATATATTAAAGAACCTTAATGGCAGTGTTCATCTGTACCTAAGATTTCCACTTAAAAAGATTACTCAACCTAAAATGAGTATATTAATTTACAACAGGACTCTGCATAAAAATTCCAACAAGTCTCCCATCTCAGTTGGTCAGTTTGATATCTTCAGTAAAGAAGATTTTGCTGGAAGCCTTTATGAATGACATTTTGGTAAAAATGAAGTGGTTGGCAACTCTGCACATAGCAGGGGGGTTGAAACTAGATGGTCTTTGAGATCCTTTTCAACCCAGGCCATTCAATGAAAAGTCATAGTCATGGTTTTTGGAATTTGAATAATTTTTTAGTCTTTCTAACAGTAGTATAAGGTGTTTACCCTTTCCTAGTAGTTCCTTAACCAGCAAGAACTATTTTTAGTTGTGAAGAGTATACATCTTATAGACTCTAAGTCCTACTGAGATTAATAAACTGACTATGCTATGCATCAGCTTTATCAAAAATCTCCATATCGGTTGGTTTGACTGTCCTCTGCCACATAGATTTTGACTTATAAAGTGTAATCATTATTCTTAAAGGTGTTTTTTTTTTCTTTCTCATTCTAACAAATTGCAAAGCCTATAAATACAGCAATTTGAAAAGTGTTTGTCAAGCATACTATTGTGTTTATGGTAATATTCATATTTATCAGACAAAATTTGTATTTAATAATTGCTGACTCTAAAAATACTCTCAATTTAAAATATCTGTGTTGAGTACAGTGTTAACCTGAAACCTGATTTTTAGTGACCCCAGGAAAGCATAAAGGCATGAAAAAGATGTGACTAGACATTTCTAGTTTTTCTTTTTCGGGTAGACATCACTTACCAAACTTTCTCTTTAAATATGCTTGGAAATCTTCCCATAATGTTTATGTTGTTAAATTGAAAGAATATATATAATTAAAATTTTTGTCAGCTTGGTGAATATGCAAGAAGTCGTATTAATATGCTTACATTTGTCAGTTATTCAGGCTAAAATACAGATGAGGAACATCAAACTTGTTGAGCTTGCCTCTATAGATTTACATGCGAGTCTCAAAATGTTTTGTTTTGTTCCCCCCCCCCCCCCCCCCCTCCACACACACAAATTAGAAATTAAAAATGGATTGCTTTGATTAGATAATTCAAGCAATCAGGGGAAATAATGTATATTACCTTTTCAAGATATCTGCTTATTTTACAATTTATTTTTTAAAATGAATCAAAATGGGAATTTATATATACACATGTACATATTATTTTTTAGAGTCTTATGCTTATTTGAATTTACTTTTACACTCCAACTTTACCAAGGCTACTTTTTGTTTGTTTGTTTGGAGCATTTTGAACGTTCTGAGAATGTTGCACTCAAATTCTTTACAAGTTCTAAAAATTCTACACCGAGTCTTGGAGTTCGGAAAATTCACTGTTACTCATGAACACTTTATTTATTTGTGAAGTAGTGCAAACACACACACACAAACACACAAGTACGCAATACATGAAAATATATGTAAATGAAAGAACAAAATATAAACTGACATGGCAGAAAATATCTGTTCATCGTCAATGCATCTGTGCATATTTTATACTTATCTGCTCTACTCATGTTTTTCTACAGAGAGAAGTCTATTAGTTCACCAAATTAAGCAAATAAACAAAAATCTATTAAATCACCAAATTAAACAAACAAACAAAAAAAATCTTAGACAGTGAAAGAAGTAATTTCAGTAGGAATGAAAGGCATCAGTGCAGTAATTAAAACTTCATTCTTTCTAATTAGTTTTGGATTTGATCAACCTGTAACTCATGAAAGTAGGCTGCAGAAGAAGGGTTAAATTATCCTGGAACGATTTAGTAATTATTAATATTGATTACTGTTAGACTCTGTTGAGCTGGTGGCAAGAAAAAACCACTTGCCTCACTTTTTGGTCCTTTTATTTCTCACAAGATTGATGAGTTAATAAACAGCAAGCAAGAATTCACATAAATTCAGTATCTGTAATATTTGTCACCTTCAGAATTACTTGGATGAGAGGAACATCCTTTATGTGAATTCACCAGAGGGGAGCCAGCAGACCTGATCTGCAGCCTGCACTCTTGTGATTAATCCAGTGTTGATGTTTAAAAAGGCAGCATCATTAGGTAGAAACTCAGTGTGAATAACTGCTCCTTCAACGTGTCCTCATGCCAAGATCTGCATGCTTTTTGCTATTTGCAAAAATACATACTTTTCATATATTAGGTGTTAACCTGTCATTTGCTACGTGCATTATATTAAATATTTTTTAAAAAAGAAAAATATATGTATTTTTTATTTTTTGATGTAACTTACTGTATTTATTGTATTTTTTACTTCATTCCTTTAGGTATGAAATTAATAAATAAACTGAAAATAAGAGCAATTATTAGGGAAATATTAGACACAATTCATGGGTTTGGTATCAAGCCAATGAAAATATTGAAGTTGTGCTGAAAATAAAAAAATCTGCACATAGCTAAATTTTAAACCATGACAACTTACAGACAAATGCTATTCTAAAGTGAATGAAAAAGGGAGGACACACAACAGTTCAAAAGAATTCTGTGACTAATTTAACATAGAAAATAACTAATAAGAAAATAGCTCTTATTTAAATAAACATTTATTGTTTATCGTGCTTAGAGGAAGACAATGATTTTAAAATATGGAATATGAATAAAGTCACATAGGCGATCAACTTGGCTACGTAAATACATTATATGACAAACTTGCATTGCTAAGATTTTTTTTTATGTTTTTTTGGCCTCAAGTTAGTGTGTTATACCTGGTAGTTCTAGATTCCTTCACTGTTTTCTTTTGTGTCTTTGAAGAATTGTAATGCCTTGATCATCTACAAAATTTAATTGAAGAAGCATCTAAGGAAACAGTCTGTGCACTTTCTTTCCTTCCTCTATAACCTGATCCCCTGTAATCCATGCACATTTTATATATGAATATATTTATATATATATATTTAAACTTCTCAGTAAGTAGATTAAGTGCAACATACAGTTTTTCAAACAAATCACTAGTTTTGGAACACCATTTATTTATTTATTTGTTTGTTTGTTTGTTTATTTATTTATTTATCCATCCTTTGGTGGAGAGTAGTACTTACTACTAACTACTTTTACTAAGTAAAAAATAATAATAAAAATGTCTTCACTCAGAATAACTATTTTTCACAACGTGAGGTCAGATTTGCCCTTTGTTAAAATGCCATTTTAAAAATGGTCTTTGCCTTTTAAATGTCACAATGACAATGAAACGAAGCTGCACTCAAAGAAAAATGTTGGTCCCTTATTTTGTCAGGAAGTTAAGAGCACATAGAGAGAAGGCAGCTGGAAACCTCAGTCCAGTTGAAATGGATGGAAAATATATATGACCTTCTCAAGTTGCCATTTTTTGTAATGACAGTCCAAAGTGTTAATCCCATTGACCTTTATGGGATATACAAATGTTTTGAAAAATAATTTTGTTTGACTGTCATTGATAGACATGTTTTCAGATGAGAAAATTAGTGCAAAGTATGATTAATATTTCAAATGTAATCAGAAGAGATTAAAATGTTTAAGTACTTCCTTTCTTCAGTGTTAAAGCTGTTCTATAATTTTATAATCTGAAAATACTTTAAAAAAAATTTAAATGCTGAAAAAATTCATTTAGATACTTTCAAAGCAGGAACACACACCCATGCAATGAAAGAGAAGTACAGTAGACGTAGATGATAATTTGGAATTTACATTTTATAATGTAATTAAATGCAATACAGAACATGAAACAAACAACAACAACAAAATCCAATGCAAAAAAAAAAAAAACAACAAAAAAAAAACAAACATAAAAAACAGGTAAGCAAGTAAGAAATACTTATACAAAAAAGCTTTTTTTTCTTTTTTGTTATAAAAAGCAAATACTTTTTTTTTTTTTTTTTTTGAAATTTCATACAATTCCTAAAGTTCTTATGCGATAAAACATTTTCTCATCCATCTCTACCTGGGAATGCCAGTGTCCTCTGTGAAATTTAGATTAACATTGAAAATTTTAGGTTATTCTACTATAAAATATATAGTTACAAGATATTACAAGATACACACATGAAATACATGCTCCAAAAGTAATGTCTTCTATTTTATTATACTGGGCCATTAAATCAGGGACAGATGGTGGTAGTATGGCAGTAGAGGTTGAACCTTCCCACCAATATTGCATTACATTTTTTTCTGTAAAGTGGATAGCAGGTTTACAGAAGCTAGAGGGGCCGTCTTCCAAATTGGCATCTGATGTGGAAGTAAATATGAAGCAAAAAGTGCGAAAATTAATTCCTCCATGTGGAAAAAATGGCACCCATTAGCACTCATCGATGCTTGCTGAACATTTCTGGAGACTAAATAGTGGATGTGAATAGTGAGGATCTGAGCAGTGCATTTCAGTAGTGGCAACAGGGGTAGTGCGTCACTCCCCTCCCCCCTCAGGTGCAGATTTTCATGAAGGCAACATGCAGGCTTTTGTTCACTTCTGGCAAAAAAAGCATAACATATCAAGCATATCAAACATACCAGGAGCATATTAAGCTTGAAAATCTTAATTTCAAGAATTATTAATTTAAAATTTAATTCTAACTCCATAAAAAATTAATTGATTGATAAGACTTTCTAAAGTTTAATTTCATGCTTAAAAGGTCTTCTTATGTTTTTTGGGACACAAAGTGTAACTTTATACATCATGAAAATAAAAGAAGGAATAGAAGATTTTTCCCTTTATGATCCATCTTCTGCTTTAAATAATGATCTGAAATTTCTTAGATTTACTTGATGGAATAACATGCCAGATCATGACATGCAACTCAGAATGCTTATATGCTATTTTCACAAATAACACTATTTTAAAAACAACAACAACAAAATCTACAAAACAAACAAACAAACAAAAACTACTAAGCATACATTTCTCATAATACTTCTCCTGTTCACAGCTTTTTTAATTACTAAATAGCTTGATGAAAAGTACCTTTTCTACTTATTAGGTCTGGAGCCACATAATCAAACCTCAAAACCACCTAGTTGTCAAATCCTATGGCTTCTGACACATCATTAGCTCTTAAAATGAGTACCTTACCTCATTTTATCTCCTCAAAGGCACAGCATGACTCAGAATGATCTTGCATCAGATACCTTCACAAACCAGTTCTTTGATACATCTATCATATCTATCATATCTATATTATATTTCTCATGAAGATCCACCTAGACATTTTTTTCAGTGACAGAGGCATGCCTTGAACTGATTTTCATCTGCAGTCATCCATAGGTTATTTGTATTGTCCTTTGAACAGAATTCCTGATATTTACACTGAAGGTTGTTGTTAAATTTTACATGCTTCTCTGTATTATGCCATAAAAGCATCTAATAAAAATGACAGAATTTGAAGAGTATTCCTTATCAAAACACAACCTATATAGTAGTCAACTCTGATTAATCCTCAATTCTGCCAACAGTATTCTAGTGCTAAGCAGAGGATAGAAATCCTAATGTTTCGACATTATTTTAAGCTAGTTGTGATCAAAACAGTGTCTAAACCAGTGGTTTTATAATGTGCTGCTATAGTGATTTCTGTACTGCTTGTATCAGCAGGAACTTAAGGTATTCTGAACTTCTAGAAATAATTTTGCATGCAATGTTGTTAGGTTTTCTTATATGCTTGTAACCTCAAGTGCACTTACTAGAGAATTGAACAGAAAATATATAGGAAACTGTCATATTCTCATGAAGAAAAGATAACATACATCAAGAAGAAGAAAAAAGAAGAAAAAGAAAAAGGAAAAAGAAAAAAAGAAAAAAAGAAAAAGAAAAAGAGAAAGAGAAAGAGAAAGAGAAAGAAAAAGAGAAAGAGAAAGAAAAAGAGAAAGAAAAAGAAAAAGAAAAAGAGAAAGAAAAAGAAAAAGAAAAAGAAAAAGAAAAAGAAAAAGAAAAAGAAAAAGAAAAAGAAAAAGAAAAAGAAAAAGAAAAAGAAAAAGAAAAAGAAAAAGAAAAAGAAAAAGAAAAAGAAAAAGAAAAAGAAAGGGGAGAGAATAGGGAAAGAATTAGGGGAAAGAATTAGGGGAAAGAAAAAAATGAATAGAAAGAAAAGTTACAAGGAAAAAAGAGAAAGGAGAAAGAAAGGGAAAGTGAAAAGTGAGGCAAGGAAAGGCAGCAGGTGGAAGGGAAGGGAAGGGAAGGGAAGGGAAGGGAAGGGAAGGGAAGGGAAGGGAAGGGAAGGGAAGGGAAGGGAAGGGAAGGGAAGGGAAGGGAAGGGAAGGGAAGGGAAGGGAAGGGAAGGGAAGGGAAGGGAAGGGAAGGGAAGGGAAGGGAAGGGAAGGGAAGGGAAGGGAAGGGAAGGGAAGGGAAGGGAAGGGAAGGGAAGGGAAGGGAAGGGAAGGGAAGGGAAGGGAAGGGAAGGGAAGGGAAGGGGAGAAAGACAAGATTTCAGCCTCACAGCTCTACATCACTATATTTATTTATTTATTTATTTTTAGTTTAACCCTGTGACTCATCTTATGAAATGTTGAGATGTCTGGTGTTGTGTTGACTGCTGATTTTGTGGACACAGGGTTGTGAAAGGTGTCAACAACTATTAACAAGAACCTCACAAAACCATCATTCATCTGTATGCACTGTCAGCAAATTTCCAGGTGGAAAGACAAATCCTTCAAAATGTTTGCATGCAACAGTGAATGAAAACTGTTCACTTGCTAAATTTCAGTCCTTTTTCACTATACTGAACGTGCTATATATGATGCTCATTTTATATGGCTTGGAGTACTTTTTCAGGAAGACTTAAACCAAACCTCTTTAAAGAAGAAATATTCCTGTTCTATTAACAAGTACAAGTTCATATTGTTTACTTTGTCCTGTAGAGCATGAATCTACCATTAAACACATGCTTAGAGAAAGGAATGGATGGGATCTCTGTAGTCCAGCAAACAAAAGCAACCTATGTTCCAAAAGCAGGAAAGTAGATGAGGATAGAAACAGTAATTTTTAACAATATGAGCAATTAATAATTTATCAAATTATCTGAGGGCCTGGGTTATTTTATAAAGCTGTAAAACAAGTCTGCTTATCATCATAAACTTTATTCTATCACAAGATAACCTCTGATGTGGGAAATACTTGTGAAATTCTATTAACAGTCATAAACAGCTGGTGAGACTAATGGAGAAAGATTTCAGAATTTTGGTTTATATTTTGAGCCAATACAGGGAAGATATCAGTTACATATGTCCAGATGAATAAAAAAATGTGATGTTAAATTATTTGTTGGATATTTCTTTGAAATGCAGGTAAAAATTGTTTCTTAGTTACAGTTCAAACCAATACACAATAACTCTTGGTACTTTTTCAGTAAAGTGCTCATGATGCTTTATTTCTGTGAGAAGAACACTGAACTTTGGCAAAAGAGTATATAAAGTAGAAAGAACAATCTCACTGAAGTGGAAAACTGTTTGTCACTCCTGTAATGTATTCAGTATTTTAACAGTACCACAAATAATAAGAAATAAAGATTATCTAAGAACCAATTGAAGCAACAACAGCAAGAAAATAGTAATTATACCTAAGAGGAAAAAAAAAAAAAAAAAAAAAGGAGGAGCTGCAGTTAAAATATACATATATTGCTTTTTCCCCAAGGGTTGGTTAATGATTATTTGGAATTCCTTACTCCGAGAAGAATTAGCTAACTCAGACTCACAGTGATGAATCTACCTGTATAATCATTTTATGACACAACAGTATTAGCTAATGTCATGAAGGAAGAGGGCAATCTGGATCATGAAATTTCACCTCATATGAACAAATTATTTTAACAGTTGGTTCATAAATCTTTTAGTAATTCACTTTAATGTATTCAAGAAATTTCAATGTTATTCATCAATTGACTTTGTTAATAATGTAATGTAACAATATAACAATGTTATTTATAGCAATAACATAACATTGCATAACACAATAAAATGTAAATCCATTTGCCTTTGATTGTTTAATTAAAAGTAAGTCTGTTTAGTGGTTTAGTGATGAAAGGTGCAGAGAGATAGAGGAGGGGGAATGGGGTGGAAGAACTGCTCTTAGGGTCTGCTCCATTCTCACTTGTCCTGTGGGTATCAGTCACTGGAGTGTTAGAAACTATAATCAAACCATATCTCTTTGGCATCAGATTAATACATTTCACCATCCATCTGGTTATCCTTGTTGCCACAGCTGCCACATGAGTGCAGCAGCAGATTGTATCTCTTTACGTTTAAAATTCTCTCTGTGGGAATAATCCCTTTGTAGGTAGAACACATGGTCTTAGGATTGTTTGTTTTTGTTGTTGTTGGTTTTTCTTTTCTTTTTTTTTTTTTTTTTCTGAAGCAGTGACGTGGGTTATCCAGGGAAAATTCAATTATAAAACAAAACAATACAAAGCAAAGCAAAATAAAATAAAATAAGTTGTCTTTCTAGTGAAACATGTGGACTACTTGATATTTTTGGAGGTGTTCCAGCAGTTTATGTATGAAATCCGCCATGGTTACTGAAGGGTTCTCTGATCTAGGTTTCCCACATTTTGCATCAAACCTCTAGCTTTAGAGCATGAGCACTGTTTATCACCTTGCTAATCTATAACAACAACTGCATTGTTGTTGATATTAATACTAGGACACTTTCTCAAAAACTAGTACTATTTTTCGAACATTTGCTTGCTTGAAGGGATGAATAATTTTGCTCTTTTAAAGGTTAGATTTTTAATTGTTAAAGAACATATTGATTCAGAGATGATTGTTTTCATTAAACTGCAAATAAACATAAATACATTTGAAAACTGTCTCTTATAAAGCAATCAAAGTGTATGTCACTGAATTTCACTGATCTATTGTTTCTTCCTCTGTTTGCTTCTTTCTCAGAAAAGAAAAGCATTGCAAAGAGAAAACCCTAAAACTCATAGTGCATAGCTCACTTCAGAAGTAATGACTCCTATTTATTTCCATGGAATCTACAAAACATACGAAGAGTAAAACAACACTATACAATAGAGTAAATTCTCAGCTACAAAATACTATTGCTTAAAAAGTCATCTTCATTACCTAACCTTTCTTACCAGCAACAAACACAAGTTTGTATGCCGCTCTTGTAAAAATATGCAATAGTGCAGAGGACCCACAGTGTCACATACACTACGATAGTGTTACAAGGAAAATGTTACCCACACAGTATATCTTTTATTGGCAAGGACAGATGAAAGACAGAAGGCACCAAATCTGGATACAGAAAGAGATCTAGGAGTGCTGCAAAGAGCCCTAAGGAGGGTTACCAAGGTGGTCAAGAGACTGGAGCATTGCTCCTATGGGGAGAAGCTGAGATAGTTGGGACAGTTCAGCCTGGAGGAGTCTTGAGGAGGGAGATGGGTCTTACTGGTGTGTTGAAGTACTTGAAGGGAGGATGCAAAGAAGCCAGAGCTCGCTGCCGCTCAGTGCCAGAACAAGAGAAAATGGGGGCAAGCTGGAACATGGGACGCTCTGCCTAATCATCAAGATGCAGTTCACAGTGTGGGTGACGGAGAGCAGGTTGCTCAGAGTAGTTGTGGAGATTTTAAAAAATCTCCCTCCTTGGAGATTCTAAAAAAGCTTCCTGGACACGGTCCTGGGAATACTGTTCTAGGTGTCCCTGCTTGAGCAGGAGGCTTTGACCAGATGAGCTCCAGAGGTCCCCTCCAACCTTAAGCATTCTGTGATTCTGTGATCCTTTGCCACAACTGATATAGAAAGGTCAAAGTGATTCCTGAAACATCTTGATGAAAACTTCCTGGCACAGGTACTAAGGGAGCTAAGAAGAAGAAAAGGTGCTCTCTTAGATCTGTTGCTTGTAAACACAGAAGGTCTCATGGATGAAATGCTAATTGGTGGTTGTCTTGGCTATGGTGACCATGAAACAGTTGAATTTAAAATCTGCTGATAGAAGGAAGAGTGCCAGAAAATGTCACCCTGGGTATGGGTGGAGCAGGGTTCGGGCTGCTCAGGGAACTGGTTAGGAGGGTCCTCTGGGAACCTGCTTTTGAGGGCATCGGGGCCCATCTGTGCTGGTCACTTTTAAGTACCACCTCCTAAGAGCACAGGAACAGGTGATTCCAAAATGTCAGAATGTCAAACAGACAGGAAAAAAAGCTGGCTTGGCTGAATAGTGATTTTCTTCTAGAGCTTAGGCAGAAAAAGAAAGTGTATGGCTGCTGGAACAAGGTCAGGAAACATGGCAAGGCTGCAGGGATGCTGTTGGCCTTTGTAAGGAGAAAATTGGTGTGGCCAAAGCTAAGTTAGAACTGAAGATGGCTAGTTCTGTGGGGGACAATAAAAAAGTTATTCCTGTTGTTTTCTTTCCAAACACATTAACACCAAAATGAGGACCGGAGAGCAAGGAACTGCCGCACCCTCATCCAAAACTTCATCAGGTCATGTGCACTGCTGTCTCCCAGTAGTTCTGCAAAGGTCACTGACTGACGGTTGGCAAAATCTGAGATTATGCAAAAAATTCTGAGTTAGGAATGGTGATTCAGTTTTCTGATAAATGTAACCTCAGCCTTGGGTTCTGAGGCTGGCACTTTAGACCAGGAACTGGTAGTCATTACTGGAGTCTCTCTTGTGAGGTAACTCCTGTTCCTGCAAAATCTCGTCTCAGGGGTAAGAAGCAGAGATAGAAACATGAGTGAATGGAGCAAGCCTGAAACATATATTTTCAGGGATGACTCTCTATCAATTTCTGGCCTTCACACATTTCTGCATATTCAGTTTTCCTGGGAGTAGAAAATAACAATTCATCATAAGATCAAAGATTCCTCTGTTGGGCAATCCTCTAAAAAGGTGTTTTCATACTGATAGCTTACGTTCTTTTTTCATGCCTTCCCCCCCCCGTCTTATGTCACTGTAAGAATTTTGGGAAATCTTTGAGAGTGTGGTCTTATCCAATATTATCATATTATTTCAGGGGGAAAAAACAACAACAACAACAACAACAAAAAACGCAAATGCTGTAATGTCTGCAAAAAAAGTATTTAATTCTAGAGGGATGATACCTACTCCTCCTGCAGGGCAGATGGGAAATGAATGAGCTCAAAGCTTCATAGAACCATCTAAGGAGATAGTATATAAACAATATATAACTCCACAGAGTTAAATTAAAAAAAAAAAAAAGTGTTAATCCTTGAAATAATTATTATATGCATTAGGTGAACATGTGAAAAGTAAGATATTAAAATGAGAAGCATTAAATATTAACAGGTATTCAGATCAGAAGGCGCTCACTCAAGGGTTTTGAATTGTCTGCCAGACAATGAGGATTGGAGCTAATTAAGCAGAAAATTAGTTTAAAGGTAGTGAAGAGGACAGCTATAACCACTGGAAAAAAAAAAAAAAAAAACCACCAAAATTGTCATGGATCATGAAGTTAAAGAGGATGGTGGGTTATAAGTGCTTGTTCTCCCTTAAAGATGGTACTGTAATGCTCATGTAGGGCAAATGCACCGTGCAGAGGCCTGGCATTTTTTGAACAAGCTAGCTGCATATTCATGGTTTTTTGCTCTTCCTAGATTTTCATGCTATAAGAGCAATCCTTAGAAATCAGCAGTATTTAGCAGCTTATGTCCTGCTACTCATTTTAACCTGGTAGAAAACAACAGAATGCTCTCATTTCTCTGAAGTACATCCTGTGTTTACTAACTAAACATGCCCTGTTCATGCATGTTTGATTGCTCCTTCTTCTGGGTGTGTCTAGTCCAAATCACAGATCCTGACACTGCCTGAGAAACATTTTTCTGCCAAATTCAGAAATGAATGGAAATCTAGAAAACTATGCTACTACGATTTTTTGAAACTTAAAGACTATGTAATGATTCTACAGTGTCTAGGTTAAATTTAGTTTTCTGTGGTAGATGTTCACAGACTTGGGGGGTTACGTTTTTTTCTTCTTTTGTTTGAAGAAATTACTTTCTAAGTAATCTGCTCCATCACCAACTGAAATCACAGGAGTCATTTACTTTTGCTTGTGCTACTGTCTGTTCCTACAAATGTAAAAGCTTTCTCTTAAAATCAAGAAAAAGAAGTCATAGTGACTTAAGCTTGTGTTAAAAACTGTAATGTATGATCACCTGCAGACTGTAGTATTTTACCTTCATGTGACCCAAAATATAATTGTTTGTGTTCTCATATAATCATGAACAGAATATCAGGCATTTCTACATTTATGAAATTAATACAGAATTGATAACTTAATTTGAAGTTTTCCTATTTTTCCTATTTTTTATCAGAGTGTCTGAGTGCTTTTCTGTTATTAGGTACTTTTCTTCCCTACTTTTGAAAATGGATTGTAATTCCACTGTAGGTGTATTTATTGGAAGTCAGGTCTACTGTGTTTTATTAAGAGCAGTTAAGTGGGTGCTGATATTGAATTTCAAATCTGCGTATTTTTGGGTAAGGTCTAATGACAGTATCTTGATTAAGCATTGGTTTCATTATGCAGACACAGACAGATCAGCTGTATGACGCCCATTCAGCAAAATTTAACGTACTTGAACCTTAGCAATCCTATGGGCATCTCCATGAGCTGTGAAGTGATACAAGGCAGCTGCTGCAGTCACCATTTGTATGACTGACAACTTAAATTAGTCCTTTTCCAAACAGAGATCTTAAGTCACTCAGATTTCTGACTCTGGAGTTACAGCTGAAAAACACCGTGAGTCACAGAATCATAGAATCTTATAATATCCTAAGTTAGAAGGGACCCACAAGGATCACCAAGTCCAACACCCATCTCCACAAAGGACTAGTCAAAATTCACGTCATATTTCTGATTTCTCATTGTACAAATGCTTCTTGAACTCCAGTAGTTTGGTGCCATGACCACTTCCCTGATGAGCCTGTTCCACATCCACTACGCTCCAGTGAGGCACTTTTCCTGGTACCAAAACTGACCCTTTCCTAACATAGCTCCGTGCTTTCCTCTCAGATCAGTGGAACACAGATACTCTTTGAATCTCTCTGTACTTTTCCTTCTTTACTGCAAAAATTAATTGTAGCTAGTCACTTCAGTTCAGTTTTCAAAATTAAGCATTTCAAAGCTGGGATTTGGAAGAGCACAGGTAGTCGGTACAGCAAGTAAGTTGGTTTTCTTTAGAATAATTCTATTTGTTGTAGTACCTGATTCCCTGATTATTGTCAATTTTGTGCCCTGAATGAGGCAAAGATTCCAGTGGAAATGCGATAAGCAATTTCCTCAAGAATTTGTGATGACGAGGTTGTCTCCATTATTTTGGTACGTCAGTCTCATTGTCTCATTTCAGAAAATAGGTGATGTTATTTGTGTCATCAGTCAAGAAAAAAGAACTTTTCTCTTTTTTTTTTTCGTTTTTTCTTTGCACGTGCTCATTGCTTTCACGCAAATTATTAACAAATACAGTGAGCAGAATATGTGCTAAAATCTTTCCAGTCTTCCCCACCTTTCTGAAATCTAGCGCTCTGTCAGACAGTAGCGTAAGTGTGTAACAACATCTATTTGCAAAGTAGATACTGAACATGAAACGTAGCATATGAGGTAACTGAGCTTGTAACTTTACTACCCATTCTTTGTCCAGTCTTGGACGATTTGCTCCCTTTTTACTTTTTTGAAATATGTTGTTTTAAATGTAAAATTTTCCCTTAAAAATAGCCACATGCATGCATTCTATGAGATTTCTTTCTTTCTTTCTTTCTTTTTTTTTTTTTTAAATCAGAGAATTATCCATACATCCTTTTCATGCTGTCTGTATCTGAGATATTGCTTTGGCTTCATGTTTGATGTTGACTATGATTTATGGAGTTATACAGGAATTGTTAACTTTGAATTGCATAAGCTTACTTCATGTGCCTTGAACAGTGACCAAACATTGCACAGAGGATATCTGCTTACCTGCACTGAACAGAAGTATGCCCAGGAGTCATTGCTTTGTAGCAAATCTAAAGAGGAGATTCAACGATATTTGTTAGATTTTTACTATATTAGTACAGAGATAGTACTTCTACACTGCTTCAGTGAATCTTATATCTTATAGCTCGTTCAGGAATATTGCCAGTGGACTAACATCTTCAAAAAGCCCAGAAGACACTAAATCAGTATTTGTTTACTGTAAACAGAAAAACTATTTTGTTATCAGTCGCTGTGTGCGTTGTTAGACTATTTACATTTTATGTTTTGTTGTATAAATGTTTCTCATCAGTTGCTACATAAATACTATTTTGTTCATAACACTCTTTTACAGTTTACCACTTTTAAAGTAGAAATGCATGATTTTAAGTTTAGTTTTGAAACTGCACGCAATAATCACAATTCTCCAGACAGGACTGTATGATATAAATATATAAATTCCATTACATGGGAATTGTCCCTTCAGGAGGTTAGAAGAGTTTCTTCTCCTTCTCTCTGTCTTGTCCTTTTTCCTTTCCCTTTTCTCCTTTCCTTCTTGTTCTCTTTCTTCTTTCTCCTATGTTATTTGCCTATTTATTTCCAACATGGAATCATAAAATCACAAAATAATTAAGTTTGGAAAAGACCTCTAAGATCATCATGTTCAACCACCCACCAACCGTTAATATTGTCCACTAAACCATATTCCTCAGTACCACATCTATACGTTTCTTGACTATCTCCAGGAATGATAACTCAAACACCTCCCTGGGTGACCCGTTTCTATGTATCACCACACCTTTGGAGAACTGTTTTCCTAATATCCAACTTGAATATCTCCTGATGCAACATGACACCATTCCCTCTAGTCCTATTGCTAGTTACACAGAAAAAGAGACTGACCTCCCACCTTGCCACTGGTGAGCCTTCTTTTCTCCAGAATAAACCATTCCAGTTCCCTCTGATGCTCCTCATCAGACTTATGCTCCAGACTCACGACCAGCTTCACTGCCCTTCTCTGGACATGCTCCAGGGCCTCAATGTCTTTCTTCTAGTGAGAGACCCATAACCGAACACAGTACTCAAGATGCAACCTCATCAATGCTGAATGTAGGGAGAAGATCACTTCCCTGCACCTGCTGATTACACTGCTTTCATACAAGCTAGGATGCCATTGGCCTTCTTGGATTCCTGGGCACACTACTGGCTCACATCCAGCCAAGCGCTGACCAACACACCCAGAGCCTTTTCCTCTGCACAGCGTTCCAGCCACTCTACCCCAAGCCTGTAGCATTGCACGGGGTTGTTATGACCAAATTGCTGGGCCTGGGACTTACCTTGTTAATGCTCATACAATTGGCCTCAGCCCATAGACCAAATCTATCAAGATTTCTCTGTTAGGCCTTCCTATCCTCAGGTGGATGACATTTTTCCCCAACACTTCCCCCCAGAAGGTTACCTATTTTAGAAGTAAAGAGAAAATTTTTCTATAAAATTCTTAAGTGTCCTCATCAAACACATGAATTTGATGCTTTTATTACTTTTGCCTTATTATTTGCCTAGTTTTTCAGGTCATGCACCCTGTATATACTCTCCTGTGTTCTTCAAGCCCATTTTTCTTTGCTCTTCCTCCATTCCTTATTTTTATCTTTTTTTTTTTTTTTACCTATGACTTCTCACTCTGAACTTCCATGCAGATATTGTTCATGACTTCTGTTGATACTGTTGTCAGTATATCTACATAAACAATGAATTGACGCTATTCTGTCAAAAATAATTTGAGTATATGTAGATAACCTGACATTTTCCAGAACCACACTGTCTTTACTGTGTGAACAGGATGGTACCATTCTTGTTGTGAATGCTTACAGGTCATTAGAATTTTAGTCTTTTAAGAGCATCACTGGAGAAATTGTTGTGTACATCCAGAGATATGACGTTTCTACATAACAGCTTGAACAGAATTGCTCACAAGCTGAGGCTTGCTACATTTTGGTTGTAGAGGAAAGCATGCTGAGAAGCTAGGGAAAGTGTTAACATTAACAAGGTTTTCCTAGACAGAGATCTTGAATGGGATTCATTTACATCTCTAAAGGGATCTAGTGCCATGAGTGATGCTCCATGGTTTCTGAAACATCTGCACAGGACTAGAAGAATTTATGGGGGATTTGCATTCTTTTAGCAAGTGGAATATTCTAAGACTTCTAAAATTACTGTAAGCATTTAAGCCATTTAAAGACATATTTAGGTGAGATGAAGATAGAATTCAAATATAATACATATTTTTTACAAAATATGTCAAAAATAGAGAACTAACAAATATTTCCTTAATGCACATACAAAATAATGGAATCATATTAAATTACTACTAATAACACCAATTTAAAAACTAGAAAGGTATTTTTTCTCTCATTCACATGAAGTGTTACTTTATCCTGGATAGATAACTTCCTGGATTTCATTCTTGTGTATATTTTATATCAGAAGTTATTGCTGTATAGGAGAGCTTAAATCAAACAACCCATCCATTAACAAGAGCTTCTTATAGGCATGACTTCTCAGATTAGTATGTTTTCCATCTTCTTTGCTTTTATATGTAATGCTTCCCTTGCAGTCTTCATGAATTTCAAACAGATTTGATTTTTCTCTATAAATCATTCTTCTGCCTATTTTTTCTATCTACTTCCCTGCTATTAATTGATATATAGTAGTTATTTTTTTTATTTTGTTTTATTTTGTTGATTCATTTCTTTTTGATTTTGTGTTGTTTGTTTGTTTGAGTTTGTCTGATGTGTCATTTCCTGAATCTTACTTTCAGTTACGGCTTTGGGAATCAAAATGAGATCAAATTGTCCTCTTTCTGTTATTATATTTTTCTCTAACCATCTGTACATTTATATATATATGCACAAGGGCTACACCACAAGAAATACCTCCTATTATATTAAGTTGGCCTGTGATGTCACAGTTGGGCGTTGGAGTTACGGCAGTAGAGGCCGAATCTTCTCTCTGATATTCTATTACATTTTGTTGCTGTGTGACAGATGGCAACAGAGGGGCAGTCTGACAAGATAATGTCTGACATGGAAGTGTGGGATGAAGCAAAGATACATCATTGAATTCCTTCATATACAAAAAATGGCACCCACTGACATTCATCAGTGCTTGCTCAGTGTTTATGGAGATGAAACAGTGAATGAAAACACAATGAGGTGGTGGGTGGTGTGTTTCAGTACTAGCAACAGTGACAGCAATTCACCTCTACTGGTGTAGATTTTTATGAGCACACCATAAAAGCTCTTGTTCACCTGTCAGAAAAGCACAGGTAATGGTAGTGACTGTATTGAAAAGCAACATTAAGTAGCTGAGACTTCACTCTATTAAACAATGTTATTGTGCTTGTTGTGTCTGTTGTAGTTTTGAAGGAAACAAATAAATAGGAAGTATTAGTTTTGGAGTGACATATATAGTATATACACACATTCGGAAAGAAGCACATAAATATTTTTAAGTAGCTCTTCGTAGGACTTTTCTTTATTTCAGTCACAGTTGTCTCTAGCCACAGTTGATGAGAAAATGAACATGAGATGTTGATGCCCAAATACTTGCTCAATAGAGAATAGGGGAACTGTTTTTACCATTAACAATACTGCTATTAACCAAACTATAGAAAACATTTTTACAAAGCTAGCCATCAAATGAATTTCATCAATTTCTGTAGAAGAGTATGCATCTGTTCTAATAGGTGTTTTAATAGATAAAGTAGTCTAGTTAGGTGCTAGTTCCAATTCTTGCTGTGCAGTAATGAGATTAACTTAACAAAATTTTTCCTCCAGTGATTGTAGTATCTGCATGCGAAGAGTTATTTTATCTGTCAAGCAAATGGGTAAGAGGATGAAAATATTTCTGTACTACTTCCTTAGTAAATGCCTAATAGAAGGAAGGTAGATGAAAACAGTATTTGTTGGAATTTATTTAGCAAATTTATCCTTAAGTTATAGCTAATGATTGGATTAGTGTTCTTATTAGTTATGACCTGAGGAATACAAAACTTTGTAATAAACCAAAAACATTGCTCTGTGTTATTATTACATCTATCTATGATTCTATCTATCCTGTCTTAGTGCAAAAGTCATCATATTGGCAAGACTCTCAAGAGCATTTTTGATTTTTTTGTTGGTTTAGATAGTCTTTAAAAGACAGTTCTAATTTTGGAACTGAAATCTAACAGTGACCTTTTTGAATGCAATGAGCACATTTATTAATATTAATCCCATGTTAGCTCTTACGTGAATTCCTCCTGCTGACATTTACAACAACCCAACTGCTCTGAACTAATTTTAAGGTTTAAAAATACCTAGCAGCTTTATTCATTATAAGAATTAAAACAAACTAGCAAAAAAAAAAACAAACCAAAACAACAACAACAAAAAACCCACATACTTTTAATATATGTTTTATTTCATAAAGACTCAACAAATTACAAAATGAAACAGTTTGTACTAATTTAAGTACAAGTGCTATGATGTTCTTTTTTAAGGGGCATCCTCAGCTACCAGGGCAAAAAATGCAAATAAATAAATAAATAAATAAGCATTCATGAATATTTTCATGAATTACACTGACAAAGTCTGAAAACTTATTTCTGGGAGTCATGTTATTTACACTTGATATTTGGTAACTTGAAATTAGTTATGTTCATAACTCCTAAAACTTTCAATTACTTGAAATGTCTGTTATTTGTTTACTCTTACATGCTATATTTCTGCTGAAAATAGCTGTATTTGCCTGGTAATGAAGTCAAGATCCTAATTCACAGTCTTTCTACTGAGAATGCAAACTAAATAGAATGCACGGGAAGGAAAATCACTTGCTGTTTTCCTCAATTTTCTATTCACATCTTTGCTAAAAGAGGACCTGCCTGAGCATAAAAGTAAATCTTCTATGATGCTGCATTAAGTTTTTGTGTCTTGTACTCTCTTCATGTTTGTTAAAAGCATGTCCTTTGTCATGAAGGGCCCTGTTGTATCTATATGGTAACAAGGGAAAGCAGTGACAGCATTAGGTTAAAGACATAATACTGGACAAAAAAATGAAGTCATCATTTCACTTGTTAGTATGGGACTTAGTCTAATAAGAAGCAGAAGGTGAAAGTTATCAGGCTTGCAAAGAAGGAAAGATACATTAGATATGTATTTTTGACTTTTTTATCAAAGCTTTTTCATAGGCTTTTCAGGGATTTTGCTTCATTAGAAAAGAATATCAGAATGGTGTGCATCTCCATACATCTCAGGAATTTATTATAAAATGTGATTTATTTGTTGAACTTCAAAGACTGTAATTGTGATCAATACTGAATTCATAAGATAAAAAAAGAAATCAAAGATAGTGAAGACATCTAATAGACCTCAGTATCCAAAAAATAACTAACAAAACAATAAGATTATTGGCTCTGCCATAGTCAGAAATTCCACAAAGCTAGGACTGAAAGATCAGTCTATAAGGAACAAAAAATTCAGTAGCAATTAGGGTATATTCATTTCATAATTGCTCTCTGCCCTCTTTGATGATGCTTCAGTTAAATTCCATTAAAAGCAATATAGTCTATTTTGTGGATAGAATCGTTGTATCTCCTAAGGAAGTAAACATTTAATGGTTAACCTAGCAGAAAGAGTCAGCAACTGACTCCTGTGGTAGATGAGAATCAGTGATGACTTCTTGTTAAGGAGGAAGAGAAATTAGATACTCTTTCTTGGCTTCATGAGAAACAGCTGGAAGAGTATACAGGTGTAAAGGAGAAAGGAAAGATTTAAGTCTGAATTATCCTCAAAGTTAGATTTAAATTCAATGTCATGCAATACAGATCTAAGTAAGAACTAGGGACTGGAGATTTGAAGGCTTTCAATCAAATTGTTAATTGAATTTTATATGGAGGAAGTGAAATAGTCTTGTTAAAGCAAGCTTAAATTAATATTTGGGATTTCTTCCTTTGGTTTTTACCCAGTCATTCCAATAAACTATTTAGATGCATTATTTATGCTGGATATTTTTATATAGATATGTTTATTTGCCATTAGACTATTTTTAGAGTAGTTCTTGTTTCAAGAAATCTGAAAGTATTTTCACAGAATCATAGTATCACTGAAGTTGGAAAAAAACCTCCAAGATCATCCCGTCCAACAATCCACCTACCACCAATATTTCCCCAGTAAATCATGTCCCTTAATTTGATCTTTTTTAAAATAATTATTCCAAAACTGAAAAACTTCTGGATGCTTCTGTGGTGATCATATGTTCACCGAGGTATCTAAATAGGGACAAAAATTTTATCTTGATGCCTGCTTTGTATCTTTCTGTTTCAGCTTTGCTAATAGCAGAAAATAGGAACATCTATGAGGAAGACGTATCTTCTCAATAGACAGAGTTCTCATTAGACAGAAAATCTCTCTATCATGTAGCAAGAGAAAGGGCAGCACACCTGAATCTTGAGCAACCCAAGGGACACATACCAACTCAGGATAATAATATTATGAGCCAAATTAGGGGAATATCTTACAGTTTAAGTAACCAAACACATATCAAATAATGCAACAAATGATTAAAGCAGCAGTATTAAAAAATTATTTCAAATATATCCATATAAAGTACTGAGTCCATGCTGAAGGCATTAATTACAAATTAGTCTTGGTAAATTTTACCAAGAGAAAAAAAAAGAAAAAAAAACTTTCATCCTCATGAATTCTTTTATTTGTGTTTCTGGAATAATCATCATAGTTTACAGAAATAATTTTCTTTAAAGGACAATATTTTTCCTATCATTTCTCTTCAGCTACATCATCTTGTTAATCTGTTCTACATTATTAATATATATGGGAATAATATAGATCATCTACACATCATCTACACACTGGTGATATAGATGTGACAAGTTGAACTAATTATTTGGGAGTTTTACTTTAAATTTTTCACCTCAATAGACAATATCATTTTAATATGATAAATAAACCAAGAAAATAAACATTTTTTCTCAAATACAATTTTTTTTAATTTATCTTCTATTTATAATATAATATAATATAATATAATATAATATAATATAATATAATATAATATAATATAATACCTCCTATTTATTTCCATGTAAACTACACTAGCAACGAGGAAGGCAATATAACTTTTTAATGGAACAAAGTCTCAGTGGCAGAATTTCAACATAGTCAACACCGTTACCAATGCATTTGCACCAGTGATGAACAAGAGGCTGCATGTTGTGCTTGTAAAGGTCTGCACCAGTGAAGGTGACCCACTATCACCATTATCCTTTGTTGAAACACACCGCTCACCACATCACTGTGCTCACATACACTATTTTTTCCCTATAAAGATGTTCAGCAAGCACTGATAAATATCAATAGGTGCCATTTTTTTTCTGCTTAGAGGAATATGTGAGATATATTTTCTTCATCTGCACTTCTGTGTCAGACATCATCTTGTCAGACTGCACCTCTGCTGCCATCTATTGCATGGCAACAGAATTTAATGGAATCTTGGTGGGCAGTCTATACTGCCATGCCAGTAAAAACTGCCTCCAATGTCATGGGCCAATACAACAAACTAGAAGGCATTATTTTTGAAGCTGCATCCATAGATATACTTTTCTTTTCTATATTACAGTGGAGCAAGAACAGAGTATGTAATTTAAAATCTAGCAGTAAGAGGAAGGTTGTATAAATTTCAACCAACAAAGTATGGAAATAAACTGAAATTCTTTTCTAGGTGTGCTTACAGTAGCATACCTAGTTTTATGGTAGTTTTAAGGCATTTTTAGAAATAGAGAGAAAACAATAAGATTTTTCACATTTCTGTAATCCCTTATACATAGATTGTCTACTACTGATGAAAGAGATGCTTGGTATTAAAGATGGAAATGGTATTTGCTCTTTAATTTATTTTTAAAAGCCTCTGTGAAACTAACATAATTTCTTAATACATTTTTTAACGCTTTACCGTATGACAGATACTGTAATTTTCACAGTTAAAACTGGGTAGAGGTTCAGATAATTAACAAGCATGAAAAGATATAAAACTGCAGAATAAAAAGAAGTTCACACTAATATTTGCATTACTTCTATGGGAAGTAAGAAATGCTTGCATATTGGACATTCCAAAGTAGTATTGCTAACCTTACTTTTATTAACATGCTGCCTTTCCAAATGCACTCCTAGTGTTTAAGCACTACTTTTTCACCTTGGTTGTAAGTGTGTTTTTTATTGTTTAATTAAAACTGATTTTAATGAATTCAAGAGAAGAACAACATATCTCATCTGAAGAAGAAACTATTTGCCCATTGCTAGAACAAGGCATTGTAATCATAACTGTAATCATAACCTGTAAAAAGGTCAGTGAAACTGAAACAAATAGTTCCAACTTTTCTTTTGCCTATTACTTGAGAGGGCAATTTTTTTTTTTATTTTTATTTTTTGTCCTTTAGCACTGCAACTCCTACATACGTTGTTGGCAGTTAATTAGAAAGAAAAAAGGTTTTTTCTTCCTTAAAAATTGGTGGCAAAATTTTTAGCAGTGGAGTGCTCATTTTGGAAAATAATATGATATTGCTGTATACTGTACCAGGATTACTAACTGAAAGTTAGGTATTCTTCAGATTTTTAAGAGTAATATAAGTATTCAGTCTCCTTTAGAATAAAACATCTTTTGACATGAATGAGTAGTCAAACATGTGAAATGTAACTTTAGAGTGCAGGAAAGTTAGCTTTGGACACCGAAGATCTTTAAATACTTTTCTGGAGTTTTCCAGGTGGGTATTTTGAAATCCTAACGTAAATATTTAATAGGTAAAATTAATTTGATGTTTGACTTCTGACTCCTAATCACATTCCATTTCATTGTACATCAGGATATCTTCAGAAAACCTTTCAGAATTAAAAACAAAACAACACAAAACAAAACACAAAACAAATTGGAGTCATTCCTAGTTTACTGAACTAGCTGTGGATGTTGAAACATATCAGAATATCTACATCTCTAATGAAGCAGTGAAATGTTCTCAAGGAACAGGAATACTTTTTCAAAAATACTGTTCTTAAAATTTGCTGTTCAGATATCGCTTTTGGGAAAAATAAACAGTAAATGAAGACAAGATAGGTCTTCATTTACCTCAATGACTTTCTTTTACTGATACTTCACAAGACTCTTCCAACATTATTTGAGGAGAGCTTTAAACAATTAAAAAGCCTCCTCTCTAGGCAAGTTTACAGTTAAGTTTGTACCAGATTTCTAGATTTGGATTTGCTGTCACTTGTTATGATTTCCTGCTTTCCTCTTGACATAAACAATCAGAACAATTAAGAAGTAAAGAAAAATGAGAATGAAGGAAGTAAGATGACAAATTTTTCACAATTTTTTTTTTTTAACAATATAAGAAAAACTGTAAAATGTCAAAAGACACATTTCTTGATGGAAAACTGTTTAAGAAAACTGACCAGTATTAATTGGGTGCTATTCCTTACTTAGCAAGCTTCATTAAATGCTGTGGGTTTGGAGTTTGTTGTGACAGAAGCACCAATATTTCAAAATATGTATTTAAATATTTTAAATGAAGGATGACTTTTAAAACATCATCTAATTCTCAGAAGTTAAAGCTTTGCTTTTAGATTATTTTCTTCTTCTTTTTTTTTTTTTTTTTAGTTATATCTCACATAGCAGGATGAATTGAAAGGCATGCAGCTAAAGTGATGATTAAAAAAAAAAACTTTAATACTTAACTTCAAAGTTGAACGAAGAAACTTCAAAGTGAAATAATAAATTCATTATTTTTCAAAACAAATATCAAACAAAAGTATCCTGTTTTAATAAAAAGAAAAGATTTTATGTCATTATTGTAATTTATTATTCATGATGCATTCTCTATCTGAAAAAGAATGCTTTTTACTACTTATGGTTTAACAATGTTAATAGTAAAAAATTTAGTCTTTTTGTTCACAGAACATCTCCCAAAATACTGACAGATTTTTCTTATAAAAATAATGCTTCAGTCTTGGTTGTTTCAATTCTATCCATCTGGAAAACTTGAAATCTACATATTCAACTCGGTAAAGCTCTTAAGTACATTTACTATATGCTACATTCATATGAGTCTTACTCCAGAAGTAATGCCTCCTATTTTATTATGTTGGTCCAGGACATCAGAGGCAGATGGTGGTGGAATGACATTAAAGATTGAACCTTCCCACCAGTATTCCATTACATTTAGTTGCTCTGTGACAGACAAGAGCACAGTGTGACAAAATGGCCTCTGGCATGTAAAAGCACATGAAGCAAAGTGTGTAAATCCATGTAGAAAAATTGACATATATTGACATTCATCAATGCTTGCTAAATGTTTACAGAGACTAAACAGTGGATGTCGGCACAGTGAATGGTGGTAGGTGGTGCATTTCATCAGTGGTGACAATGACAAAAAGCACACTCTGGTTTGTCATGCACAGATATCATACTATGAAAGTATGAGCTTCTTTATCAACTCAACTGCACGAATCACAAATTATGAACAAGGAACTGTGTATGGATCTGAATATTGGCTTCAGCACATTAGAAATGATGGTGGCAACATTCAAGTATCTCAAAGCTTGCATCAGGTGTCCCAGTGGATGCTCACAGAGGAAGAAAAAGAACAACATATGCAGGTTTGTCAGGACATATTGAACCCGTATGAGGCTGAAGAGGACAGTTTCCTGGGTCACATCATTACTTGTGATGCATTGCTACTATGAGCCAAAGTCAAAATGGCAGTCCATGCAGTGGCAACACATCAATTCCACACCTAAAAAAGAGTTCAAGATGTAGCCCTTAGTGGGTAAAGTGATGTGTAGTGTCCTAAGGGATAGGAAAGGGATAATACTTCTAGATTTCCTGGAATCCAGACAAACCATCAACTCTGACTGCTGCATCACAAGACTGACATAGATGAATGCTCAAACATCCAGAGTCAGGGCAGAGAAGACAAACTTTTACTCTCAACATGACAACTTCTTGTTCAGTATCAGTTTGAAGAGTGAAGCACATTCCCAATCTTGGCTGGACTGTTGTATCACACCCACTGTATTGCCTGGGTTTGGAATTGTCTGATTTCCATCTGTTTGGGCTGGTGAAAAATGGTCTGTGTGGGCAACATTATCCTAGCAGTGATGCAGTCATACAGTTGTAAAACAGTGAGTCACCTCTTCTGGTGTGCATTTTGACAGGGATGGCAAGCAGGATCTTATTCATTGCTCATGAAAAAGTATAGTGAATGATGGTGACTACATAGAAAAAATAGTCTTTTGTAGCTGAGAATTCTCTCTACCAAATAATGTTATGGTGCTCTTTGTAGGAGTTGCAGTTTCCATGGAAATAAATAGGAGGCATTACTTTCAGTGTTACCTACGAATGTTGAGTCAGACAATTCCAGTTTTTAGATTTGACCTGCTACTAAAATCCTAATACAACATCGTCTTTCAAAAGTTACTGTTCGCAGATATTGGGAGCATTCTCTATAACAACTATAAGTTTGTGTTTCTCATTAGAATAATCTTTCTCATTAGAAGAATCCTCTCAGAGGAGATTACGAGGTCACAGAAGTGATTATTGACATTTTATATCCTTGTTTAGTCTTTCATATGGAATGCACAGTGTGCTTTAACAAAATATCTGTATAAATAAATTTTACTGAAAGTTGTGGGTGTTGTACACTGATCCTTTGCATCTACTTCCTGGCTACTTTTTCCACAGTGTTTTGACATTTTGCACAGAGTAATTAGTCTGATCTTATAAGCTAAGTAATAAATGCACTAAGTGTAATATAGCTATTTTTTATAAGCAGAGCATAGCAAATTCATTTCAAATTTGAGTGCACATTCCAAATTTGGTAGTGGCCTGAATATCTGGGAGATACTTGGTTGCGTAATTTGTACTTACTCAGAACCTTCCCTCTAGAGAGAATGCAAAGGGTTTTCAATATTTTTCCCACCATTGAATAGACTACAAAGATGATTATATGCTGAGAAATGTAATTAAAGAATTTGATTTTAATAATGCTTTTCTTTTACGTAATTATAACTTTGACCAGTGTGCCAGTTCTTAAAATTTACTAGAATATGTACTTAAATTTCAAATGAGATGTAACTGAAATAAGTGTTTCTAGTCAGAATTACTCTATTTTTAGATTAATAATGGCTTCTTTAGGAAATTGTCATTGGCTGGTACTACTCTATTTAGGACAATTTTTAACAGACTTCCCAGCATATTTATAAAGGCTGTATTTTTTTAATTTCTTGACATAATCATTGTAAATTTTGTCTTTCCTTTAGAAACAATCCTTCATTTGGAAATTCTTTTTTTTTATTATTATTATTATTTAGAAAACTGAAATCTAAATGAAATAATTCTGTTGAGTAGGCCTGAACCTTTAAAATTTTACTACTTCCAAAAATTTCAAAATTTTAGATCTTTCAAATCTTACCTAGAGTTTAGCCCATGTTCTTAAGAACTAGGCTGCTGACATTAACACTCTGTCTTACGAATATTGTAATGTTAGGTTTACCTTAAAACAACAATTAATTTTGTTATAAAACAAACAAATTTATGTTGCTTATCTAACAAAAGATGGTACATTTTGCATCTAAATAAAAACATAATTGTGTATTAAACTTTTCCAGAAATATAAAAAAAATCACTGAATTATATTGTTTGAGTGTGTTTAATATTTCTTAATATTTTTTCTTTTGTACAAAAATATTATTATTTTTTAATCCTAATGTGAATATTCAGTGAACATTAACAGTACAATAAGTGCTGGACATATTACTAAAATTATCTTCAGCTGTTAAGTCCTCCTTCTAGCTGCTGGTTATAGTAAGGATTTTGATGTTTTCTTCTGACTGTTTATCCCTATCTTTACCCATCTGAATAAATCTATAAATCAACATCACCCCAAATGTATAAGTTCCAGTTCCTTAGTGCAATTCACAAAGTAATTTTCTGTGAAAAGCAATGAAGAAAGGAAGAATTATTCTTTATTGTTCTCCAGCAATTTAATCAATTAGGGCTTTATTTTTTATTTGAAAACCCATAATAATAAAAAGAAATGCTATCAAGAGTTAATTCAACTTTCATGAAAAGACTTTCTCTGTGGTATATAAACAATAGTACTACCATTTTTAAAACACAGTTCCTTACAGAACTGAAAAAAACAAAACAAAACAAAAACCTTAGAAATAAAGTATAGACAAAAACAAAAACAAAAAAAGCCATTATTAATTAAAAAAAAAACTCACTACTCTTTCTCCACAGAGCTGTTTAACAGCTGTACAGCTGTTAAAATAGAAATATAACTAATTATCTTTCTAGACTATCAGAACTTACAATGTATAACCGAAGTTTATATAACAAATTGGTCTGCTCTGCATCTAAAATGGGAAACTAGAGAAATGGTTGTTGAAAAAATGTTCCATTCTGATGATAAACAGTGTCTCAGACAGGTATAGTCTAGCCAGAAAGATATATTTCAAGAACAGAAATTTCCTGAAAAGTATAGCTACACTTGACTTTGCAATAGTTCCCTGTTAGAGTAGAATCAGATTTTCAAAATTCCAGTTTAGGCAGTTTTTGTTATTCACAATGAGAATATTGAATTACAGAATGGTAAATGTTGGAATAGACTTCAGAATGTCATCTGGTCCAACCTCTCTGGTCAAGTTTTTTCTTCAGGAAGAGATAACTTATTACATCCTCAATTGATCAAACAAATGAGCAGTTTTTTATTTTATTTATTTATTTATTTATTTTTGTCATTAGAACATAGTTGTTATGGTTTTATGATTTTTGGTTATTGGTATTCCACATCATAACATCATGTAGTGCGCTCGGAGTTAAAGAGTTAATGCTCCAGTTCTGGGAACCTGTCCGGAAGAGAAGAACTACATACCCCAGGGGACTTTGCAGCTGTAGAGGAGATATAACCCCTGGCAAGGTCATTTGATGTCCCTCTTTTTGATCGTCAGGCTCTCCTCCTTGCTGCTTGTCCCAAATGTATGCATCGCCTCAGCACTAGTGTAAGGCCTGCAGCTTTCAGACACTCTTTCTCTCATTGTATTTGATTTATTAGCTTCAGTTCTAATCATATTGTATTATAGTGTGTTATCTTGCATTCCAATACTATAATTAGTAAATTAGTTTGTTTCACCTCAGATCATTGCTGCTATTTTTAATTAATTTGGGCTCTCATTTCTCCCCTTTCTGGAGGCACAGATTTTGCGAAATCCCTCCACCCCACTAGTCATGGAACTGGGCCGAACCAGCCTGTAAACCATTGACAATAGTTCAGATGTAAGTTAAATTTAACAGAAAAGGAAAAAAAAAATGTTATAACCATATACAATAAGGAAGCATAAAGCATGAATATCAGTTATGAACTGTGGAGGACAAGGGCTTATGAGCTTAGGAACAGAACAGAGCTGGCAGCTCCCTGAAGGACATCCCTCTGAGTGTGCAAGAGATCTCCATCCCCCAGCAGAAGAAGTCAAGCAGAAGAGGTAGTCAGCCCACATGACTGATCAAGGACCTGCAGCTTAAACTGATGGAAAAGAGGGAAGCGTACAGGAAGCGGAAGCAGGGTTGTATAACCTGGAAAGAATATAAAGGTGTTGTCTGCATGTGTAGAGATAAGGCTCAGAGGAGGCTTAGGGGAGATCTTATTGCTCTCTATAACTACCTGAAGGGAGGTTGTAGTGAGCTGGGGGTCAGCCTCTTCTCTCATGTGAGTAGTGAGAGGACTAGAGTGAATGGCTTCAAGCTGTGCCAGGGAAGATTCAGGCTGGACGTTAGGAAATACTACTTCCCTGAAAGGGTGGTCAGGCACTGGAATGGGCTGCCCAGAGAGGTGGTGGAGTCATCGACCCTGGTGGTGTTCAAAGAGCGTCTGGATGTTGTGCTGAGGGACATGGTTTAGCGAGAACCATTGGTGAAGGGTGAATGGTTGGACTGGATGATCCTGTGGGTCTTTTCCAACCTTAGCAATTCTATGATTCTATGATTCTATGTTCAGGAAAGCCAAGGTGCAGATGGAGCTGAACTTGGTGAGGGATGTGAAAAATAAGAAGGGGTTCTACAGGTACCTAGATGTTCCCCATCTGAGAGGTGAGGAAGGAGAACTGGCTTCGTTAGACATGGAAAAAGATGAGGTTCTTAATAAGTGTTTTGCCTCAGCCTTCGCTGGTAGCCAGGCTGCCCACGTCTGCCAGGAACCGGAACCTCTAGGTGTGGCTGAGAGGAGTGGATTCCATCCAGCTGTAACAGAGAACAAGTCTGAAACCACCTCATGAAACTAAATGTATGTAAGTCCATAAGTCCAGACTACGTGGATCCAAGGGTTCTGAAAGAGATGGCTGATGTGTTGCTGAGCTGCACTCTATCATATTTGAAAAATCATGGCTGTTGGGTAAAATTCCCAGTGACTGGAGAAAGGGAAACATTACTCTCATTTTCAAGAAAGGGAGAAATGTTGTTACACACTTATGTTCCTGCCATCTACTCTAATGCGCACCAGTTTTTACTGACTGAACAGGTTGCTGAAGAACAAAGTAAGACTGAGAAACAGTTGCACAATGTTAGACATGAATTAATGATAGATGATCCAGTAAGATGCAAAAAATAGCACTCATCTGTCAAGGGGACTCTGATATTGTACATGACCTCCATTCTGAAGAGTACTGGTTGTGTAATATCATGATTGGGTGTCTCTAACTCTTCTAACCTCCTGAAGGGACAATTCCCATGTAATGGAATTTATATATTTATATCATACAGTCCTGTCTGGAGAATTGTGATTATTGCATGCAGTTTCAAAACTAAACTTAAAATCATGCATTTCTACTTTAAAAGTGGTAAACTGTAAAAGAGTGTTATGAACAAAATAGTATTTATGTAGCAACTGATGAGAAACATTTATACAACAAAACATAAAATGTAAATAGTCTAACAACGCACACAGCGACTGATAACAAAATAGTTTTTCTGTTTACAGTAAACAAATACTGATTTAGTGTCTTCTGGGCTTTTTGAAGATGTTAGTCCACTGGCAATATTCCTGAACGAGCTATAAGATATAAGATTCACTGAAGCAGTGTAGAAGTACTATCTCTGTACTAATATAGTAAAAATCTAACAAATATCGTTGAATCTCCTCTTTAGATTTGCTACAAAGCAATGACTCCTGGGCATACTTCTGTTCAGTGCAGGTAAGCAGATATCCTCTGTGCAATGTTTGGTCACTGTTCAAGGCACATGAAGTAAGCTTATGCAATTCAAAGTTAACAATTCCTGTATAACTCCATAAATCATAGTCAACATCAAACATGAAGCCAAAGCAATATCTCAGATACAGACAGCATGAAAAGGATGTATGGATAATTCTCTGATTTAAAAAAAAAAAAGAAAGAAAGAAAGAAAGAAATCTCATAGAATGCATGCATGTGGCTATTTTTAAGGGAAAATTTTACATTTAAAACAACATATTTCAAAAAAGTAAAAAGGGAGCAAATCGTCCAAGACTGGACAAAGAATGGGTAGTAAAGTTACAAGCTCAGTTACCTCATATGCTACGTTTCATGTTCAGTATCTACTTTGCAAATAGATGTTGTTACACACTTACGCTACTGTCTGACAGAGCGCTAGATTTCAGAAAGGTGGGGAAGACTGGAAAGATTTTAGCACATATTCTGCTCACTGTATTTGTTAATAATTTGCGTGAAAGCAATGAGCACGTGCAAAGAAAAAACGAAAAAAAAAAAGAGAAAAGTTCTTTTTTCTTGACTGATGACACAAATAACATCACCTATTTTCTGAAATGAGACAATGAGACTGACGTACCAAAATAATGGAGACAACCTCGTCATCACAAATTCTTGAGGAAATTGCTTATCGCATTTCCACTGGAATCTTTGCCTCATTCAGGGCACAAAATTGACAATAATCAGGGAATCAGGTACTACAACAAATAGAATTATTCTAAAGAAAACCAACTTACTTGCTGTACCGACTACCTGTGCTCTTCCAAATCCCAGCTTTGAAATGCTTAATTTTGAAAACTGAACTGAAGTGACTAGCTACAATTAATTTTTGCAGTAAAGAAGGAAAAGTACAGAGAGATTCAAAGAGTATCTGTGTTCCACTGATCTGAGAGGAAAGCACGGAGCTATGTTAGGAAAGGGTCAGTTTTGGTACCAGGAAAAGTGCCTCACTGGAGCGTAGTGGATGTGGAACAGGCTCATCAGGGAAGTGGTCATGGCACCAAACTACTGGAGTTCAAGAAGCATTTGTACAATGAGAAATCAGAAATATGACGTGAATTTTGACTAGTCCTTTGTGGAGATGGGTGTTGGACTTGGTGATCCTTGTGGGTCCCTTCTAACTTAGGATATTATAAGATTCTATGATTCTGTGACTCACGGTGTTTTTCAGCTGTAACTCCAGAGTCAGAAATCTGAGTGACTTAAGATCTCTGTTTGGAAAAGGACTAATTTAAGTTGTCAGTCATACAAATGGTGACTGCAGCAGCTGCCTTGTATCACTTCACAGCTCATGGAGATGCCCATAGGATTGCTAAGGTTCAAGTACGTTAAATTTTGCTGAATGGGCGTCATACAGCTGATCTGTCTGTGTCTGCATAATGAAACCAATGCTTAATCAAGATACTGTCATTAGACCTTACCCAAAAATACGCAGATTTGAAATTCAATATCAGCACCCACTTAACTGCTCTTAATAAAACACAGTAGACCTGACTTCCAATAAATACACCTACAGTGGAATTACAATCCATTTTCAAAAGTAGGGAAGAAAAGTACCTAATAACAGAAAAGCACTCAGACACTCTGATAAAAAATAGGAAAAATAGGAAAACTTCAAATTAAGTTATCAATTCTGTATTAATTTCATAAATGTAGAAATGCCTGATATTCTGTTCATGATTATATGAGAACACAAACAATTATATTTTGGGTCACATGAAGGTAAAATACTACAGTCTGCAGGTGATCATACATTACAGTTTTTAACACAAGCTTAAGTCACTATGACTTCTTTTTCTTGATTTTAAGAGAAAGCTTTTACATTTGTAGGAACAGACAGTAGCACAAGCAAAAGTAAATGACTCCTGTGATTTCAGTTGGTGATGGAGCAGATTACTTAGAAAGTAATTTCTTCAAACAAAAGAAGAAAAAAACGTAACCCCCCAAGTCTGTGAACATCTACCACAGAAAACTAAATTTAACCTAGACACTGTAGAATCATTACATAGTCTTTAAGTTTCAAAAAATCGTAGTAGCATAGTTTTCTAGATTTCCATTCATTTCTGAATTTGGCAGAAAAATGTTTCTCAGGCAGTGTCAGGATCTGTGATTTGGACTAGACACACCCAGAAGAAGGAGCAATCAAACATGCATGAACAGGGCATGTTTAGTTAGTAAACACAGGATGTACTTCAGAGAAATGAGAGCATTCTGTTGTTTTCTACCAGGTTAAAATGAGTAGCAGGACATAAGCTGCTAAATACTGCTGATTTCTAAGGATTGCTCTTATAGCATGAAAATCTAGGAAGAGCAAAAAACCATGAATATGCAGCTAGCTTGTTCAAAAAATGCCAGGCCTCTGCACGGTGCATTTGCCCTACATGAGCATTACAGTACCATCTTTAAGGGAGAACAAGCACTTATAACCCACCATCCTCTTTAACTTCATGATCCATGACAATTTTGGTGGTTTTTTTTTTTTTTTTTTTCCAGTGGTTATAGCTGTCCTCTTCACTACCTTTAAACTAATTTTCTGCTTAATTAGCTCCAATCCTCATTGTCTGGCAGACAATTCAAAACCCTTGAGTGAGCGCCTTCTGATCTGAATACCTGTTAATATTTAATGCTTCTCATTTTAATATCTTACTTTTCACATGTTCACCTAATGCATATAATAATTATTTCAAGGATTAACACTTTTTTTTTTTTTTAATTTAACTCTGTGGAGTTATATATTGTTTATATACTATCTCCTTAGATGGTTCTATGAAGCTTTGAGCTCATTCATTTCCCATCTGCCCTGCAGGAGGAGTAGGTATCATCCCTCTAGAATTAAATACTTTTTTTGCAGACATTACAGCATTTGCGTTTTTTGTTGTTGTTGTTGTTGTTGTTTTTTCCCCCTGAAATAATATGATAATATTGGATAAGACCACACTCTCAAAGATTTCCCAAAATTCTTACAGTGACATAAGACGGGGGGGGGAAGGCATGAAAAAAGAACGTAAGCTATCAGTATGAAAACACCTTTTTAGAGGATTGCCCAACAGAGGAATCTTTGATCTTATGATGAATTGTTATTTTCTACTCCCAGGAAAACTGAATATGCAGAAATGTGTGAAGGCCAGAAATTGATAGAGAGTCATCCCTGAAAATATATGTTTCAGGCTTGCTCCATTCACTCATGTTTCTATCTCTGCTTCTTACCCCTGAGACGAGATTTTGCAGGAACAGGAGTTACCTCACAAGAGAGACTCCAGTAATGACTACCGGTTCCTGGTCTAAAGTGCCAGCCTCAGAACCCAAGGCTGAGGTTACATTTATCAGAAAACTGAATCACCATTCCTAACTCAGAATTTTTTGCATAATCTCAGATTTTGCCAACCGTCAGTCAGTGACCTTTGCAGAACTACTGGGAGACAGCAGTGCACATGACCTGATGAAGTTTTGGATGAGGGTGCGGCAGTTCCTTGCTCTCCGGTCCTCATTTTGGTGTTAATGTGTTTGGAAAGAAAACAACAGGAATAACTTTTTTATTGTCCCCCACAGAACTAGCCATCTTCAGTTCTAACTTAGCTTTGGCCACACCAATTTTCTCCTTACAAAGGCCAACAGCATCCCTGCAGCCTTGCCATGTTTCCTGACCTTGTTCCAGCAGCCATACACTTTCTTTTTCTGCCTAAGCTCTAGAAGAAAATCACTATTCAGCCAAGCCAGCTTTTTTTCCTGTCTGTTTGACATTCTGACATTTTGGAATCACCTGTTCCTGTGCTCTTAGGAGGTGGTACTTAAAAGTGACCAGCACAGATGGGCCCCGATGCCCTCAAAAGCAGGTTCCCAGAGGACCCTCCTAACCAGTTCCCTGAGCAGCCCGAACCCTGCTCCACCCATACCCAGGGTGACATTTTCTGGCACTCTTCCTTCTATCAGCAGATTTTAAATTCAACTGTTTCATGGTCACCATAGCCAAGACAACCACCAATTAGCATTTCATCCATGAGACCTTCTGTGTTTACAAGCAACAGATCTAAGAGAGCACCTTTTCTTCTTCTTAGCTCCCTTAGTACCTGTGCCAGGAAGTTTTCATCAAGATGTTTCAGGAATCACTTTGACCTTTCTATATCAGTTGTGGCAAAGGATCACAGAATCACAGAATGCTTAAGGTTGGAGGGGACCTCTGGAGCTCATCTGGTCAAAGCCTCCTGCTCAAGCAGGGACACCTAGAACAGTATTCCCAGGACCGTGTCCAGGAAGCTTTTTTAGAATCTCCAAGGAGGGAGATTTTTTAAAATCTCCACAACTACTCTGAGCAACCTGCTCTCCGTCACCCACACTGTGAACTGCATCTTGATGATTAGGCAGAGCGTCCCATGTTCCAGCTTGCCCCCATTTTCTCTTGTTCTGGCACTGAGCGGCAGCGAGCTCTGGCTTCTTTGCATCCTCCCTTCAAGTACTTCAACACACCAGTAAGACCCATCTCCCTCCTCAAGACTCCTCCAGGCTGAACTGTCCCAACTATCTCAGCTTCTCCCCATAGGAGCAATGCTCCAGTCTCTTGACCACCTTGGTAACCCTCCTTAGGGCTCTTTGCAGCACTCCTAGATCTCTTTCTGTATCCAGATTTGGTGCCTTCTGTCTTTCATCTGTCCTTGCCAATAAAAGATATACTGTGTGGGTAACATTTTCCTTGTAACACTATCGTAGTGTATGTGACACTGTGGGTCCTCTGCACTATTGCATATTTTTACAAGAGCGGCATACAAACTTGTGTTTGTTGCTGGTAAGAAAGGTTAGGTAATGAAGATGACTTTTTAAGCAATAGTATTTTGTAGCTGAGAATTTACTCTATTGTATAGTGTTGTTTTACTCTTCGTATGTTTTGTAGATTCCATGGAAATAAATAGGAGTCATTACTTCTGAAGTGAGCTATGCACTATGAGTTTTAGGGTTTTCTCTTTGCAATGCTTTTCTTTTCTGAGAAAGAAGCAAACAGAGGAAGAAACAATAGATCAGTGAAATTCAGTAACCTAGCTTTTCAGTGAGCCTAAAAAAAAGTGTAGACTGCTGATTCTTATAGGTAGGTAGGGCAACTTTTTTTATCTTTGCTTCTTTCTAATTGGAGTCAAAATATCTTTCATCAGGAAAACCTTCATTTCTTCCAAATCTCTGTATATTCTTATTTCAACTCTTTATCCTTCCACACAGCCTTTAGAAACTATGTTCAATGTCTGCCTGTGGGATTGACAAAGAGTATGCTGAGGCTTCTCTGTTTTTATTTTGCTGTAGCTCTTACTTTTCACAGCCAACATATCATTCAACTCCTTTAGCTCTCTTACTCTCAATCACTCAGGCTGAGTCTGGTAAGATTAATTTTGCTGTCATGGAAGCAGTATGGTAGGAGTATGGTATCTTACTAGGTACCCTTTCCCTTTGAAAACTTTCTCTCTCTGATTTCTCATTAACAAAACATCAAAATAACATCTTTTATTTAATTCCTTGTAGACAAGTAGAAGAGTATCATGACAATAAATGAATGTGTTTTAAAATAGATTCATAAAGAAGATATTATTATTATATTACTGAGAGAAAAACTGGAAATATTTATGCTCAATCTTATGTGTAATAAGCAAGTCAAATTTTTACAAATTTAAGCTTGCTTCAGATATAGGACCTTTGTTTAAAGTGATGTTGTTGAAGGCAGAAATTTCATTATTCAATCTTAAGAAGTAAACATTTTTATTATTGAGATTTATGTGACCATTTTAGGCATTTTGGGATATCTGAATCCTGCAACATTCTGAAGAGTGAATATACAGTTAGTTATATTACATCCAGTAACCCTCTTGGCTTACTGGAAAATGTGAATTTTTAGTACGCTAATCAAATTAATTAATCAGTTAAATACATGGCAGAACTTCATATAATTATTTATCCCATATCTCCCTACTCTGTTTATATGGAATCTGAACCAATTGCCTATTAGTATTTTTCATATTGTTGGCACAGAAAGAGACACTAGAGAGTGGAATTTAAAGTTGCCAACCGTTGATGGGCTGGTTCGGCCTGGTTCCATGACGAGCGGGGTGGAGGGACCCACAGATCCATGCCCTGGAAAGGGGTATGGGAAAAGGATAGAGAGATGGGCCCAAAATAAAACAGTGGCAACTATCTGATAACAAACTAATTTACTAAATAAGATATCAGAATGCAAGATAACACACTATAATACAGTATAATACAATCTACTTAGAATTGGAGCTAATAAATCTAATAAAATGAGAGCGAGTTTCCAAAAGCCTTATTAAAAGCCTTCCAAAAGTCCTACTCTAATGCTGAGGCAAGATGTGTGGTCAAGGCAAACAGCAAGGAAGGAGAGCCTGATGGTCAAAAAGGGAAAAGAGGATGTCAGATGACCTTGCCAGGGGTTGTATCTCCTCTCTAATTGCAAAGTCTTCTGGGGTATGTAGCTCTTCTTCTCTTCTGGGACAGGTACCTGGAACTGGAGCATTAACTCTTTAAATTCCAGTGCACTACATGATGTTATGATGTGGAATACCTGTAACCAAAAATCAAAAAACCATGAAAAATTTCAACATTTAGCTACACCTATAATGGCTTATTGAAACAAAATGAATCTATAAATATATGTATAGCATCTTGCTACTATGGACTGTGATAAAATTTTATTTGTAAATTATTGTTGGATAAATGTTCTGAACATGGAAATTTACACTAAAAAACATTGATGCAAGAAATTTTCCTTTGTACTCCTGTTGATATGAATTATACAGTAGATATGAAGGAAAAAGATTTTTTCTCTACATCTGATTAAACTCATGGTTATTTTGTTTAATGTTGACTCCTGCCAGCATTGCAGATCTCCACAGAAACAGCAGCACCATGCTATTACAGTCAAGCTCCTAAAGCATACAGAAAAGTAATTTTTATTACTTCACTTACAAAAACAAAACAAAACAAACGAGCAACCAATGAAAGAAAAATAAACAAATGAACATTCTGGAAAGATAAGTGTTTTTCAATTTGTATACAAAATATAAAACTGGCATTTTAGAGTTTTTTTTTCAAAAGATTCTAAAAAAAAAATCTCAACTAGTATAAGAACTATTCATTGAGTTCAATATTTAAAATTTGAGCAGAAAAAAACTTGCTTGGGTACATGAATCACTGAGTATTCCTTCACCAAATGCAAAAGTATAATTGATTAACTCATTCAGCTTGTGGCATTCGGGATTGTCATTATCATCCCAGTATCATCCAGTAGCTGCCTGGATTTTTACTGCATAAAATTGATGCTGTATTTAAGCTACTCTCAATACATCCCCGAAGAACACTGATGTCATGAATCTCTGTCATGTTTTTGAACCATGTTGTGGTAGAAAACATACTGTGCAACATTCTCTGAAATCTAAAATAACCTTTCTTGTTTCACATTTTCCAAGAAGGTAATACCAGCAGCACAGTATGGCTTGTTATAATAGCAAGTATATTTAAGAGAAAACCATATTTTTAAAGATTTGAAAAACAAACAAACAAATAAAAATAAAAAACATCAACAAATGGTTTAGCGAGAACTATTGATGATGAGTGGGTGGTAGGACTAGGTGATCCCGTGCGTCTTTTCTGACCTTGGTGATTCTATGATTCTATGATTTTATGGTACTTCTGAACATTTATTATCTGAAACATTTCTGGTTCAATTCCTTCTATATCATCTCAATTTCTTATTCACCATATCATTGTTTGAAGGATGCGTAAGTTTTGTAGCTCTATTACTTTAAGTAAGAAATAGTTCAAATATTTTTTGTATTGTTAATTCTTTACCAGCAACAGAGATGTGTAGAAAAAGTTTGCCTAAACTGTTCTAGTTAACTAAACAAACACCTGAGATTTGTTGAACTTCACACTTTTTTCCACTCTAGTTACTGACATTTATACCAGCAGCACTACTTCTGCAAACAGAATATAAATAGCTAAAAATATAATTGTTAGGTACACAATAGCTTTTCAACTGTTATTAATGAGTCCAGCTTTATATTAACATTCATTCTTTTTTATTACTTGTTCCAAATTATTGATTGCAAGACACTGTTTTGAATTGGACTTCTGTGAAATGAATCTAACTAGCATGTTTATTTTATCATTAATCTTGTTGGTCATTATATCATTTACTGTTCATTATAGCAAGAGATAAATTGCAGAAATGCTTAATATTGTTAGTTCAGCTTGGCTGCGTCTTTTAGTGACACTAATTCCACCAAGCAGTTGGGCAAAATCAATGTCTGATGCACGATTTCTATTAAATTATGCTTGTTATGTGATTGAATCAACACTATGTGGAGTTTTCTCAAGCTAATTGATCAACTCTTACAAAACAAATTAATATGATACATCAAACTTAAGCTGAACTGTAGACCAGAACAGAACATGAGCATTGAACAAAAGCCAAGCTGTATCAAACCAGACAGGTCCAAGTAACCTGTTGTTTGGCTCATATGACACTAGGAATTTACAGTTTTGTGTTTAAAAGAAAACATCAAAATACGGGCTTAAAAAAGGATTCATAAGACAGGATGCCTATGAATTATGAAGAGGAAATTCCCCCCAAATTTTATTTTGTTCAAATGGACTGTCTACATTTTATTTTGATTTCAGTTTAGTAGAGAAATTCAGCTTACATGTAGCTCAGCCAGGGATTCAGCTCATTGCATGCAAGATATTAAGCACAAATTGACTCCTCTTTTACTCTAATGTGTTTAAGTTGGTTTAGTTCATACATTCCTGTCATGGTTTTATGACGTTTCTTTTGGTATTCCACATCATAACATCATGTAAAGCACTGGAAATTAAAGAGTTAATGCTCCAGTCCCGTAGACTGCTAATTTTCTGGGTACCTGGTTTTCAGAAGAAAAGAACTACATACCCTAGAGGACTTTGCATTCAGAAGGAAAGATAAATTCCTCACAAGTCATGAGATCCACTCTCTTCTGCTGCCCTGGCAGTTTGTGTGTGTGTTTTTCAGCCACCTCACGTTCAGTTTTAGAGTAAGGCCTTTGGTTTTGGACAAAATAGAGTTGTGGTCAATGGAGGTAAATCCATTTGGTGGCCAGTCATGAGTGGTGTTCCCCAGGGCTTGGTACTGGGGCCGCTTGACGACAGGATTGAGTGCACCCTCAGTAAGTTCACAGATGCCACTGGGTTGGGAGGGATTGTTGATCTGCTGTAGGGTAGGGAAGCCCTTCAGAAGGATCCGGATAGGCTAGATCAATGGGCCAAGGTAAACTGAGTTTTAATAGGGCCAAGTGTCGTGTCCTGCATTTTGGTCACAACAACCCAACCCCAGGCAACCCTACAGGCTTGGGGAGGAGTGGCTGGAAAGCAGCCTGACAGAAAGGGACCTTGATGTACTGATGGACAGTTGGCTGAATATGAACCATCAGCATGACCAGATAGCCAAGAAGACCGATGGCATCCTGGCTTGTATCAGGAATGGTGTGGTGAGTAGCTCTAGGGAAGTAATCCTGCCCCTGTACTCAACACTGGCGAGGCTCCACCTCGAGTACTGTGTTCAGTTTTGGGCACCTCAGTACAGAAAGGACATTGAGGTGCTGGAGCAGGTCCAAAGAAGGGCAATCAGGCTTGTGAAGGGCTTGGAGAATATGCCCTATGAGGAAGGAATGAAGGAACTGGGGCTGTTTAGTATGGGGAAGAAGGGGCTAAGGGGAGACCTTATTGCTCTCTTCCAATATCTGAAAGGTGCTTACAGCGAGAGCAGGGTTCGTCTCTTCTCACTGGTAATAGGTGACAGGATGAGGGGAACTGGCCTTAAGTTGCACCAGTGTAAGTTCAGTTTGGATATCAGAAAAAACTACTTTACTGAAGGGTGGTTAAGCACTGGAATAGGCTCCCCAGAGAGGTGGTTGAATCACCTTCCCTGAATGTGTTTAAAAGCCATCTGAATGTGGTGCTCAAGGACATGATTTAGTGGAGCATTGTTAGGGTAGTATGGTTAGGTCATGGCTGGACTCAATGATCTTTAAGGTTTTTTCCAAACTGAGCAATTCTGTGATTCTATGATTCTGTGCTGTTGTAAAATCTTAACCTAACACTGTGGCTTTCTTCTTGAGATCAAATGTTGGTTGTATATTAGACAGTTACTTTAGAGTTTCTGCTCTATATTATGTGATAATAGTTACACTGAAGCTGATGTGATTTCTATCATGTTAACAGTGATAGATCACTGGATAATGAAATAGGATTTTATTTGCCTGAATTCTACTTAGCTGAAAGACAAGCAAATTTAACAGCACTTGTTTTTGTGTTAACCCATGTGTTGTTCAAAATACACACCTGTGACATATAGTAAGATGAATACATTTTCTCTTTAATTCAGCTTTTTAAGATAAATATGAAACTAAACATTCTCAACTATTTTTTTTACATCATATTGGGTGAATATTCTTTACAGTCATTTTCCTACGCATTTGAGTTGAGTAGCATGTTTTAATCATATTATCCTTAATTATTTGAATTTTTTTATGTTTAGAAAAGCAAAATATAGAAGAAACATTAATCTAATCTGCAGAATATTCATTCTACTTTTAATACAAATAATCTATTTTTTTTTCTGAAAATATATTAGTATTTTCATTTTCCTATATTAAGTCATTTTCAAATGACAAGGTTTGATAATTTTTCTTCCAGATCAGTTGAGAAAAAATTAACTATAATGAATATCTTTGTGTATTGCTGATTGACCTCTGCTATACAAACATATGCTCAGTTTGTTCTTTATTTTCTCCCCTCAGGCAGAGAACTTGTGATTAATATCTCTTGTTGTGTTACCTCTGTTGTTAATGAAAAGCACTGGGTGTTCCCTTCCCTACACAGAGTGCAAACTCATACAAAAAATTTCACAGGTGAACTCCTTATGAACACTTCTAATTGCTTTGGAACAGTGTCTGAAAATCTCAACTAATTTACCATTCTAATAATGAGTAGTATAAACTGTAATTTTTCATAGTAATTAAGTTGTGTCAGCACCATTATTTTTCATTAATTATAAACGAAAATAATGAAAGATCACCCGCAGGAACAGATGTGTGAAATTGTCTCTAAGGTTCTGTTCTGGCTTTTTTTTCTTTCCTCCAACAAATTATATTGAGAATGGGATCCAGCCACGCTAGAATGCAGATGGTAGAATATGTTCAGAAGAGACGGGAAGAAAAGGACATTTAATAAAGTTGTTGTCTGTGAAGTCTAATATTTTAATGAAAAAATGTGGTTATTACCAGTAAATGAGACAAATAGCACAAAATTAAAAAGATTTCATATCTTACAGCTGCAAGAATTTAAGAAAATCAATCTGGCAGTAAAATTCAGTGTTTTTCGATAAATAGAGAAGTCTAATTGCATATTTTGAATCTTTACGCCACAATTAGCTTAATTAAAGACAACTTCAGGAAATATTTCTTCGCTTCTAAAAAGCTGTGATTTTCTATTTAGCTTATGTGTCTACATGTTTGACATTTTTTGTTGGGAGAAGATGAGGGAAAAATAAAATTGTATATGTTTATGTGTTTTCTCTTTTTTCACATCTTCCACTCATCTCTTAGGAGCACAGATTCCAGAATTGAAAATGTTAATTTTGATTCCTATTGGGTTCTGCTGAATTAAAATATTTTTACTGAAGAATACACATACTTCACTCCTGTATACATTCATCAAAAGCACCTACTCCTCTATATTACTAAATTACTATATGAACAACCACTAACTATTAGCTTAGTAATGTCTAGTCTTTTTCAGTAAGAATGCTGGAGATGTTTAGAAGATCATATGAAGATCACCTGATCGAATTCCCTGCACAAAAATAGTTACAGAAAGAAGTAGAGTAGATTACTGAGACCGTCATCCAATTGAATTCCAAGCATCTTTAAGGATGGAAATTGCTCATCTCTGGGAAACTTATGTCATTGTTTAACTTTTACATTAAAAATGACTTCATCACAAAAATAACTGACTATTGCAGAAGATATTAATTTGAGTATTTTTGGCAGTAATGAACTGGCTATATTATTGAAATGTTTCACATCCCCTTGCAAATAAAACAATACACGAATAATAATAACATTGTAGGTGGTTATGTATTTTCTTATAATTTGAAAATTTATTTTAAAAATATTTTATCAGCAATTTTGCATACATCTACTTCATACACTTAACTTTATGTTGTACATTCTAGATAAGTTTCCATATAGTCTATTTTTAAAATGTTGTAATTACTAAACAGAAACCTCTAAAGGTTGATACATCATTGCATATATATCCCTATGCATTTATGAATGCATATGTGTAAATATATTCAGAAACATAAATCTATTGTCATTCACCTTAGAGTTGAAAAGTTGCTGCATCTTCCAGAGGAAGGTCCTTGTAGCCTGTTATTTTATTTCTGAAAGCACTTAGTACTGAGAACCTAAGGTAGAGCATAAAAGAGACAACTCCATGACACTAGCTTTTGTTTTTGATCTTTTTCAAATTTGGCACAATGACTTACTGGTGCAGAAAATCATAAAACTCTACTGAAATCTTAGCCTTATGGATCTAAATTTTTTGCCTGAAGTTGATTAAAAGTAAATACTACAAAATATCCATAATATGTAGGTGATTTTACAATATAGAGAACATTTCCTATACACTATTAATTGTAACAGAATCTATTGGTCAGTGAGTAGTATACTTTTCTTAGTAAACTGTTTTATATAATTGTTTGAAATATAATTCTTCTTCTCCACGATAATTGTTTTAAATTATTTTCTCTTCTTTTGATGTTATTCTTACTTCAAATGTTTTAAATAAAAAATCACATTTGTTGTAATACATGAATAATACCTAAATATTTATTTGAAAATAGTGGTAAGACATGTCAAGAGATTTTCATTAAATCTGTGGAGTATTCAGCATAAATGAACAACTCTCACAATTTTTCCTGCTCAGATATCACCCTTTTCTGATGCACAATGAATATTACTAAACTCTTCAAGTGAAGAAGAAATCTTTTTATTCAAAGTTGATTATTTCAAACACAAAGAAGAATTTTCTTAGAAATGAGCTACTATCATTACTTCCCACTTCTAACAGTGAAGAAAAATTTTAAAAAGATAAAGAGTGGTATTAACATGTCACTATTTGTCTTTCATATGTGCTATAACTAGGGTTTGATGTCAGTTTCCAGCTCGTTAATATTTCCTCTCCTAGTAACAGACAACATGCACATTCACACTATGTTGAGAGATGTGTTCAGTTTCTCACAAGTAATTCCAGTTATTAGATACTTTTTGACATGAAATGCAAATTCTTTCAGTCCCCAATTTCTATGAATGGGAAATCCAAGATACTGCTGTAATTCTCATAGAGAATAATAGAATCATAAAGATTGCCAAAAGTGTTGTAGTAAGTGTCTTGCGGGGGCACAGGATGTACAGGACAGGCCTCTCCCTAAGCATAGAGAGACAGTGCTATCGTGCTGACCTTGATGCAGAGAAAACAGGAGAAGAAAGATGAGAAAAGAATGTGGAGACGGCCAAATAGGGCACGGTGTTGTCTGGTATGAACCAATCAGAGTGGGACATGACAGCACGGTTTTGTAGGTAAAAATGTATATAAGCTGTGTTTTAGTAGTGAATAGAGGCCATTTTACCGCTCATCATATTGGTGTCACCTCGGTATATGGCCAAGCCGCAGGCTCCCCTAAGCAACGAACATCACGGTTGCCTGCGAAAGGCAACACAAAAGCTTCTAAGATCATCTTGTCCTACTATCAACCCAGCACCACCTTTAGCACTAAAATTTTTCTCTCGATGTCACAACACGTTACTTGAAAACAAACCTTTAGGGCTGGTGACTCAATCGCCTCTCAGGGCAGCTTGTTCACACACTCATTACTCCCTCTAAGAAATATTTTTTTTCTTATATGTGGCCTAAAACTCCCCCGATGGGAGTTCGGGGGAAAAGTCATGTGAGAAAAGTTATATGTGGGAAAAGTCACGTGGGAAAAGAGGTCTACCTCAAACTCATTATAATCTACTTTCATGTAATTGTATAGAGCAGTAAGGTTTTCCCTGAGCCTTCCTCTCCTCTAGGCTAAACAATCCCAGGTCCCTCAGTTGCTCCTCCTAAGACCTGTGCTCCAGACCCTTCACCATCTTCACTGACCTTCTCTGGACCCACTGCAGGACCTCATGGTTTTTTTTTTTTTTTTTGTTAAAGCTACTACAATTGGACTCAGCTCATCAGTCCCACCTATCCTGATCTCTCTGAAGGACCTTCACATCCTCCGGCAGATAAACAACTTCCTCAAAACTTGGTGTCATCTGCAAACTTCCTGAGAGTGCACTCAATCCCCTCATCCAGATCATAAATGAATATATTAAACAGAGCCAGTCCCAGTGCTGTCCCTTGAGAAATAACACTAGAGACTGGTCACAAGCTGGATTTTACAATATTCTCCACAGCTTTCAGGGTCTGGCCATCCAGACAGCTTTTTTACCCAGTGAAGACTACATCTCTTCAAGTCATGGGCTGCAAGCTCCTCCAGGACAACACCGTGGGAGAGAGAGTGAAATGACAGAGGTACGAGGAAGGCAATTTTGTGAAAGTTCTGGCTTGGATTGAACTGGGGAGGAGGGAATTTCTTGTCGTCACAAACTCTGAGGCATTTGCTACAATAATCATGGTAATATTCTGCTGAGAGGCTGCATAGTGGAAGCTCACCTTTGAGAAGATATGGACCTCTTCCTTATGCATAGAAGTTTGTGAACTGTTGTATTAAAAAATGGTTGGAGTGACATAGTGTGGTCTTAACACATGCTTTCTGATCACAATAAAAACAAAAGGATTTCGTTCTTTTTAATCTCTTTGCTCAATAAAGAGAGGTGTTTGGTTTTCTTAGTTTTAGTGATAAACAATTGAATCCCATTTTAAGAGACAGCGAAGGTGCTTTTTGATATGATTAGATCTAAATCAGTGTAAAACAAACCTCTTAATTAAGCAGAAGTTTGTGTAAAGTGCATTTTTTTATGATCAAAACAAGCAAAAGAAATTTTACTTTTTATAAATGATCTGCCTTACTTGAAACAAAATTGCTAACTACAGAAATCTGAAAGGCTTGAAGACAAACATAGTAGTAAATATAATTAACAGAAATGTTTGCTTTTAATGACAGATCACTTACAGATAAGAACCAAAGAAAAATATCTTGCTGTCATTTTCAATGTAATACCTGAGCTCTTAACTTGAGAAGTAAAATAATAAAAAGTAAAAATACTAAAAAGAATGAACAGCTCTTCATTGTTAGTGTTCTGAGACCACATGGAATATGTAAAGCTTTCCAGGTCTGTGGAATATCTGTAATCACATTGCAAATATTGAATCATTTTTTAACACTACATGTTTCATACCAAAAAAAAAAAAAAAAAAAAAAAGAAAAAAAAGAAAAGAAAAAAAAGAGAAACTAGAGATTTCTTGGATTACATATGCCACAAAGTTTCCCAGTGCTTTCTAATTGACCTATAATTTTATTTACTACTATATTTCATTTATTCTTTAGTAAACAAACTCCATTTACTTTGGTCCTTATATATTTGTTTCTTATTACTTGTACAGAAAAAAACAAACATTTCTCAAGGTACGAAGTGTGGCTGTAGTCAACATTATTCAACACCTGAACGACAGTGCAACTTTAACCTTAAAGGAGTAGCTTTTCTGCATATATCTCCAGCATTCTGCTCAGTATTATGGTGTTGTGTTTTTTTTTTTTGTTGTTGTTGTTTGTTTGTTTGTTTTGAAAACAAAAAAAACCCACTACTGTACAATCACGTAAACTTTTTAAAAAGCACTACAAGGATATTAGGGTCATATAGGTCACCTATTTCCATTATTGCTCAAGTCTCAGATGTTGCTGAGAGCATTATGTGAGCAAAATTTTTTACATAAATAACACTGATGGAATCAGACAAATCATAACAGATCATAACAGAATAATTTGAAAGTATGACATTACCATATAAGTAAGTATGCTAAAAAATGCTAAAATTAAAATCTCCCAACAGACACTATCACTAAGACATTTTCAAGGAACATTTTTCAACATTTAAATACTTAATTTGATCTATATTTTGTAAGTTTAAACCTAAGGAGTCACCTGTAGATACTGTGACTTATATCTGCTGAGAATGTAGATTCTCAATAAATACATTCCCTTATTCATTCAGGAATTCCTCAGGAAAAAAAAAAAAAAAAGAAACAACAAACAAACAAACAAAGCAACAAACCAACAAAAAAACAAGGTGATTCAAATGATATTTCCAATATTCACAGCCAAGTTTTAATTTTTCAAACTGATTAAATGATGGTTTTAGTATCATCTATATAGTCCATGAATATAAAATCTAACCTGCTCAGCAAATTTAAGAAGACCTTATAATCCTTATATTGATTACATTTGGATATTTCTATTCCCTTATTGGATTTCATTTAATTAAAAGTCTCCATTCCAGTTATTGTAAGACATTCTCTATTTTGAATGTTTAGCTATCCTTTTTTTTTTCTTCCAATTAAAATTTGTGGCAAAGCAGAATTATATTGTTTACTGTCAACAGAGAACCCTTCTATTTCTAAGGAGGAATGTAAATTATTACTGCGTTACTAGCTACCATAGTGAAGAACAAAAACATTTTGTACTGCACCTTGAGTTTTAGAAAGTTACTGTCATGTAAGGTTCCTTCTATTTATATGGTGTTAAGGGCCAAACTTAATTCAGTACTTCACAGTACTGTAGAACATTTGAAGCCAGACAGATGGGTAACAATTTTTTCTAATTTTTAAAATAATTCTGCTTTCTGTATTTGGACAAGTGGCATCCATTATTATCCTTAATATATAAAGTCCAAGATGAGTTATTTCATTGTTTGATATACTCTTATTGGTGCTATAGGTAATACGATTTGCTTATCAAGGCCACATTACCATTCAAATGTCATAGCTTTCAGTAAATGTAATACCTTTAGGTGAAACTTGGCATAGAGAAAGAAATAGACAATAAAAAGATAGCATGTTTGAAACTTTCAACAATCTGAAAGAGCTCACAGGAAAATCTATGACAGATGAAATGGGAATAAATTTATTGCAACTATTTCTGTTATCAAAAACACCTTACCATCAAAAGAGATGGTACATTCATCTTTGTATCTTAGGAAATACTAACATTACCAGAATTCTGTTGGAGAAGAAACAGAGGTTAAAATAAAAGACCAACACTTGGACATACATGAATAAAAACAAAGAAATAACCAAAACCAAACAAACATAACAACAACAACAAAACACTAGCAACAGAACAACAACAACAACAACAAAAAAAAAAAAACTTCAACTATTTAACTTTAAAAAATCCTACAAAATGATAATGCTAAAGAAAGTATTTCAAAGACTTCAAAATACTGTTCAGTGAAATGGAACTCTGCATAAATGCAGATTATGAAAGGGAGACATAGTTTCCGTGAGCTATGAAAATAAAGCTAACTGTAAAATTTTCTGAAATTAAGGAAATCCTAATACTTTTGCTAGTGTTTTTACCAAAATGCTGAGAATATGACCATCACAAGGCATGCAGACATTTGAGAGGACATTTGTGTACTTGGAGAGACTAAGATAAATAAATATATATATATATATAATCTGATCTAGGGAATTATAAAGAATTACAATCTATTGAGTAGATTGTTGGCAGTTTAACAATTTCAGAACTTCAGCATTGAGCTGTCAGTGCAGGTAAGGGAAAAAAAGTACAAGTCTAATAGGAAGGAATAAATACAGTGAAATCCCAGTGATCTCACTAGTCAGTCTTACAGCGTTGAGAAGGCAGATATAATACTGAAAAAAATAAAAAATAAAATTCTCATAAAAGGAAGTTCAAACAAAGATTTACAGCTGGAAAGACAGGAGAAATATGACTACCACAAGTCACAAGCACACTTACAATTTGATATTTGAGGGATCTTCTGTGTATTAAGTTGCATGAAAGTTGTTACAGTATATTTGATTTTTAAGGGGCCTAAAGAAATATGCAAGACTTACTTATAAAGGATGTTCAGTAGAAGGTTGAAGGTTGAGGAAAAGGAAGAACCGAGGTGGTCTAGGAAGGAAGATGGTGAGGAATGGGGCTAAAAGGGGTTGATTGAGAGTATTACTTGGTAATGTATATTACTGTAGTCTATCTTATCAAATGCCACTTCTCACTTTTTTTTTTTTCCTTCCCTAGTGAATCTACTGTCTGTCTGGTACGGTTGCAGGTGTGATTAACTGCTTGCATTAAGGTTTCCCCTAGTGCTGGTGAATGCACTGTTCTCTGCAGGTCTTTGGAGGTAGCCATGAGTGCTATGGCACCTTTGAGACAAGTACTCAGCCTTGCTCATCAGAGCAGTGAGAAGCATAGTGAGAGAATAAATCTGATCTTGACGTTTCTGCTGTGTGAAAGTCAGCCTGTGCACCCAAATTATTTTTTATGTGGCTATCTGAAAATATTCTTCTTCTTTTTTTTTTTTTTTTCCCCAAGAGAAAAAATGGTTTATAAATGTATTTGGATGTAAAACATGCATATCTTGATATATAAGAAACAGCAGTAAAGAAATGTAGAAAAGCATGGAAAGACTATTTAAGAATTCATATAGAAAACCATGGAGAGATTATTTCAAGATTCTCCAAGTAAAGTATCCATTAGTTCAATCCATATTAACAATAATTGTTTCTGAGATCAATTAAACACATTGTTATTCCTTCTGATATTCCTTTTTTCAACTCCTTAAGCACTCTGTGAAAATTTTTGAGTTCTGTTAACTTTTAATTATTCCACATTTATTGTTGCTATTTGAGAATCACTTGATGTTCTAAACATAGAAGCAAATATTTGTTTATCACAACATCTGAATACCTAACACTGGTATTCACAAATAAAGGACAAAATGTATTTTTCACTATCCTATCTTTCATTACAGCTTGATTAGTAATTTTACTACACTTTTGTTTTACTGCAGTTGTGTCTTTTTTTTTCTTTTTTTTCAGTTCCTTTTGATTCTGGTTGATTGATTATAGTGCCTTCAATACTTTACGTTTTCATTTCAGTTGCCCTAATTTTCAAATGAACTATTTGTTTACAGCTGTTGTTATACATACCTGTGTGGTTTTTGCTAATGACATTTGCTTTCATTAACTGAATGTCCCCAAGCAGCTCTAAATCCAAAATCTTTTCAAAATCATTGTTTAAAGTTCATTTTAAATTGTTCAGATCTCATCTCTTGTTGTTTAAATGAAGATATGAATGACAGCCCTCGGCTGACTTGCATCAAATTTCTCCAAAGCCATCACATTGGACTGCATTAGTTTTGTCTGTATAAATAATATCAGATGCAAAAATGAGAAAACAATTACAAATATATTGGAATAAAAACTAAGAAGAAAGACCTTGTTTAAGTGATTTCATGACAATTACTATAATAACATTCAGCTAGAAATATAGAATAGAATATTTAAATTCCATTCATTCAATACATAGATGAGTATTCAATGCCCTTTCTTAATTATTAGTTCTACCATCAAAGTTTTCATTCTGCCCTCTGATGAGCTGGTCTCTCCATGATTAGACATCAAAATCCAAGCTCAATTCCTTAACACAATGCTAAATTACGTGCAATTTATTTAGGAGTTACTGTGTAATTAGTGTATCTTAATTTGAGCTATTGAGTTCCGCATGGAAGATTCATAATTGCAAGGTGATCAATTTGCAGCTACCTGATTGCACTAGTAGGATTTTTGTGGAAGGTTAAAATATTTTTAAATCACCATGATAAAGAGGACTTTAACACTGTTTAAATTAAAATAAGCATGTTCCCTTACACCCTATAGAAATATTTATGAAAAGCCAGGAGCATAAGATTGTATAAGTCCCTGGTCAAAGACAGGAAAACTCATTCAGAAGACACATATCTGCATATGTGCACACAAATTAATGTTCATGTTTGTATCTGCATGTAATTTTCATTAAATAAATTCATTACTTCCTTATTTTTTTTTTCCTCAGAAGAATAGATCTCTTTGCCAGCAACATATGGTGATGAAAACAACAACAAAATCATGATTACCAAAACATTCCAATAAGCTCAACATTGTGTTGACAAGCTTTCTGCTTTTATATAGGCCTATAGGAATGTTTTTGGGTTTTTTTTTTTTTTTTAAATTACTCTTTGCAGCCTCTGTAGCCTTCACAAGATTTTGTACTGAAGAAAACAAAATGCTTTTTAATGAACCAGCTTCAAAGTAGATAATGGGCTTTGGCAAGAACAGTAATCAATCTGTGCATTTTAACTGTACCTATCACCAATGGAGTCTTTGTATCAACAGCCCTCTCTCTCTTAGGGAAAAAGGAGAAGATTGGAATGTCAAACCTGAGTAGCCAGCACAGATTCATTATTTAGTATTGTCCTTTTCCCTTCCAGGGTAGGGAACCAATTTATTTTTACTGAAGTTGAACTCTGAAATTTGATACCTACATGAACTAAGCAATTGGTAGAAGCAATTAGCAGGAAAGCTGTACAGGCCACAATAATCTAAAAATCAGAGAACAAAGAATGGAACTGAGGAGAAAGAAATAAGAAAAGAGAAGGCAGAAACAAGCAAAATAATGAGTCCACAAAGAAGTCAAGGAAGGAGATTCAGTCCTAGATAGATTTCTATGCAAACAAAAGAATAGACTTTATTACCAGCTGCCTATAGTTAAGCTTGCAGAAACATATGGACCACACCTTAGAATGCCCTTCTGGAGCATCTGCTGCAGATGGCCCTCTCAGTAGCATCTCAGTAGGTTTTTGCAGAGGAGCCAGGAACATGACAGAAAATTGCAACATGCAGTTAGCTCCCTACTGCCACTGAAAGCATGTGTATAGATGGATTGCTTCATGCATCCAAGTGCATTGTGTATCCAGAAAAATCTAAAAGGATTCTGTTATCAAAATAATGCTTAAGTATACTTTTGTACTAGTAACTCCATTTATTAAAAATTAAAGAAATTATTCTATCTCCCAATTGGATTTTGAATGAAGACATTAACTAGATTTATGAACCCAGACTGAATTTTTATCCTTCTTGGGGAAAAGGATATAACAGTATTTTGACTTAGTGCTTTTTGGGAGGAAAAAAAAAAAAAAAAAAAAAAAGACTTGAAAAAAAGTCATTCTTGAGTTATTTGGATTATTTATTATTATTGTTATTAAAAAAGTGGAAAATTCTTATAAAATCTATTCAACTCTAGGCTTAATAATTAACCCAACATCAATATTTGGAGAATAAAGCCACAAAATGTGCAAAACAAAAATCTGTGTATTAGCTTATAGACTTATAAATTATTAAGAGAGATCTAAAGACACTAAACTTAGTCACTGAAGGAGAGTAGACTTTTCCTTTGGAGAAGATTACAGTGAACCATTTTCATTTAGTTTCTCAACTGCATGGGAAAATAGTACTTCTAGCACTCTTCAGAATAATAAACAAACAAACAAACAAATAAATAAAAGTATTTCCTAATGACAGAAATGATAGCAGAAACCTAGAAGAACAAAAAAGGTAAGAAGAAATCATAAGGAGATCAAACATGATGACTTTTTTCCAAGATCAAAAATAGGTAAATAGCAGTTTTTTTTTTGTTTTTTTTTTTAATGGTTGGATTTCTGTAAACCAACAAATATTTTTACTTCATTAAAAAATACTGCTGCATGACAATGCAATGATATTGGTGTAATATCAGATTTTTTTTTTTTTAGGTATCAAGCAACACTAGTATTACAAGAACAGCACAATGCAAAGGTACACTGAATAGTAGATAAATTATTGTTCCTCAGTCTGTGCATGCTCTATTACAGAAATTAGCTCATTCTTTCCCATCAGCAGGTTGCTAGCTTTGAAAAAACAGGCTCTTCATTGTTTTTCACTTTCACCAGGAGAAACTTAGTCTCATAAAATTCCTGATACCTATCCTGCTAACAGTAATTATCTTATGTCTGTTTCCTATCTATTTAACCTTCAGATTCCTCTCAGAAAACTATTCAGCTGTTTTAGATAATCAATACGTAATTCAACAAACATGAAAGAAGGGACATTATAAGATTTAACTGACTTAAATATTGCAAGGCCACAGCCTCTGCTATCAAGCTTTTTTTTTTTTTTTTTTTCTTTCCCCCCCCATGGCTGCAGCAGAAATTTCATTCATTTACAGTGAAGTGCAACAGACTACAGGCCTTGTGATAAAGAACTCAGGTTAACATTTTTGCTGCAGAAAGTGCTGAGGTCTTGATTGCAATGGGTATTGACTTCCCAAATAAGTCTCTTCTGTACTCATGACTAGCACTTCTGTAGAAGAAAAATGTTAAGTGGTGTTTATATCCTTGACATAATATGAAGTGAGATTTAGTTAAGCTTCTCTGTGCACAAGTGCAACACAAAAATTAAAATTAAACAGCTTTTGCTTTTCAACTGTAGATCCAGTAAGATATCTGCACATAAAAGACTCCTGTTAAACAATGGCAAAATCACACATTCCATATTTTTCTTACAATAAATGTACCTACACCCCCCTTTTTTTTCTCTCTCTTTTTGGGGTCAAAGATTAGATTCCTGTCACCTTGGAATCTAATCCCCTATTTTACACAGATGGAATTGATTAGAGGCACTAGTAAGTAGAGTTTATTTGTGATACGTGGGAAAATCTCAACTCTGTTCAAAACAATGGGAACTTCCTTCTTCAGTTGGAAGAGTATTGAGATAAGGTAGCTCCAGCACTGTCCCCGGGAGGTCCTGTCCTCCCTCAGCCCTCCTGCTGCTCCTCCTGGCCCTGTTCACCATCACACCATATGTTCCTCCATGGCTGCACAGGGAGATCTGCTCCATGGCTGCAGGGAGACAGCCCCCCAACGTGCCTCTCCTGGAGTGCAGGGGGATTCTGCTCCATGCCTGGAGCAACCCTTGTCTTTCTCTTGCACTGACCTCTGTGCTTGAAGGGCCACTTCTCTCCCATTTCTCACTCCCCTCTCCCAGCTGCTCTTGTGCAGCAGCTATTTGCTTTTTAAAATCTGCTCTCCCAGAGTACACCTAGCAGTGCCTACAGCTCAGCTCTGGCAGCAGTGGATCCCTTATGGAGCAGCTCGGCTCTGACATGGGGCAGTGCTGATCTCTGTTCACAAAGGTCACACATCCTGCCCATCCTCAGGTACTACATTGGGCCACTTCTGGTGAGTGTGTAAAAAGTGTATTTGATATCTACAATACATGAGGATTTGAAAATAATGATTGAAAATGGTTATCATGGTTGGAAGATAGTTATTTCTCAGTCTTGACACCTCCTATGTTAATAGGAAGATACTAAGAGAGTATCTCCTAGCCATTTTGTGCAGGAAAAAATGTAAACAGCTGCAGTCACATGTCTTCCTTCATCAGACAAAGAGGAATCAAAACAATTACAGCCCAGAGATTTCTTTTTACTTCTAACCTTATAGTGACATAGCCAAGCATGGTATTCAGATTTCTAGTGTTGCAGCATTTTTTCAGTTTTCTGTTTCAGTTTCTCATAATTTTGCTGTAGGGAGTGAGGTATAATTACCCCTTTACAGGGCTCTGAAATCACAGTTACTAAAATTTTTCATCATGGATTTTATCTCAGGAAGGCATCACGAGAAAGAAAAAACATCCCTCAATTTCATAAATGTTTAGTGTTCTATGACATTATCCATGATCTCTTATAGAAATTATATAGCTAGGGACACAAGAACAATTTACCTGTTTCTCTGTTTTCTTAACTGAAAACAAACATGATAGCACAAATCTGTGAATTTTAGATTCACTCAATAAACTTTAGGCTCTGAAGCTACATCCAACATTCTAATTATTGGTATAGATACTGCTATATAAGTCATAGGATGATAGTCTGGGTTGAAAAGGACCATAATGATCATCTAGTTTCAAGCACCCTGCTGTGTGCAGGGTCACCGACCACTAGGCCAAGTTGCCCAGAGCCACACCCAGCCTGACCTTGAATGCCTCCAGGGATGGGGCATCCACAGCCTCTCTGGGCATCCCATTCTGAATAAAGGGCTAATTTGTTATATTGTTAAAATTGTAAAAGTAGTTGAGCACAAACAATGGGAAAGATAAGGGATACATCAATTGTAGCCTCAGGAGCCTGCTGATTGGTCCAAGGAGCCACACCCTAGAAACCTTTCTATAAATTGAACCAATTGAAGCTGGAATACTTCCTCAAACTACACCGGGGTCAGAAGTACACTGCAAGGATGACATATGGCCTTCATTCCCATGACCACCAGGAGGCACCACGCATGTGTAGAAGCATTAGTTAGGGATGGAGTTCAGGTTGTAGAATGGGCATGGAATACTGAAATAAATTTCTAGAATTAATTGTAATAACCACTCCTTGTCTTAGAAATACTATGAATATGCATATATTCCTTCTATAAATAAAGATGTTTACCTGCTTTTGTTGTGCAGGCTAGGAAGCGGCTACCTCCCTGCACCTGGTGTGCATGCAGCACTGAATAAACATACCTGCTTTATAACTATTTTGTGGTTATAGAGTTTGATTTTGCAAGTCAGTTCCAGTGCATCACCACTCTCTGTGTGAAAAATTTCTCCTAATATCTAACCTAAATCTCCTCTGTCTTAGTTTAAAACCATTCTCCCTTGTCCTATGACTATCCACCCTTGTAAACAGTCACTCTCCCCACTGTTTTTATGCTCCCTTAAAATACTGGAAGGCTTCCTTGGAGCCTCCTCTTCTCCAAGGTAAACAAGCCCAGTTCCCTCAACCGTTCTTCATAGAAGAGGTGCTCCAGCCCTCTGATCATCTTAGTGGCCCTCCTCTGGACCTGCTCCAAGAGTTCCATGTCTTTCTTGTGCTGGGGCCCCAAGGCCTGGACACAGTAACATAGTAAAATTCAGACAAAGAAACATAAGTCCATTTAAGATATAGTCAGGAATTTCAGATTCCTTAACTAACACTGAATTCATCTTATTGAAGTTAACATTATCTGCCAACACTGATTAGAGTCAAGACTCTCTGAACTAAGTTTTCTTATTCAGTTAAGAGTGTATGGTGATGTTCACAGGTGAATACATAATTCTGTGATAACACAGATGTTGTTTTTCCTTACATTTTTTATGCTAAAAGCATCTGATTAAACCATTGGTGCTACATTCAAATATTTATTATTTTACTCTTAGGAAATTATTGGTCTTTATTTGTTTCATATGTATACTTAATTTATTTAGTTATACTCAGTTTCCTTGCTTAATATTTAGGATAGCGAGAAACAGAAACTTAAGTTACAGTACTTGATTCTTATGTTGCTTGATATTGGTTTCATCTAATGCATATGTAGTATTACAAATGCTATGATGATAAGAAACAATCCTAATGAAAAGTTATAAGCTCTGAGATATTTCATGTACAGTCAAACTGAAAGCTGGGATATAAAACATACTAGCCAAGTTTTTATTTGAATCCACACATAATCATAAATTGTGAGGAATTTATTTAGGAAATTACTAAGTAACTTCCCAAGTGAAGAAGACCAGTAACTAAACACTTGAGGTCTCTGAATTTAGATCCTTTATGTTTAATATTCTTCTTATATCTTAGGAAAAATATTCTATTGCACTCATTTGAAAACAAAAATAAATTCCAGACAAAAGTTTACTTTTCCAAAATAAAACCTGTAAATGTTCTAAAAAGCATCAGATGATTTTTTGAAGAGGGCAACAGATTTAGTATCTAATGCTACCAGTCTAGATGTACTGAGATGTTTTCTGTCTGATATTTTCACCAGAGGGATCACTGGCAAACACAAGTAAGGGCCAATGCTGAGCCACACAGAAAATCAACTGCATCTGTGATTCAAGAATTAATCACTCGAATACCCATCAAATAATACAAAATGGAAAATTAAAGAAAATGCATGGATATGTGCACAACTGGTGAAATACTTAGTTGTGGTTAATGGATTTTTAAAGACATGAGCATTTCCTGCTTCTTTCTTCCTTTCCTTCCTTCCTTCCTTCCTTCCTTCCTTCCTTCCTTCCTTCCTTCCTTCCTTCCTTCCTTCCTTCCTTCCTTCCTTCCTTCCTTCCTTCCTTCCTTCCTTCCTTCCTTCCTTCCTTCCTTCCTTCCTTCCTTCCTTCCTTCCTTCCTTCCTTCCTTCCTTCCTTCCTTCCTTCCTTCCTTCCTTCCTTCCTTCCTTCCTTCCTTCCTTCCTTCCTTCCTTCCTTCCTTCCTTCCTTCCTTCCTCCCTCCCTCCCTCCCTCCCTCCCTCCCTCCCTCCCTCCCTTCCTTCCTTCCTTCCTTCCTTCCTTCCTTCCTTCCTTCCTTCCTTCCTTCCTTCCTTCCTTCCTTCCTTCCTTCCTTCCTTCCTTCCTTCCTCCATCCCTCCCTCCCTCCCTCCCTCCCTTCCTTCCTTCCTTCCTTCCTTCCTTCCTTCCTTCCTTCCTTCCTTCCTTCCTTCCTCCCTCCCTCCCTCCCTCCCTCCCTCCCTCCCTTCCTTCCTTTCTTCCTTAACTTTCCTTAACTTTCCTTAACTTTCCTTCTTTCCTTCTTCCTTTTTTCCAAATAAACTTACCAGAACATTTTGATTAGTGAGAGATACATTACCTGTATGACAAGCAAACAACTGACTTTAGAGTACAGCTGCTGTGGCCATGTTACATCTATTTGTACACCATAAGTATACTGACGATGTTGTAAATCTTTACAACAATCTTCTCCAAAACGTTCCACTCTGCAGTTATCACAGTTATCTAAGAAGCATTGAATTAAATACCACATGATTTACAGACTAGACTAGCTAGCCAATTTCGATAAACTGCTCATGAGGTGTTGTTAATATTTAACATCTGGCAAATTTCTGTTTATAACAAAGAATCAGTGGCTAGAGTCAGAGCTGTAAAATGCTTGTGGGAAACTGTTTAAAAAAAGAAAGAAAATCATGCTAAGACATTCCAATAAATTCATCTGAGCTTCATAAGAAAATTTTGACAATTATTCAAGGAAGATATGTGTAAGAGGTAATCAATATGGTTACTTCTGTTGCATGGAAGAGTGATGGAACACTGATTCCAATAATAACTCTGTAATAGTACAAAAAAAAAATACAATAATAGAAAAAAGTGTCAGTACAGTAAATAATTCTAAATCCACTTAATTACACTAGGATTTTTCAGTAAGTACTCTCACTTCTTGAGAAAAAGTGATAGATATTACTCTTTTAACACTATTGATGGAGGATGGTAATGAAGTAGTTCTGGCTATGCTATCTCCATTATACAGCTAATAATATCCATATTTTGAACATTTGATCAACACCATGATTATACAAATACTGTTAAAGTCAATAGGTAAAATTCATAGCTGGCATAATCTCTTTTTCTGGAGTGGAATCATTTTCATGGAAAAAGAACAGGTATATTTGGGAGCAAATGAGATCAGCACACTGACATCAGTATTTCCCTTGATGAGTGGATTAATTTCAGTAATAGTTATCCTTCAATTATGTATAATTACTGCCATTCAGTTGCTTAAACTGAAACAACTAAAATCATTTTAGATCCCTGTTGGTATCCTGCCTGGATGTCAGCATAGCTAAAAAAAAGTATAATCATATCCATGTAGATGACTGATATTTCAGAATGTCTAGATGTGCTATGTGATGGTAACTGAAGACCACTTGGGAATGTTTATTGGAGCATAGAACATGGGCAAAAATGTACATTTTCGTAAATGTCATTCTGAGCCAGTAGGGATAGATAGACCTACTGACACTCAGCTATAGTCTGAAAGAAAGAAAGACTTCAGCTAGTAATATAGAATTATCCCAAACACATCTGACTGAAACATGATTTAAGTAGATAATCTGGTTGGCTCCTGTAGGAAGGTTTTGATCATAATTTTCTTTTTATCTCTTCAAAAACCATTTAATGATGAAAAGAGTAGCAGTCTATACTGGAAATTAATGAAAGGGCTCCAATTTGCTTAGCTGGCTACATTCACAAGCTTCTTGCAAAGTAGCTGTTATATCTATTTGGATTTCTGGACAATCTAAGAGCTGCTATCAGTTGAAGGCAGAAAAGCTTTCAAAAACATAGCGATTATAGAGTGTTTATTCAAGAAAGCCATAGTAAGATAATGGTTGAAATTTTCCCCAAGTTTTATTTTATCCTAAAACGTGTTTTATTTATTTATACTGAGAGATTAAGTATGCTGTTAATTCCCTATTAATAAAGTAATAGCTTTATAGACTATATAGATAAAATTACCCCTAACTTTGAGCTGAGAAAATAACACGTTTTGACTGTTATGTAGGTAGATGCATATTAATATTTGAAACAGTGGTTCTTAGCATTGCTTCCCATCAACCACAACTTTGAAATTTCCGTTATCTTCTGTATTAAAAATGTTGTAACATGTACTTGCCAAGGTACTTGATCAAGCATCTGCTGATCAAAATGCAAGTAAGCAGCTTGATTTGTGAAGAAGATGTAGAGTTCCTCAACAGTAATGAATTGATTACTAATCATCTTCTTAATCACTTGGGAAGCAAAGATAAGCCCAAACCAATGAAAATACTTGGTTAATCTACACAAGCAGGAAGTTTCAAAATCATAAGTTGACCTGGGTGCCCCAGATAAGGGAAACACTCTAGTAGAATTTTTGTTAAAATAAAATACTGGTGGTATTCACAGCAGTATAGACTGGTAGTTAAATGTGTTTTTTAAAAAAGTAATTTCCTATCATTCGGAATTTTCTAATTCCTGGAATTTAATATTTGAAAGAGTTTGATACCACATGATATATACATATAGCCATTTGCATGAAATGAAGATCTTACAGGTACCTCAGTTTAACTGGTAATTTTGAAAGGTTTCAAAGGTATGGGTTTATGATTATTCAATAGGAAGTCTAAAGTACAAATTTTTACAAAGAAGTAAATAATTCATCGTTCAAGGAGAAACTATAGGCCTCTTCCAGAATATGGTAAAAAGAATTGTTCTAGTAAATTTTGTTTTCAGGTGATTCTAAAATACCTTGTATTTATACACTGTTTATCCTGGTGGATAAAACAGGAGAAGAGATTTCTCATCAAAAATAGTTATGTATTACTCAAAGATGTTACTATGTGAATGTATTAATAAAACTTAGCCCATCAGATAAGAATAGTACCTTTTCCATAAGGTTCTTTTTTTTTTTTTTTTTTTTTTTTTTAATTGAAAAGCTTTAATGCGCTGCTTTTCTAAGTGTCATTAATGTGTAAGCAAATACCAGTAGTGTCAGTAGATACAACAGCACTTAAGTATTATGGAGATTAATGATTATTTCATATATCCATATTTCCGACCTAATATCTGTATTACATTTAATACACTTTAAATTTAATCAGAATTTTATATTAGTACATTTATTTCTGAATCCAGGACACAGTGCAAGGTCCTCCTTAAAAGGTCCTCATTTTCTTGCATGACCTTCCATACTGAAAAGAATCACAGAATCATAGAGGTCTGAAGAGACTTCCGGAGATCATTTAGTCCAAACCCACTTCTAAATCAAGTTCCCTACAGTGCACTGCAGAGGAAAGCATCCACAAGGTTTTGGCATATCTCCAAAGAAGGAGACTCTACAACAGCTCTGGGCAGTTTGTTACAGTGCTCTGTCATTTTCAACACAAAGAAGATGGAAATTCCTGTGTTCCAGTTTGTGCCAGTTACCCCTTGTCCTGTCACTGGGCACCACTAAAAAAACAGAGTCTGCCCCATCCACTTGACACTCATCCTTTAGACATTTACAAGCGTTATAAGATCCCTTCTCTGTCTTCGCCAAGCTAACCAGTACCAGATCTCCCAGTCTTTACTCATGCAAGAGATTTCCCAGCCCCTAATCATCTTTTTAGCCCTATGCAGGACTCTCTTTTCTATCTTTCTTAAACTCGGGTGTTCAGAATGAAATACAATGCTTCAGATGTGTAGTCATCAGGGCAGAATAGAGAGGGAAGATTACCTCCCTCAACCTGCAGGTCATGCGCTTAGATTTAATATACCCCAGGATACAGTTGGCCTTCGTGGCTACAAGGACACACTGCTGGCTCATGGTCAACCTCTTGTTCACTGGGACACTCAGGTCCTCCTCTGCAGAGTTCTGCATAACTACTGCCTCTGAAGTGTGCCCCTTTGATTACAGAACAATTTTTCTTCAGATTGTTCATTATAAATCATTATAAAATGCTATTATAGTCAAATGGAATCATTTCTGTGTTTGTTTGTTTTTTTGAAAAGCATTCCTTATATCAAATAAGATAACATTGTTAAATGGTTTGATGAGGTTTAAATTCAGATGGTACCTCTTGTATATAGCCCAAACTACCATAGTTCACCATGACATGTTCAAACAGCTCTATTCTGCACCATGTTGTTGAAAGAATAATTCAAGGAAGTGCAGCCTATGAATTCAAGTTCTCACTTTCCAACCTCTTTACTACACACGATAGACTTAGTTTTTCACTCAAAACAGCATGGAAATAAAAGTGAAAATAGTATAATTAAATTCCTCTGCTTATTCACGTGCTGTCAAAACTGGGTCAAATTGGTCATCCACTTTCAATAGCAAGCTGTATTCAGATTTGAACTATATAGGGTAATCATTTCAAGCAAGAGAGTTTGAACAGGTCTTTCATTGTCAGCTGACTTAAACCTATTTTCTAATTTTGGCTTATTATCCTCAGGGTTAATAGGAATTCAAACTGAAGCTCCAACATCTACTTCAGAGAAATTTTTAAAATGAGGTAAATTCACTTTCAGTATGTAGGACATGCACAGAATAATTCCACCAAAATGATGTTATTACAGGATCACTCAGCCTGAAGTATATAGGACCAAGAAACTTATGAACATGTCTCAGCTTAAATATGTTACATTGCAGTTTTAAATGTGTTTTTCTTTCCTCTGGAAAATGCTTTTTAATTTGAACCAGAAAACTTCTATCTTTATGTCAGTTCTCAGTATACAGTTTCTTAACCACTATTTTCCGCTGCAAAACACAGATATGCACAGGCAAACACTGAAATTTATATTAAAATATATGTTTTCTGATTTGCCAGAGTTCTAATTTCCCACAATGCTTCAGATCTACCCAAGATTATTTAGGCAGTGGCTTCAGGGGAGTAATTAGATAGAACATCAAGAACTAGCCAATAAATTATTCAGAAAAATCTGACTGTAACTGAGAATATTATACATTGTTTACTATTTTTTTTTTTTGCATCCTGCTACTAATTTCAGTCATTACTATCTTTTATTGATAACATACACTGCCAGTACTCATTTTCATCCTTTCCCCTCCTCTTTACATTATCGTACACTAAACTCTTCTAAAACTGGTGTTGTTTATCATTTTGATACACATATTTTTAGAAAATGTACTGATTTTTTTTCAGTAGAATGTGTCATCTGAGAAGTTTAATAAGAATATCAACTCTGTATTTAAGGTGTTTACATTAGAGGAGTATCAAGCTTAATTCTTCTTGCTTGAATGAGATTGCACTGTGACAATATTGCCTTAAAATTCACTCTACTTCTGCTAGAGGGAATCCTTTTAAAATTATACTTCACTTTTAGATATACAGTGCCACACAAGAATACAATTCATACAGGTAAATGAGTACCATTCAATCACTAACTTGAATACTTTGTATTCTTGTAGATTAGATTTGAAGAAATTGCAAGGTACCGTGGTACAGAAAAACTTGGAAGAAAACAAAAAGAAATTTGACTGTGATAAATCTATTACAATGCTTAATGTGACTAATGCTGTGCTAGCAATTTATTTTATCTGTGGCCTCAATTTTGTCTGCCAAAATAACAAGATGTATGAATGCAATTATGACAGCAATGTCAGAGTAACTATCAGTTTGATCTTAACTGAGAGAAGTCACTTCATAAAGTTGGTAAATACTGTTAATTGCTTTTCTTTCCTTTCTGTGTTTGTCTATAAATAACAGAGGTAGTGACTAATGTATAAGTAAAAGTTATAGCCCTTTGTACCTCAGCTTGGACATCTGGATTGAAAACTTTAGAAACGCAGCCCAAATACGTGCAGCTGAGCTAAGAGGCTCACTTGCACAGACTCTTATCATGAACATAGTCTCACTGTGCTCTGTCTTCTCAACATTGCAGTTCTGTCTTCAGAAGACAATTTCATGCGAAACTTGAACTTCACAGATGATAAATTTCATTTACTATGCAAAGAAGAATTTGGTGATTTTACCTATATAACATAGTCTATAATGGTAACAAAAGCCTTCTAAGACTAAGTGTAACTGCTTTTATTTTTACAAGTGTACTGGAAATATAATGATTTGCTTAACTGCAGTAGAAAGGGTTAAGTACATAACAGTAAAATAAATAACTAAATTGCCTCTTAAAAGCTATTTGCTGGGGCTATATTCAAAAAGAGATCACAAAGTAGCATTCAAAGAATTTCTGGAAACTGGCAATGAGTTCTAAAGCTTCGAAATCTCAGTCCAGTGGATAATTCTTAAATCTACTGCTAACAAAGAGGGTAAATCACCAAAGAAGAAAAACACAGTGTTTTTCTTTGGATTTTACAGAAACACAAATTTTCTCAGAAAGTAAAATAATTACTTAACTTTACTTACTAAATTTTCATTGCTATTACCATTCCTTTGATTTTTTCCTAGCTTTAATTTACAAGAAAGCCAAAATCAAATAATGTTTATCTGTATAAAAGTGTGTTAAAATATTACTGATAGACGACACAGTAATGGCTAGAAATGCTGCAGATGAATATATATATATGTTATATATATATATTTTATATATGACATGTTATATGTTAACATATAAGTATATGTTATATATATATTTTCATCTGCAGCATTTCTAGCCATTTCATATATGTATATATATAACATATATATATATACATTAAATTATGGATATTGGAAATATTTTTTTCATTTTATCAGTGTTATTTTGTTCATTATTATACAAATCAGTTTGGCTGTTTAAGCACTGTACTGTTATGCAGATTACAGAGACCGCAATAAATAATCTAATGTAGAGTGAGTATTTTCACATTTTCCATTAGGTATTTCTATTTCTATATTTCTATATATTTCTAAATATTCCTATTTTTTATTTTTATTTTTATTTTTTTATTTTTTGAATCTTTGAAGAGCTTTCTCCTGGTTAAGATGCTGACAGGGTAACTGATAAACATATGCATCATAACCTCTGTTTAGTTTAATTGGAAGTTTATAAGAGTGAGGGAGAAAAAAATAATTAGAAGAACTTCAAAATAATTTACAGAGTTGTTGCTTAAGATCAACATGCATTTTACTTTCTTCTGACTCTTATTTTAGTAGGGTATTATATGGAAACCCAGTGTAACTACTACTATGCATAAAAGTCAGCAGAAATAAGTTTGCAGACAACTCCAAGTTGGGAGGGAGTGTTGATCTGCCAGAGGGGAGAAAGGCACTACAAAGGTACCCGGATAGGCTGGATCAATGGGCCAAGGTAAACTGTATGTGTTTCAATAGGGCCAAGTGTCCGGTCCTGCATTTTGTTCACAACAACCCCAGGCAACCCTACAGGCTCAGGGAGGAGTGGCTGGAAAGCTATCTGACAGAAAGGTGAGGCTCCACCTCGAGTACTGTGTTCGGTTTTGGGCACCTCAGTACAGAAAGGACATTGAGGAGCTGAAGCAGGTCCAAAGAAGGGCAACAAGGCTTGTGAAGGGCTTGGAGAATATGCCCTGTGAGGAGAGACTGAAGGAACTGGGGCTGTTTGGTCTGGGGATAAGGAGAGTAAGGGGAGACCTCATTGCTCTCTTCCAGTACCTGAAAGCTGCTTACAGCAAGAGCAGGATTGGTCTCTTCTCACTGATCACAGGTGACAGGACAAGGGGAAGTGGCCTCAAGTTGCACCAGTGTAAGTTTAGGTTGGATATCAGGAAAAAATACTTTTCCGAAAGGGTGGTTAAGCACTGGAATAGGCTTCCCAGGGAGGTGGTTGAGTCACCATCCCTGAATGTGTTCAAAAATAGTTTGGATATGGTGCTCAAGGGACATGATTTAATGGGTGGTTGTTAGGGTAGTATGATTAGGTTGTGGTTGGATTTGATGATCTTTAACGTTGTTTACAACATAGCTGGAACTTTTACCTAACTTTATTCCTTCAAAATATACAAGCCATCTTATTTATTAAAACATTATTCTTTTCTCTCCAGAAAAGATTTTTGCATAGGGAAATCTGAAAATGTACGTGGATGTAAAAGAAAAGCCACACAATATTAAATGTAATATTTGTAAGAATGTATGAAAATCTATCTTTGAAAGTGATAAGTAGAATCACATACATTGATGAGTCTTAGATTAATTTCCTAGAGATTGCGTAGTTGCAAACAGTAGAGGTCTTTCCAGAAGAGTTACTCTGTTCATGAAGAAACAAAATTACTTCTGACAGGATCTTGAAATCAAGCAAACAATTTATAGCTAGGCCCATAAGCTATATATACAGAAAAAAGAATGGAACTTGCTCAAGTGTTGAAGGGGCACTCTGGCCACACAGCACTCCTACCCAAAAAGCAGCTTAGACTGTAGCAATACTTCCCTTTCCGTGGCCAGCCCTTATATGAGTCCAGGGTGACTCCACCCTGGGTCGATCCATTCTAGTCACATGGGGAACACAGGTGCCAACTGTGTTCCTTAGGCCAGCCACACCCCCTTCACCAGGTGCTCAATCACCTGCTCAAGCCATGGCCTAATATTTCCCTACAAGAGTCTTTGCAAAACATTTCAATAAACATTCCAGATTTCTTTTTCTTTTTCTTTTTCTTTTTCTTTTTCTTTTTCTTTTTCTTTTTCTTTTTCTTTTTCTTTTTCTTTTTCTTTTTCTTTTTCTTTTTCTTTTTCTTTTTCTTTTTCTTTTTCTTTTTCTTTTCAAAATAGTATGAGGAGAAAATAAGAGATATTCATGTTAACAAGAGAAAAATCCAATTGCCTAACTGTTGTTCAATTTTGTTTCACACAGTCCTATTAAAATGTTGGAGTTCTGATCTGATAAATTTCTTCCATGTCTGTGAAATCATTATTTAAACATGCACAAAGACATATCATCTACAGTGTGATTTTGCTAAGTAGATTGGTTTTCATCAGGTTTTCGAAGCAAGACTATCACAGTTTTTCTCTTTCAACCAAGGATAGTACCTGAATCTAGTTCACTGTAGGTAGAAATTTTGGGGAACAATAAATCATCAGAGATATTAATCCCGCTGGTTACTGGATTTAAACATATTTTTCTATAACTGTAATCTAGCTTTCCTTGTGAAAAAAACGCACCTGTGGTCACCTGTATGTAGTATGTGTAGAAATGAATCAGTAGAATGCCATCAGTAATGGGTTCATTGGGTAGGAGGGGGATCTTTGCACTCATTCCTGTTGATGTCTGCAAGTTATGGTGTTTGTAAACACTTCTGATGTTTTTCTAAGTTAATATTCCTTTCATAAAATAAATCAGGACAGAAAATATTATAATGTGGAGAATTTCTTTCCTTCTTTACATCTTACTAAGAATTTTCATCTATTAAGTCAGATACTACACATTACTTCTAACCATTTCCACATGTCCATTGTTAAGAGTCTGCATGCAATGCATAAGATAATTTGACTGACTTAAAAGATCTTATGAACAAAGTTGTCTCCCTTTCTTCAACAATTAATTTCCTATGTTTTATTTATGAGTATTGTAATTGAGAAGTACTGTTAGGAGTGTCTGTATATTTTCTAAGACAAAGTGTTCAATTATTAGAAACATTCTGAAAAGTTATGTGTGTCTTCTTATCGGCAAGTTTGGGATATTCCTTACATCTGAAGTGATTTACTTGTATATCAGAAGAAATAGCACAGAACCCTCTGTTCATACACACACACAAAAACACAACAAATGTTGTCATATCTGAGATGTTTCTATATGCAAGATACCAAACAATAAAATAAAATAAAAAAATTAATGTTTTAAATTCAACATGATTTTAATCATCATGCCCTTATATTTATTTTACTAACATTTTTTCTCCATCCTACTAATCCCCACATTTTCATATTTTAGTAGAATATTCCTCTCCTAAGCTTCTACAGTGGTATGTGTTCTCACACTCTCAATTAACATGCTGTGAATTTCAACACTTTTTCTGATACCAAGACTCCCCTTTCATTAAATACTGTCCTATTCTGATATCCATACTATTCAATTCAATCACTGATTATGTTTACACTGCAATCATTGTACAGCCCACAAAACTATAAATGTAAAGTGTCCCAGTTGCCCGTGACACCATACTTTCTTACAGGCTAATAAAAACACAGTTAATATCTGCTCCAGTTGCAAAAACAAAAAACAACTCATTTGCTTAAATGATACCACCAGAAAACACGTTCAAATACTTAGCTTGACATAGTTATTTTCATAGCACAGAAGAGGACCTGTTAGCATCTTCTTTATGGTTTTCTCTTATACCACCAAAATTACCAGCTGATTGTATGTAGTTAAATGAAGCAGCAGCAGTTACAGAGGCTTCAACATTTGTGCACTAGCACTTTGCATCACATCAAGTACTTATCTCTAGTAATGTTCAAATGGTAAACATTTTGGAATTATGAAACTCATCTGACATAGAAAGAGGACTATAAGCGTACTTTATGAAATCATCTTTAAGTACCTATTGTCTCCTGCTAAATAAAAATTATATCTAAATAAAGGTTAAAAAGTCACTCACTTCAGGCTACTTTATTGTACAAAGAGCCTCTAGGAATTGCTATTTTATTTATTAATTTAAATACAACTGTTATGTATCACCATATTTTACTGTTGATGAATGAACCATACTACCAGAAGAACAATAAGAAAAGGTTGGTTGTTAGAAAAAACTTCTCCAAAAGAGCAGTCAGGCACTGGAATGGGCTGCCCAGGGAGGTGGTGGAGTCACCAACCCTGGTGGTGTTGAAGAAACATTTAGATGATGTACGGAGGGACATGGATTAGTAAGAAATATTGGTGATATGAGGACAGCTGGAAGGGATTATCTTGGAAGTCTTCTCTAACCTTGATGACTCTATAATTCTATGACTCTATGGTATAAGAAATGTAGATCACTCCAAAAGTAATACTTCCTATTTATTTTTATGGAAATTAAGCAGATACAAAGAGCTCAATAGCATTATATAATAGAGTAAATTCTCAGCTGCAAAAACACTATTTTTCAACATAGTAAGGTTTAATTGCTACTGCCATATCATCAACATCAGTCTCTGACATATGAGGCAAACATAATAAAATAGAAGACATTATTTTTCAAGTAACCTTAATATATTTTTTTCCACTGTACTTATCATAGACTCATAGAATCATAGAACCATAGAATGGCCTGGGCTGAAAAAGACCACAATGATCAGCTAGTTTCAACCTCCCTGCTATGTGCAAGGTCGCCAACCACTAGACCAGGCTGCCCAGAGTCACATTCAGCCTGGCTTTGAATGCCTCCAGGGATCAGGCATCCACAGTCTCCCTGGGCAACCTGTTCCAGTGTGTCACCACCCTCTGAGTGAAAAACTTCCTCCTAATATCTACCCTAATACTCCCCTGTCTCAGATTAAAAACATTCTTCCTTGTCTTATCACTGTACACCCTCATAAACAGCAGTTACTCCTCCTGCTGATATGCTCCCTTCAAGTATTGGAAGGCCACAATGACAAGCCCAGTTCCCTCAACCTTTCCTCATAGGAGAGGTGCTCCAGCCCTCTGATCACCTTAGTGGCCCTCCTCTGGACCTGCTCCAAGAGCTTCATGTCTTTCTTGTACTGCAGGCCCCAGGCCTGGACACAGTACTCCAGATGGTGCCTCACAAGAGCTGAGTAGAGGGGAACAATCACCTCCCTCTCCCTGCTGGCTACCCCTTTTTTAATGCAGCCTAGGATATAGTTGACCTTCCGGGCTGCAAACGCACGTTGATGGCTCATGTTCTGCTTCTTGTCCATTAGGACCCCGAAGTCCTTCTCCACAGGGCTGCTCTCAAGGAGATCTTCTCCCAGTTTATATAAATACCTGGGATTGCTCTGACCCAAGTGCAGCACCTCGCACTCGGCTTTGTTGAGTCTCATTAGGTCTTCATGGGCCCACTCCTCCAGCCTGTGCAGGTTCCTCTGGATGGCTTCTTTTCCTTCCAACATATCGACCACACTGCTGAGCTTGGTGTCATCTCCAAACTTGCAAACTTCATTATGTTCATATGTATGCACTGGAGTCAAAGAATTTTTACACATATGGCATTTAGACATCTCCTCAACCTGAAAAGACTGAAAAGAATCATGGTTCAAAAAGAAGAGGAGATAATTCGTCATGCTTACAGCTTATAGGTCTAAGAATGGAAGGTATGTAGAGGAGTGGAGAAGGAATTTAGTGGGTAGATAATTTTCAAAAGTGGTCAAGAGAGAAAAGGACAAACATTGCTTTACAGCAGAAAATTTCAATCCATGGTCTGAAGGCCACATGTGGCTCAAGACAGTGAGTAAATGGTTCTTCCTCTTGTCATCACACCATCATGGTGGCAGCTCTTCCCAGACAAGTGGTCTGACCTGGCCCTGAACACAAACCCATCACTCAGTAATAACCAAAATATTTTCCCCCAAATATTCCTCTTCACTCAGTTTGGCTCAGGCAAGCCAAAATTTTGACATCCATGCTTTAGACTTGCCGGGACCACACTGAGCAAAGAAGAACTTTCTTGGGCCATATATATAATGTGTAGTATAGTTAATAAAGGTGAGAAACAAAGCTTCTTTTGTTTTCAATATTTATAAAACTATAAAAACAAAATAAGGCAAAAAACATAATTGCAGTGTGAATTTTGACTTCATTTTTGGGAAACTAATGTATCGGTGTCTGATTTGTTGTAAGAGTTTACAATTCTTATAGACTTATCAAGGTGCTCATCAGAGATTTTTGATGTAATTCTTTTCTTCTTGTTCTTAACCCGTAAAAAAGTAGTTCAGAAATATATGTACTTCCAAAAAGTGATGACATGAATAAAGTGTGATTATGAAGAGAGGGATATTTTTCTCTGGTAAGATAAGACTCATAAAGGTCTGGTAAAGAGATACGTTTGAATTTTAGCACATTGACTGTAGGGACTGCAACTGCTGCATTCATATTTTCTGTGCTGATCAGCAGACACAGCAGATGTTGCAGTCACTTTTGCCCTTTTAAAAATTACATTTGAAAATTCCCATATTTCACTCCACATATTTAATTTGTTATTAGTTGATAATACTCTCTGTTGCCATTCAGAAGTCTTATCACACATAGTAGGCCATCAATGGAAGACATTTGTCAAACAGTTGTCTCATAGACACATGTGACATTTCAAGAACAAGAGAATGTGGGTTCCACCATAAAGTTCAGCATCGGAATGTGCTTTGGAAGTCTTGACAGTGCCACCACTTGCACAAAAATAGTATATGAAGGACTCACCTTCCATTTTATCATTATTTCTTATTAAACAAGGATCACTATACAGATTGATAGCAAAATAATTTCTTTTTCTGATACACCTCTAAATATACTTCTTGCACACTGACTTCCCTTACTGAAAATTCAGTGCAATTAAGCTAATTCTTATTAAAAAAAAATCTCTTTTTTAAAAATAGGTAGTCAAAGCAGCATTGTAATACATCATACCCAAAAGACAGATGTGAATAGTTAAAACATATTCTTAACTAGTTAGACAGAGTGCCAGTTATATTGTTCAAAATACTTCCAACTTTCATGTCAACTGTAGATTTGAAAAATATATTTTAATGTTTTTATTTCAG